>NC_136520.1:51471970-51491970 GCF_053919585.1 Euprymna scolopes
AAGTCATATTAGTTATACAGGGTGACCCCCCCAAAACGGGCCCAACTTTGATTAGGCCCCGTTTCTTAGTGTTTTGTCCGAATGAAATGAAAATTTGGCTATAACTAGTTTGTTATATTAAAACACTAGGGTGCTTGCCCTTTTGTTCTCCGTTCTACAGCATATGTTCTGGATGGCTTCCATTTGGCCTCTGTTTTTTTTTTGGGGGGGGGGAGGCACCATGTATATAAATACCGATTTAAACAAACACATGTTCGTTTTCTTGAAAAAAAAAACAGAACAAACATCGCAAAATTGAAGAATCTAGTTCAGATGTGCCTAAGGTTACATTTTTGTCGCCATGTTTGATAAAAGAGGTAATAATAATTCATTAAATATGAAACAGTAAAAATAAAACGAGCATATGAATATTAATCGGAATCTGCGTAAGAGCAGTTCTAAAAGACATCCATGATAAAAAAGAGATGATAATACAAACTAACGTTTTTTTGTTGTTGTTGTTTTTTTTTGTTACTAAATTGCTTAACACTGCAATATTTGAGAATATTTTTCAAACCTATTTCGGCCGCCATCTTTAATCAATAAAAGTCATAACGATTTAACGACTATGTCAACAAAATAGTAAGACAACCGTAGTATGAGTTAATGCTAGAACAGATGTGAAAGCTAGGTTTTATAAAAGAAGATAATATTGTTGGCTTGTGTGCTCAACAAAGGAATATAAGAAATATTTGCTTTGCTTGCTCTATCAAGGGAGGTTATAATAATTTAAGAAATAAAAATTAAACGTCCTACAAGAATGTTAGTCCGAATTTATTTTAGGAATGTTATAAAAACTCTATTTATTACTTCCAAATAATATTTTAAAAAACAATTTTTCTATTCATGTATTTATTTATTAAAGAAACTCTAAATACAGGAATATAAAAAAATAAAAACTATTCCCAGCACTCTATTTGCCAGCCATGTTAAATCAGGGGAGATAATTTAATTTAACAAATATCTAAACAAAAATAAATTTCCAAGTCAGATTTAGAATTTTGAAAACTATATTCGAAAATAAAAAGAAAAGAAAATTATAATTGAAAATAACGTATTTTTTTGACATATTATCAAACATAATAATATTTTTTAAAAATTGCCAAATACTAATTTTGGTTGATATCTTTTCTTAAAATAAGTTAATAATTATTTAAGAACTTTGAAAAAAAAAAGTACCAACAACATATGATGATGCTAGTTCTCATTTGCTAAGGAGACCTTTAAGAGTAATATTTTATAAAGGGAGATAATAATTGAAGAAACGTAATGGAGAATGATTACACACGATAATATCTTAGTCGTCATATTTGCTCAAAAGATGTAAGAATAATTGAATAAGCGTATAAAACGAAAACAATTGAACAAAAACATGGAAGTGTAAGTCTTACATAGAGATGTCCTGAAATATATACTAGATAAATAAACATAATATTATTATTAAGCTAAATTATTTTTTTCTGTTCTATAAAAATAGCTACTTTAGCCGGGCTCATTTTCAGTAATCTGTATATCTGCTTTCTGTTGTTGTTCTAGCTGTTATTAAAAATAAATGCCGGTTTGTTTGTTATTTAGTAAAAAAAATAAATAAATAAAAATAAGCAATAAAATAAGACAGAAGGAAACGCACATCGGAGAACACGTTATGGCCTCAGTAGCGACAAAAGAGCAACAAACATCCCATTTGGTAGACCATGTCGTTCAACCTGATAAACCATCGCTCACCTTCTTTGCTGCATTGGTTTTTAAACTCACTGGCACAATGCATCATCATCTCGAACCCTTTACACGTGTCATAATTGTAATTCCGTAGGCGAGCGTAGTCATCATTCAAATAGCTTTCACGTACATCATCTGCAGACTCCTTCCTCTCCACCTGACCACCCTCATTAGCATACCGCCTTCCACCGTTTTCCCTGCTCCACACGCTGGCCTGGGGACCGTAACGAAACGGTTGATGTAATATAACACAAGCGGGATGCGGCCAAGGATACGCGGGAGGGTGATGATTGTAATAATGGCCGAAAGGATGATAGTACGGTCCGTGCGGGTATCCGTAAAGAAATGGGTACATGTACCCAAAATCGTAATAATTCTTGTGGTAGATTTCCCGGTAACCGTAGACATCCTCAGGATTCATGCCGTAGCGTCCGAATTCGTCAAATTGATGCGGATGCAAGAGAGGTAGGTGCCTCAATGCAGGATGGTGGTGGTACAAGTACGAGGTGTAGGGTCCAGGATATCCGCGTTCACCTTGATGTATTCGCTGTCCGTATTCGCTGTCGTCGAATTCCTCGTTGTTGTCATTGCTGTTGTGGTTGTGGTAGGGTTGTCGGGGTTTCGGGCGGTCTTGGTCGACATGCTCCTGGAGAAAATCGTCCCGTCGGTTCCTGTACCACCAGTCCGTCTGATACGCTTGGTACATATCCTTCTCTGAATCGAAAAAGTCTCGGTGAGCCAACCCTGATTTCTGGTAGCACTGTCGGACTTTGTTACGCACAATGGGGTCGCTGCTATTAGTATAGCAACTCTTGAACTCCTGAAATTCTCCCCAGCCGGCGTTGCACATGTATTTTAAGGTGTTGTTCAGAGAGCGGATGGCATGGAGTGTGTAGCCGCCACAGGTCGCGTCCAGTTTCTGCATGCATGGGTTGATTCGAGCTCGGAGAGTGGCGCAAACATTACCGAAGTCCTTCTCGGTAAACTCTAGCCGGGAGCTGCTCCGAAGAAGATCATATTTAGCCTTAATCGTTTTCCAGACCGGAAAAACACAAGACATAATCTCCTTCCGAGAGCATTTCGGATTGTACCCCTTTCCGTCCACGTTGGCTTTAGTAGTCGGTGACGCACCACTGACCACAGCCAACGTGACCACAGCTGCTACTAGTACGAGCAGTGGGGTGACAATCCATGACCGTTTGACCATCTCCACTGTCGACCACCCCCGCCTTATTTTCTCCTCTTCTTTTTAATTGTTGCTTTCTTTAGAACACGAGCAAGGGGTGAAAAAAAGGATAGGTTTTTGTTGAAAGATTTTGGAATGGGTGACGGTGTTTGTTTATCAGATTGCAATTATGTGTGTTTTTGTCTCTTACGGCCACGAAGATATATTTCTTCTCCGTACGCGCGATAGACGGACTGCTATAACAGTGCTAGTTGTTACAACGCGCACTGGAGACATCTCCGTTCCGACAGTGATCTGACTGAAACATGTACATGTACCTCCTGTATCCTAACCGCTACTGACATAAATTGTTCCGTCCTGATGTCAGGACATAGCATAGTTTGCGATAAGTGCGGACAAGAGAGAGCGAGAGAGAGAGAGAGAGAGAGAGAGAGAGAGAGAGAGAAGGCAAGAGATAAATAGATAGATTGAGAGCCAGAAAGGCGGACAGAGAGATAGATAGAGAGAGAGGGGGGGAGAGGGAGAGAGATCGTAAAAGAAAGAGGAAATGTAAACGATCAGTACATGTTTATTAACCTCCTCCCACTCTTTCTTCTTCGCTCTTTCTCTCCCATTTCTTTATTTCGGTCTCTCTGCTGTCTAAGTGTCGCTAACAGGCTAACCGCCAGTGGGTTGTATACCTGCTTTTGAGGCACCTGTGTCATTAGTTTCGACCTATTAAGTACAATAAACTTCTTTTACTTTACTTTGCGTTTCGTTTCTTTACTATCTTTGCCTTATTTCTTTTGATCTGTCTTTTAATCTATATAAAAAAGCGCACTAAGTTTATGTGTGTGTTTGCATATATGTTTTTTTTTAGCTGATGTAAAAACGATAAGTGAATAGTTTTGAAAGATTAATCTTATTTTCAATGCATCCATATACAAAATGCAAATGATGGTGTATTAGATGTCTGTCTGTCCGTACATAAATAAGTACTTGCAGGACACATTATTGAATCAGTAAAATTACAATTTTAATACGCGAGTTAAAATCTCATATTAATTTTAAACATCATTTGTGTGTAAATAGTGAGTAGAATACACGTTACTACATTTTTTTAGATTGACGTTTCACCCAAAACAAGGCACATGCCCACTTATTCATGAGGGCTTACTATTTGGGACCAGATTTGCAGGGATACGATTTATGGAGTTGGGCAGTGAGATGTCTTGAATTTCCGCATGTCAGTACATCCAGGGATTTCTGCACGTCAGCACAGCCATTGATTTATATATTATTTTAATTGGAATTCATTATTGAGATAAGTATTATTCATATTAATTTATTTATTGCGGACTATTATTCTCATCTTTATTAGTTGTTATTTCACGGCGTTTCGGCCAACTATTCCTCTGGCTTCGTCAAGTGGTAACTGCGACGGATAGGAACTTCGGATCTCCTAACTGGATTCTCAGCAATCACTGCCATCCATAGTTGTTGTCGGCTCACCAAGGTTTTGGCCAAGTAAGCTTCTGGCCAGCTTTGAGTAGGATTGAAACCGCTATCAATTCTCATCTGGAAGCCGAGAGATTCAACGTCTCTGTCAACTGCGCCACAAGCACCGAAAATAATATATATACCATTCGGTACGCACCCGATCATGGAAGATCAGATAATAAATAAACGTGGATTTATAAGATCAAACCCCCTAACCTTGAGCGCAGTTGATAGAGGCGTTGAATCCCTAGGGTTACAGATGAGAATTGGCTGAAGATAGCGGGTTCAATCCTACGCAAAGCCGGCCTGAGGCTTACTTGGCCAAAAACGTGGTGAAACGACAGCAACTACGGATGGCAGTGATTGCTGAGAATCCAGTTATGAGATTCGAAGTTCCTATCCGTCGCGGATATCATCTGACGAAAGCCAGAGGAATAGTTAGCCGAAACGTCGTGAAATAACAATTAATAAAGATGAGAATAATAGTCCGCAATAAATAAATTAATAAAGCCATTGATTTGTTAAACTATGATTTAAAAAGATGCATTAGTTAAAAGAGAATGAAATTTTCGCTTTTGTATAGGAAGTTAAATATAGCGTTTTCGAAAATTTGTATTTCTTCCTTAAATATAGTTATAGAAGAGGAATAAAACTACTAAAACGTAATCACATTGACTAATTTTTAAAATGAAATTCAGAAAAAAAATGTAACTAAACTTTAGAAATTAGACTTTATTAGTCGGCATTAAACCGAGATACTTTGCAGCATCCGTAATGCAAAAATGTTTACTAATATATTAGGTTAGTGCAAAAATAATGCCGTTTTTTTTTTTAAATATATAATTAAACGTCAAAAACCGACATTATTTTTTTTAATTCACAGGCATCACCACTTATCAAGGCTCAAAGACCACTCGAGGATAAGTGTTAAGAGTGTACAGTAGTCAATTGAACAATATAGTAATTGTTAGTAATGGAAATTTGGTAAATCTGTTAACTTAAGTGGAACGGCTCATTAAGGACTTGTTTACGTTGTGCTTGAAGAAAATCAGATTGTTGTAAGCTGGAAAGCAGGAAAACGGAAGACAGTTCAACAAGCATGCAGTTCTAAGAAAAAGGCGGTTTCATGGAATCTACGTTTAGATTTAGGCACAGATAAAGAGGGGGGAATTATTGATAGTGTTTTCAGCTAGTCGAATGTTTCTTGTGAAAGTTTGGCGAGGGGTGACCATAGATTAAAGCTCAATCGACCGACAGAGTTACTTGTAGAGTCGCTTGCACGCGACTAAAAACATTTTTGTTTTCTGGAAACACAAGAAATAGCGCAAAATTGAATAATGTTGGTCAGATATGTCTCCGAATACATTTTTGTCGCCATGTTTGATAAAAGAGCTAATATTAATTAATTAAATATAAAACATAAAAGTAAACTGATTATTGATTGGAATCTGCGTAAGAGCTGTTCTGAAAGCTATGTATGATAAAATAAAAGAGATGATAAAGAAGTGTAAGCCATGTTTAGTTTCAGAAACGTTTCAGATGGTTCGTTGTTCTAAACAAGTCTTGAGAGGTGACTGGTTTGTAGTAGACAGAACAGTTTCCGATGGTTCGTTGTTACACACAAGTCCTGAGAGGTGACTTGTTTGTAGTAGATAGTTCCACAGAGCAAAATATTCTTACCGTGTCGAGACGGAAAACAAAACATGCGAAATTGCTCCAGAAAAGGTTTTATATTTATGAAGCAATTCTGGTTTCTGATTGGTTAGTAGCAGAACGTGAATTAATTCGATTCGTCAGTTCCTAGGAGCATCGTTTATAAATAGAATCGTCCGTCTGTGTGGGATCATATCCCATCACTTCGTCTGATGGGGAAGGTTTCCTAGCAGCTTCGGTTGCAGGGAGACAGGGTAGTACACGTCAAGGATTCGTCACTTGACACTCAGGCCAACAGGGGAGGGGCCGGGAACCGGCCCAGCACCTGTTGGACTGAGGTACGCCGCCTGGGTAATACCTAGGAGGTCCACCCTCCCAGCCCTTGCCACCGGGCTTTCCGGTGGGGCAAGTTTATTGCTTGCTGCCTGAGGCGCCCACACCGGGGAATGCCGACGGGGTTACTCAGGCAATTTTTAAAATTGCAGGAGTGCCCCTCCTTATGGGGAGCATGCGGGGTTCCCACTTTCCAGGCCTTATGCCAAATATTGCCGATGTGGGTGGCAATTAAATAACTATCCCATCACTTCGTCTGATGGGGAAGGTTTCCTAGCGGCTTCGGCTGCTGGGAGACAGGGTAGTACACGTCAAGGATTCGTCACTTGACACTCAGCCCAACAGGTGAGGGGCCGGGAACCGGCCCAGCACCTGTTGGACTGAGGTACGCCGCTTGGCTTATACCTAGGAGGTCCACCCTCCCAGGCCATGCCACCGGGCTTTCCGGTGGGGCAAGTTTATTGCTTGCTGCGTGAGGAGCTCCGATCGGGGAATGCCGACGGGGTTACTTAGAAGGCTTAATGGCATCGAGTGATATCCACAGCGTAAACGTGGGATTTTGTTGCTTGTCGGGTATGTCGGGGATAATGTCGTCGAGAGGCCACTAGTGCTTGGAGATACTAAAACAGTAGTTTTACGATGCCAATACCGTACTTGCTTGAATGGGTTTCCTCCGAAGGAAGGAGTTTCATGGGAGAATGAAATCGACAAACGGTCTCCAGTCGAATGTATATTCATGATAGGGCAAATGACGACATTAGATCTTAGCAAATCTTACATGGAAATATCGACGTCCTCTTTCATATAACGCCTCATATTCCCAAATGGTCACCACTCTGGTACTGACCAGTATAAACGTTGCATAAGTTCGGTGATATAACGCGAAATGGTGTGTCAACCTGGTTATTCCGAATATATATATATATATATATATATATATATATATATATATATATATATTCAAATTGCAGCGTTCTGACCTAATGTAAATATAGAGTATGTGTTTTATAAACTCATAGAAATTAATTTTATCCATAATATAAAAGCGAAAATGTATGTGTGTTTGTGCGTATGTGTGCATTTTTTTTTGTATGTCCGCCAAAGGCTTTTTTTAGAGGGGCACTTGGACGGGTCACTAAATCTTACAACTTCTTATCTACTCCCTAGATTATAATATGTCCTATTTACAAAACGAGGTCGTCTGTATCTTTTATTATATTACAAAAATCTCGCTGTGATTTCATTTTCTCTACTACTATGGCGTGAATCTGACCTGGAAAACCACACGTTCACCTTCGTTTCACCACCTACTTTTTTAAACGTTTATTTTCAGCCGATTTCAATTCCCTGCCTTAGTAGCGTCGTGGTGAGTTATAAGGCTCTTCGTCTCGGGTTCGAGCCTACCTCCTAAAGCTTTTTTTTCTTTTTCACCCGGACAACACTGGGCACCCTCGCTAGTATTATATAAAGCTATTATATAAATATTTTTTTAATAAATAACTTTGGGGGAGGAAAATAATTTGCAGATAAAGTATTTACCACTAGCTAGCCGCCCGCCTTTGCCCGGTCCTACAATACTATAAACCAGATATTGTAATTTATGCAGATTGCGTATGTATTATAGAATCAATCCTCTATTGATTATTATATATTACGAGGAATAATTTGACCGTGTGTCTTATTTGCAGAGTTAAAAAAAAAAATAATCATGATAATCTCGTTCACCAAATACCACCTGTTTACTAATATAAAAATATATATTAATGTGCCTGTTTACAAATATGTTTGGGCTTGACGATAAATGCCCTGGAAAAGTCACCGCTTATTAATATTTAGTTTTAAAATATGCAAACAAAGAAAGGATTTGTGGTGATTTTACCTTTTCTATTATCGGAAATTGAACTCATTAATAAAAAAAGTAAAATAGTAAGCTACACCCAGGATTGAACAAGGGGATCATTCGATCTGTAGTCGAATGCTCTGAAATTTGCCGATACTTTCAGATAACAATAAATCTGTTTTGTTTTTGTTTTTTTTTATTATAGAAGTAATGATTTGCTGAGAAGTATTATTTCTCTTAGGCGGTGTAACGTAAAGTATTCCCCCATAGATTCCCCTGTGTTATATGTAAGGGAGAACGACTATTTTAAAGATCGGATTTTTTCGATTTTTGATCGAATTGATTTCTTTGCAAAACATATCTAAGAACACTGCCCGATATATAAATTAACTTTGTGTTAAATTAGCAAACGATACGCACCGTTGTTTCGAAACCTCTAAGAAAGAAATTCACACACACATTAAGTGACTTTTATATTAGTAGAGATTTGTTCAAAGTGAATTATTTTTGTTTAAAGGCATAATTGATGGGGGTTTTTTAATGCTGAAAAAAATGTAATATGTAAATAACATAGTCATTACATTTAACGACTCACGGATCAATTATAAACTAATAAGAGCTTAAAGTTCTGATTTTTTTTTAGATAAGGGCTTATTGTTTATGTTACTTGTATTGATAGGACTATTGTTCTCATCTTGAGTGATTTTTGTGGACTATTTCGGTCGGATTGTCCTTCGACCGTCTCAGGAATGTTTGTTGTAGTTTGGAAAAGAAAACGAGGTCAAAATAATTGAAAGGGATGCAAGGTGGGGGGGGGGGGTCAGAGGACTCAATGTGGAAGCACATCTGATAAAGGAAGACAACTGACTGAGAAGACGAATCCTGGAGTTAAGCAGCATTTGAGAGCCTTTAATTGTGGAGAAGGTACACATTCTATGGTGGTGGTGAAGGGGTCTGCTGTAGATTTTTGTTGGAGTTTCTTCCCTTTTGTCGGCCATTTTTTCAGGGGTTTGAAGCAATAGCAAAGAAAGAGACCTAACATTTTTCTTTTCTAATATCCCCAACCTTTAAATTTTTGGCCTGTATGGGCAAAATACACGACTAAGGAAGAGGTCTCCAAGGTTTTCATATAGGGTGCCATATTACTGACTGTTAGAGCTACGCGAACAAAACAAAAAAAAACAACAAAAAAATGAACTGAAGTGTTTTTTATACATTAGTTTTGCTATTTATGGAAACTGGTTCTCCTAAATCTCATTTATTAATAATTTTCTGAAAAAAAAAAAATAAGCACAAAAATATCTTCACACATTTGTGTTTAAAAATTTTTTTCCTGAATATTTTTACGGTTTCCATAAGAGTTCACGGGCCGGATTAAGGATTTGCCCGGTCGGATTTAGCCTATGGGTCGTAGTTTGGCCACTCATGTTCTAAGGTGTTAGAATAGATCAGATTAAAAGAAGTATTCACTGACAGGAATCCATTTATATCAGGATTTCGCTTTCTTAGTGTCGCTTTCTGGTAAATCGTTGGAAAAACACGCAGAAAAGAAACCTATATGTCATGCAGTGTTGCTGCTGTCATTTTTTGCGTAAATAAATAAAAACACAAAAATATATCGCGCTCATTAGCTACACATGTGCATACATGTTACAGCTATGATTTCTTTCGAAATCCACAGTCCACAGAAAACAGCTGTAACATTTATACAACTGTAGACACAATATATATATATATATATATATATATATATATATATATATATATATATATATATGTTTTATATTTTATGTGTCTTTCTACTTCTTTGAGGATAATAGCTTGA
Organism: Euprymna scolopes; assembly: GCF_053919585.1. Classification (NCBI taxonomy): domain Eukaryota; kingdom Metazoa; phylum Mollusca; class Cephalopoda; order Sepiida; family Sepiolidae; genus Euprymna; species Euprymna scolopes. The sequence continues at coordinate 51,482,045 of NC_136520.1, forward strand.
ATTAAATTTTAAAATGCGGAATTCAAGCTTAATGGATCAATTGTGCTCTTTACAGAAACATTCATTTCGAACGCCCCGCTTCCATATAAAAGAACCTACTGTTGATTTTATACAGCTGGACACATTTGTTTGCGCAGTGATTAAACTTCTCAAATGCACTTTTGATATTAGACTGTGTAAAACTGATAACTTCGGTCAACCATCTTTAAATTTTATTTTCTCGATTATCGATCTTCAGTAATTATTGGAGGCATTCCGGCAGAAAATCTTTCTAGGGACGCTCCCAGACACATAAGGTGCATTTGTGCGGAATTTCAACAACAAAAATAAAAAATCGGCTCAGCCGTTTTGGAGTGCATATGGAACGGAGTCACAGACATACAGACACACAGAAAAACAGACAAAGTTCATTTTTATATAATAGTAGAGATTTAAACGGACTACGTTTGTGTTCAACTAATTGTTCAGAAATGCGAAAAATTGATGGATAAATATATGTACATAACAAGAGGATTATTTTGGTTTCAGTTTCCGGCCATGAAAATAAGCGCGTCATTCTCTGAGTACAGAATACATACAAACTGCCGAAAAGAATTAATTGCCTCAATGAGTGTCGATAGAATACGTAACGCATCCAGCTTCCAAGGTTAGTAACTTATCACATCTCGCCGCATGTTAGATAATAGCTGGGTTAAAAATTAAATTAAGTAATATCGATTTATCTGTCTGTCTATCTATCTGTTTATTTATTTTTTTTTTACATAGGCGTCAGCACTTATCAAGGCCGATAGGACACTCAAAAATAAGGGTTAAAGAGTGTAGAGTAGTCAAAAGGACAATATAGTAATCGATAGTAATGGAAGTTCGGTAAATTTGTTAACTTAAGTGGAACGGCTCATCAGAAACTTGTTCACGTTGGACTTGAAGACAACCATATTATAGACAGCTGGAAAGCAGGAAAACTGAAGACAATTCCACAGGCGTGCAGTTTTAAGAAAGAAGCTTTGATCATGGAATCTATAAACATAGAGAGGTTTAGGCACAGATAAAGAGTGGGGAAAATTATTGATAATGTTTCCAGCTAGTCTAGTGTTTCTTGTGAAAGTTTGGCGAGGGGGGACCATAGATTGAAGCGCAGTCGAACACTTTCCATGAAAATAACGATAAAGCAAAGACAACTCGCAACATCTCTTCTGTGAGATAGAGGTTGCAGCGAAGAGAAAAGGACATCTCCCACCAGGCCACGAAGTCTATTTCGAACCCTATCAAGGCAGGACAAGTCTTTTCTAGCAGCTCCTGCCCATATGTGGCAACAGTATTCCATCCTTGGACGTATCTGGCTCTTATATAGATAGAGAATTGCATCAGCAGTGAGATATCTACTGGATCGATAGAAGGATCCGACCATTTTTCCAGAGGCCTTTGCAACAGATTTGATGTACACATTCCATTTAAGATCAGGAGTAAAGGTCAAGCCCAGAAGCCTGTCAAAACTTGAGGCCTCCCCAAGACGAGAGCCATTCATTTTAATTGATGCCAGATGGGGATCAGAACGTTGATGATGTAAAGATAGAAGCTTGGTTTTAGATGCATTAAAAGTAACCAGCCACTCCTTTCCCCATTGTACAACGTGATCCAGATCAGAGAAGAGAGAATCGGAGAGAACTTGGTCGTTTACTGTCTTAGATGTGTTACCATAGATGATAGTGTCGTCAGCAAAAATGTCTACGAATGACGTAAGGATGTGATTTGGAAGGTCATTAATGTGGAAAAGAGTTGAGGGACTCCAGCATTTATACTGTGAACTTCTGATTTTTGCCCATCAACTACTACTCTTATGAACCTATCAGAGAGAAATGATTTAATAATTGGGAAGACATTTCCAGCTATACCATAGCTGGAGATCTTGTGAAGTAAACCTTTATGCCATACCCTATCAATCTATCTATCTATCCGGTAATATTGTTCAATAATTTATATAGGACGTTATTTATTGTGTAAAGAATAAATTGGCATAGAATGTAAGAATGAGTTCGAGCTGAAGATGTTTATACAAATTAGCTAAGTTTTATATAAACGAAATAAACTTTAGTTATTGCCTACTTGAGAGGTCACGCGTTAGTAAGACGTGTGCTTTTGATGATGACGTAACAGAGCTGACAGGTTAAAAGGTCAAGAAGATTAGATTGGAGAGTTTGAGTTTGGTAACCAAAGTGAACAGACGCGCTCCAAGTCCAGGAAGTGGAAAGAAAGGAGCAAGCAATGTAGACACGTAAGCAGACGCCAGTGAATACCATTAAGACAGCGTAAATCTATATATCTATAAAAGTGAAAGTGTATGTCTGTGCATCTGTGTACCTGTGTGGTTGTGTGTGTACATTTCCCTACGCAATAACTCTGTCAATTTTAAGTCTACAGATTCGAAATTTGGGAAATTTTGCGATTAAGGGGTCAAAGTTCAACGATTTGACTTTTGAGAACTCTACCAAACTCCTCCGACAATTTTCAGTCTAATCACTTGAAATTTTAGATATACGTTCCTAGGACATGGGTCTCAATTAATACCTTAATTTGAACCCAAATCAATAAATTTTAAGGGGTCATAATAGCGGTCAAATTAAAAAAGAATTGACCCCCCCTTCTTTTTTTGCTCAACATACACCTCCAAACACTCGGGCAACGCCGGGCACCCATGCTAGTATATCTATAAAAGTGAACGTGTGGCTGTATGTGTACATTTCTCTACGTAATAACTCTGTCCATTTAAAGTCTACAGACTCGAAATTTGATATACAGGGTACTGAGATTTGGAAAATCGATGTAATCGGTTTTCGGCCAGAAATGTCGCGATTAAGGGGTCAACGTTCAACGATTTGACTTTTGAGAACTCTACAAAACTCCACATACAATTTTCGGTCTAAACACTTTAAATTTTAGATATAGGTTCCGTGGACATAGATCTAACTTAATAACTTTATTTGAGCCCCAAACAATAAAAGTTAATAGGGGTCCAAGTTAAAAAAAATACCTTTTTTGTTTGCTCAGCATACACCTCCAAACATCCGGGCAACGCCGGGCACCTATTGCTATTAAATTTATATTTTTAATATATGAAGTGTTGTGTGGTTTCACAAAAGAAGAACATTCAGGTTTCTTAATCGTTGTGGCGTTGGTTGTTGCATGTTTCATCACAGAGCCCAGCAGTGAAAACAAGAACTCCGGAGAAAGAAAAGGTATGAAGCATCTTCCTCTTCTATTATATCCACCTTTTATATAACATGAAAATTTGTGATACCTTTTGTAAAACATAAACACTTGCGATACCTCTCTGCACAACATATGTCTATACGTCGATTTGATACAACACACATTCAAAACAACACTCTAACTAATGCCTCATCCTTCAAACTCCTCGGCTGAACATTAACATGCAACAAATACATCAAGGTCATTACTAATCCTACTACAAAGATGGTGGAACCCCTTTACTGTGCTGGTCTTGACTTTGAACTTAAACTCTCTCTCTCTCTCTCTCTCTCTCTCTCTCTCTCTCTATATATATATATATATATATATATATATATATATATATATATATATTTAAAGGAGATTAGAACAATAGTCGTAAGAGCAGAGTGTATTTTAATGTAATAGTGAAATTACTAGTTTAATTAAAATACAGGAAAGAAAATTGCTCGTTGTAATTTAGATATATAATAAGCTCGATAGGTAAATATCCTAGAGCTAATTTAATATTTAGTAATGTGATTGATAATTTAAAAATCAAATTATAATTAAATTAAAAATCTGTTTCATAAGAAGGAACAACAACAAAATCAATTATTTGTACCATCGTTTCGGAAAACAGTGTTTTTATTGTGGTATACATCAAGTTACGGACAATAATTATTACATATAGTTTTTTAATAAACAAGGTTTCCTCATCAGCAAATTGTGAAGGATTTTTATTAAATTTAAACGACACCATAAATAAACCTGGCATTAAAAGTAAGGCAGATGTATCTGGAAAAAAAAATTAAAATAAAGGTCTGGGTTTAAAATTGATAAGAAAATTAATATGGGTTATATATATATAAGATTTCAAAACCAAGGGTCCTGAGTACGATCTTAAACTATGTCCGATGGTGAGGCCCCAGCTTGCGGTCTTTGCTTTGCGGTGTGGAGTCGCCCTTTTATTTGCAATTGCTTCTAGGTCCACTCGGACCCGGAGTGGTAGTACCCGTTAGGGTCCCAACTATGGGTTAAATAGAAACGGACTTGAAAAAAAAAAACACATTCTACTAAAAACATTTTCTTCAAAATAACTTTACTGTGCTAGAACATTACTTACATCAGAGAGCGTTTTCTGTCTTTACAGTCACAATTAGCCCATGCATGGAGTTTTGTTGCGACATCCGGGGTGGTGCATCTAGCACTAGTCACGAACTCTTACACAGGATAAAAAAAAGAAATATTCTCAATCTAGTAGGACCGCATTATCAAGCGCACACGTGTGCACCATGGATTCAATGTTGCATCTATGTGCGTGTTTTATAAGTATTTTAACGGGGTGTTCTCTGATTAACGCAATGCATTGCCCCTTTCTGATGTGTCTACTCCAGACAAGCAGTAATATCCCCTCCTTTACTATTAAGATGTTGGGAAGCCTTTTTATGAGAGTAGTTTCCTCCCTCGAGCTTCTATAATTCAGAATTCCCTGCGATTCCCATTCCTTGACTGTACTAACTTGCTGACGTTTTGATATATCTAGCAGGCAACAAGACGCTGCCCAATCGTAAAACACGTATAAATATTATATTTTTATCAATGCAGAATTCTTATTTAGTATAAACAAAAATAAACAGTAAGTATTAAACGTAACCTTAAATCCCTTTTAAAAACTCAAGTAAAAAGAAACGACAGAATCTGAGATATGTAAATGCGAGTATTATGTTTTTTTTCTAAACACTTTACTTCTTGTACGTAAAAAAAATACTCGAACTGAGATTGAAACCAAAACTTTACATCTGTGAGTCAAATACGATAATCATCATGCCAGCTTGACATGTTATTTATAATGTGTTTTGAAACTTACTCATTCTTAACACAAGGGAGCTGTTATGTGAACGATTCACGCATGTGCATTCGTGAAACAGTTAGGAAACATAAATATAAGATGACCCCTCACCTGCCCAGTTCTCATTTGTGATTCCTTAGAAGCCCCTGTTTTCCGGATAAATACCAATTAAAAAGCCTTCCACATATCTGAATTCCCTATATACCAACTTTCAAGTTTGTAGATCAAAGATTTATTGAGTGTATAGTTTGAGAATTGCCCTCACACACATTCTCACTTTTATAGATATATAGATATGTTATACCCGATCACAAATGGCAGTCCCTAACATTTATCTAACAATATGCCTTGGTTTTGGAGAGGAAGAGAAACGGAAATAGTTTATAAAAGTGGATGGACAATACTACGTGAATTCGCACAAAGAGTCTAAAAGTAAAAGTTTAAAATACCAGGTCACATATAAAGTATCAGATTGTTTACTGCCCATTTTTTTTTTTTGTCTTCTAAGCAAAAAGACCAAAATACATTACAAAGCAACCAAAATATATTGCCATGTCAAAATGGACGATTACACAAGCGTTGCTTATGTGTGTGCATGACCTTTACAAAGAAAGATTAGGCGGTGACAGGTCAATTTTGATTCGCTGGCAGGAACGCGTTACCATTACTTACTTGAAAGGTGTCTATTTATATACAGAGGTAGTCATTAACAAAATAGGACAGGACAGTCAGCCAGCCCTTTTAATGGATTCAACAGTCTTAACTACACGTTGCTCACTATTTCGTCGGTAAGCATACTTTCATGGTGTCCTGTACGATCACACTGACGCACATAAACATGTAGACAGGCACACACACACACACACACACACACACACACACACACACACACACACACACACACGCGCACGCACACACACACACACACACACATATATATATATGTGTGTGTGTGTGTGTGTGTATACATATATATATATATATATATATATATACCAAGTTATAGGTATTCAAGCGAAGAAAAAAATCAGGAATGATACGAGATTATTAAGAGTGCTCAAAAAAGGAAGTGCATAATATATTTTATTAATAGCGACCTTGTAAATTTGTTTATATATATATATATATATATATATATATATATATATATATATATATATATATATATATATATATATATTTATGTTGAGATGATTAACCGGAATCCGAATCGAGAATCGAAAAAAATCCGCACGTTTTGGGGGTATCGGTATCGGAAAAAAAAATGTGCCTATTTTCTGATGCCAACAACGATTCTTTTAATTGCCTTTTTTATTTGATTTTCCTTAAAGAAAATTATTCTACCGCTGATCGTAATACTAAACCAGTGAATATATGCTGATTTTAATCTATTAGTAAAACTAAAATCGATAGATGTTCCCTCAGAAGTGTAGCATTTAACATGTGTTTTAACGGTAATTGTGAAGAATAACAACTTTATCATTTAATATGTAGAGATTTAGAGAGAATCGAAATCGGAATCGGTAATTGTACCGCAATCGGGAATTTTATACGGAATCGGTAATTGTATCGGAATCTTCAAAAAATATTGGAATCGCCCCATCCTTAATATATATATATATATATATATATATATATATATATATATATATATATATATATATAACTCACAGGGGGAGGGAGAGAGAGAGAGAGAAAGAGAGAGAGAGACAGATAGACAGACGGAGACAGAGAGATAAAAAGAATTAACCAAGGTATGTGTTCGTCTTTGAATGAATGAAATTAAAAAAACAAAATAACAGTACAAATATTTGAAATAATATTGCCGATCATGCCAAAAATATTTTTAAATATTTGTACTGGTATTTGTTTTTTTAATTTCATTCACCCAGAGGAAGTCTCGAAATAAAGACAAAACGTTGGTGAACAGTAACTTGGTTTGTTCTCTTTATGCCTCTATTTCGTCGGAATTCTATTCCATTATTTATACCATTTTCTCTTCCCCGCAACCTCTCTCCCACAAAAGAGAGGTTGCGAGCCTGTCTTTGTTTTATCGTTATTTCCATGGCAAGTGCTCGTCTGAGATACAATCTCTGGTCCCCCCCCCCTCGGCAATCTTTCACGATAAACACCCGACTAGTTGAAACTACTGTTATTAATTGTCCCCGCTCTTTATCTGTGCCTAAATCAAAACGTAGATTCCATGAGCAAAGCTTCTTTCTTAGAAGTGCACGACCGTGGAACTCTCTTCCGTGTGCCTGTTTCCCATTTGACTAAAACTTGGATGTCTTCAGGTTCAACGTGACGAAATTCCTGATGAACCGCCCCCTTAAGTAAGGCACTTTATCAAATCTTCAATACTTACGATTACTACGATACTATATCATAGTTTACTGTACACGCAATAACCCTGATCCTCGAGTGGCTTCCGGGCTGTGATAAGTCGTGACCTCCATGTAAAAGAAATATATATATATATATATATATATATATATATATATATATATATATATATATATATATTAGGTCGTCTGGCGTTGCCCGATCATAAAATACGCTTAAATACGTTATTGTAATTCTATATCGATTACTAAATTGTGCATAATAGAGGATAAACATTTTAGAGGATAATAATAGTGATTTGTTATGGCTTGCAATAAGCCACAAAGAAAACAGAACAACCAAATAGAGTTTGAACAATGTATTACTGGAACAACAACGTAAAATGTTATAACTGAAAAGAGTAATAAACGTCACCGAGCAGGCGAGGGTCGCTCTGGTGTTTAATCCACACCTGGTATCAAAAGGTCTATGGTTTATATAATGGATAGAACAGTCCATTTGTAGGGTGACTCCCCCACAACACCACCCCCTCTTAAGCTGATTTCCGCGGTTGTGAAAGTCAGTATTTCTTCCTTTCGGGGCAGACCACCAAGGGATCTGTGCGCTTCCTCTTTCTGACATCCCTTTTGGAGTGTCTATGTCAAAACAGTCATACACAGTTTCAATCGCTTCACAGCCGTCCTGTGGTGTTTTTTCTTGATCCTCGTAGATCCTGATTTGGTTCAGGTGCCTCTTATGTTGGAACTTTGGGCCCTGAATGATGTATGTAACATGGCTGATTCCTCGTAAGATCGTGCCCTGTTCCCAAAAAAGAAACGTTATTTCTAAAATGTCTGAAATACACGTTATCTCCGCTGTTAAACAGTTTCGTTGGCATTGTAGCGGTTCTGTTGTGTGCTATGTGTTTAGTTAGCAGTTTATCAAATACAGATTTTATTTTCCGTCCAAACATGATTTCTGCTGGGGATCCCGCATCTGGTTTGTTCGGATTTCTTGTGATTCTGTAAACTTGAAGAAATTGCTGAAGGGCCTTTTCTGTCGGTGTACCGGACGACTTTTTTAATGCCCTTTTAAGCGTATCGACGAAGCGTTCGGTCTGGGCGTTGCTTCTGGTGTGGTACTGGGGTGTCGTAATATGCTTGACTTGAGACGTCTCGCAGAATTCTCTGAACTCTGTCGAGGTGAACTGTGTAGCGTTGTCGCTAACAAAACAGTCTACAACCCCAAACCGAGCAAACAATTCCAATGAAAAAATTGTCGCATTTATCTGCTTTGATCTTAAATCCATAATCTGGTATTTGACTGAATAATTGTCTGATATGTTTTTGATGATCCTCTCTGCTTTTGCTCGCTATGATAATGCCATTAAGATATGCGATTGCGGTGTCCAAACTGGACAGCATAGTGCCCATTCATTGCTGGAATATTGCGGGTGCCAAGTTGACACCAAACGCGAGTCTTTCATATCTGTACAAACCCCGATGAGTGTTAATATAGAGGAGGTTAGCACTTTTGTCGTTTACCGGAATCTGTAGGTAAGCGTCGCTTAGGTCGATCTTCGAAAAAAACTTGCCGCCATTTAATTTCGTTAACACTTCTTCTAATGGATAGTGAAAATCTGCTAAGGACCCGTTGACTCCGGTCGCGAAGTCGGCGCAACCGCGAATTTCCCCGGACCTTTTATTTACATAAACTGCCGGAGCAGCCCACTCACTATATTAAATTTTAGCCAGTATACCGATGCTTTCTAATCTGTCTAGTTCCTGATTTATTTTGTTCTGTGAAGCGACCGGGACATTACGTTTCATTATAAACACCATTTGTGTTCCAGGTTTCAACTTAAAATCTGCGGCGATTTTTGTACATCTCCCCAGGCCAGGAGTTAATACATTTGTAAATTCTTTTTTAAAACAAGTTATAAGTTTCTCCGTTTCTGCTGGGCGGGTATCTATTTTCTTGCAGAATGTTGATATAGGAAGATCCCAGAGACGAAACTCCTCCATTCTGTCAAACCGAACAGGTTCTCACTATCTTTTAGCACATACAATCTTTTTTTTTCCCCGTAAAGTGACGCTTGTAATTAATTCTCCTTCAAAATGGATTTTGTACCATTACCGGCCGTCGCCGTCCTGTTAGTTTTTAACATAGTCGGCTTTCGTAATATTTTCCACGTTTTAGATTTATTATTGAAAGATCCGATCCAGTGTCTAATTGGAACTTAATAGCCTTGCCGAAAATGTTAACCGTTACATATTTGCGTAGATTTTCATCTACGACGTCCTTAGTTCTGATTTGACGTACACGTCTTCTATTCTGAATTTTCCTACAGTGCGGACTTTTATGACCGATTTTATTGCATAAATGGCATATTTTTGTTAAAAATAGCAATCCCTTACACAATGTATTCCACCACATCTGAAACAAGCGCTCGCTGCTTTTAGTTTTTCAGAGTTTCGGTGGTTAGTGTCTGTGTGTCATTTCGACAGTTTACTTAGTTACTTTTTTA
>NC_136520.1:51496970-51501970 GCF_053919585.1 Euprymna scolopes
TTTTTAAACTTTAAAAATCTATCAAAATTTTTCTATTGATTCTATTTTTACGATATGCTCAGGGTCAATGCTCTTTCCAATAAATCGAAAATAATATTTTAGCCAATCGTTTTTTTTTTAATTCACGCCCCCTATTTCGGAATGTCTATTAAAAAGTAAATACTCAATTTATGTGCCAAAGTTTTATATATCACAAATTGAAGATAAAAGATCAATAAATAATATATTCAAATTTAAAACAAAAAAAGTAGTGTTTTTTAGAAATTTACCTGTAAAGTCCAAAGTTTAAAACCTTAAAAAAAAAAACACGTTGTTTGTATTTTCTTTAAAATGAAACCTTGGTCCTTGTTCCTTTAATTGAAAAAAAAAATTAGGGGTTGAATTATATTTTTCGAGTAGTTATAAGCTTGGAAAGACAGGGGGTCGAATTAATTCACGCCCCCTATTTTGAAATGCCTATTAAAAAGTAAATAATTAATTTATGTGCCAAAGTTTTATATATCACAAATTGAAGATAGACGATCAATAAATAATATATTTTAATTTCAAACAAACAAAAAAGAACAGTTTTTTTTTTTGGAAATTTACCTGTAAAGTCCGAAGTTTAAAACCTTTAAAAGAAAAAAAAAACACGTTGTGTGTATGTTTTTTTAATGAAACCTTGGTCCTTGCTCCTCTAATTGAAAAATATTAGTGTTTGAATTATATTTTTCGAGTAGTTATAATCTTGGAAAGAAAGGGGGTCGACTTATTCAATATTTTCACGAAGTTTCTGACACACCTGTTCAGTTAATTCAAAATTACGGCCAACGAGGACAATGTAAAACGGATCTTTTTTATATAAAAAATGTAATACAATCTTTTGACTCGTTTTGTTGCTTGTGCTGACAACGTACTGAGAATTCTACAATCTGCTAGTTCTTTGAGATTTTGTCAATGACGACCAAATCCGGACGATTATGTTCCAATTGCTTGGTCGTTATGACACTTTTGCCCCACGATTGCTATCCTCACTTGTTCTCACTTCATCAGCCACCTCCTAAAACAACTTTCCAGCACACTTCACCCCAACCTTCCACAGACATTCCAATATATCAGGAGTCCCATGCTATTGTGTCTTTTGCGGTACTCTCTCTGGGCTAATCCACTACACCCTGCCGCAAGCTGCGCAATTGACTCTGAGTCTTACCAAAAAATCCGACATTCTGCAGCAACTTCCTATCCTAGAAACACTTTTTTTAACAATCGTGTTCCTAATGTCTGCTATTGTGCTGTGTGCTGCACAAACAAAATACTACTACTACTACTACTACTACTACTACTACTACTACTACTACTACTACTACTACTACTACTACTACTGCTGCTACTGCTACTACTACTACTACTAATACTACTACTACTACTACTACTACTACTTATAATAATAACAATAATAATAATAATAATAATAATAATTAATTGAATCTGTGGAAATTCCACGGTAGTTTAAAATGTTGTTAAACAAGTAATAAACTAACTAAAAAATAAAACAAAACAGATAATGACGACTTTTACACATTTTTTTAGCAACTTCCTTTTTAAACCTTTTAAAGCTAAAACACTAGTGATGTAAAAAAAAAAAAATTGAAATGAAAAATCAACACACAATAGAATTTTTTTGTTTTGTTTTCTTTGAATAAATTTTAATATTATTTATAAAGGAACAGATGTCAATTTTCTAACACTTTTTTTTAAAATTTAAAATAGAGACTATAATAAAAAGACATACAATCTTCTCTCAATCTGACTTTTTTTTTAATTACAAAATAAAATAGCCAATTTGAAAAGTTTCGGCTTTGTCTTTTGAAAGTTTTTAGAGAGAAAATTGATTTAATGATTTTTAACTGATCAAGAGCGACTATAAAGGGAGGTAATTCGTTTCTAATTTATTAATGTTCGCGATGATGTTGGTTTTTATGACACTCGACGTACGATCAAGTTAATTAATTAATTAAATAATTAATAATAATAATAATAATAATAATAATAATAATAATAATAATAATAAATAATTATTATTTATCCATTATCAAACCTCCCTTTTTTTAGAACACCTTGTGGTGTTCTCTGGAGCCTGAATGACAGCAAGCCTCCCCAGAATTCCAGTACTCCACATCTGGTTCGATGTTTGCAGGCAATTTTGAACTATTGCAACATCCGCTCTCCATTGATATCTTGTTGGCGGTGACCATTGGTGTTCACTGGAATTTTGGTAGCAATAAGGTTGTTGGGGATTTGCACGAGTCCCCCGATACAAATGAATAAGGAGAACTACACTACCAACTATTGTAAAATAAACTGTTGTTTATTTTCGTAAAAAAAAAGAACAGATATTAATTTTGGTGTGCGCAAAGGTGGCAGTCTGTAGGAAAGAACAAATGTTGGAAGAAGGTGAAGATTTGAGGGCGCGAAAGGAAGAGTTTGAATATGTGTTGCAGCGAATTGAGAGAAAGAGAGAATCAAGCAACTTTTCTAGACGTGCGAAAAAAGCTGTCGTCTCAGCAACTGAATTCAATCGACAGACGCTCCCAGAGGTTTGAAAAGATAAGTTTTTAAATCGAGCTCTGATATGAATGTTTGACCAATAAACGTGTTTTCAACTACGCCCAGAATTTCTCAAGCGTCCTGCTTTTTGACGCAAGAGGTTTTGTGTGGATGAATGCGGTAATGCCCGCGCAAATGAATTTATAAATTTGTGTGTCTTAGAAAAATGAAATAAGGAACAGCACAAGCTTCCCCAAGATCCCAGTCCTCTTTGCATAATCCAGCGGAGGTCTGAATAGAGCTTTCACTGTTTGGTCTTTAAAATCTTGCCATGTCATTCCAGTAGACCACAGTGAATATTAAAGAGGCAGAGAAGCGGAGAAAATACAGGTAACAAATCAGAGAGCTGAAAAAGACAAGGAAGACGAATAAAGTCAAGATAACGCCAATAATAGTAGGAGCTCTCAAAACAATTCTGAAAAAAACTTTGAGACAAGAATTAAAATTTTTTTTTTTTATTATTACATTTTCACCTCAAACAAGGCGCATTGCCACTTTGGTGTAGTATCAGGAGCAGCAACTACTGGGACACTATGTTGGGATTTGGGCAGCAATATGTCGGTTTACGTTGCACTTGAACTTCTGCATGTCAGTACAGTTGGGGAAGCAGGAACTTGAAATGGAATTCTAGAGTCTAGCTGTTCTGAGGAAGAAACTACTGGAGTAGAAAGATCTTTTACATCTAGGGATCTGTACTGTGTGGGGGTGGGATTTAGCTGCCTGTCGGGTTTGTCGAGGGTGTCTACGTCATGGGGGCACAAGTGTCGGCAGTTCGTCAGAGCATTCACCATTAAAATACTTGTTGCGATAGAGGATTTAGAGAGATGGCTGAGAAGACAATAATTGAAACGGTGTAACACTAAAGAGAATTCCGGATTGTGAAGATTAATATACATGAGCTACAGAACCTGGCCGGACATATAGAAAATGCACCAGAGGCGAAACACAAAGAAACGCTAGATTATAAAAATCTGAAACCTTTAAATAGTAAGTTGATCGCACTCTCCACAAACTCATCGGTATCGAATGGCAACACATCAAATATACATGAATGGTCAAGAAGTATGGAACGACGGAGTAGTAAAACGTACTAAACAGACCTCTAATCCATAAGGATTAAGAGTATTAGAGCTTTGGTGACAGTTATTGCCTCCCGAATTCCAGTGGTCCAATAGTCGCTATCAATGAAAACTCGATGGTAAACGGTTGTTGCGATAATGCAACTTAATTTGCAAAATCCATTTAAAGAAGTTGAGAGTACTGGAAATATGAAGAGGCTTATTGTCACCCAGATTAAAGGGCACACCAACAGCTTGGTTTTAAAGAGAGATCTTTGTTGGCTAGTCTAAAAATTCCAAGTGAATAATAATAATAATAATAATAATAATAATAATAATAATAATAATAATAATAATAATAATATCGAAGGAGGTGGAGAGAACTTGACGCCTGGGGAGACTTGTTGTCACTCAGTCTCCAGAGAACACCACAGGTTACAATCAGATCGTTTGTTGACTTGTGTGAAAGCTCCATGTGAGCCAATAATAATAATAATAATAATAATAATAATAATAATAATAATAATAATAATAATAATAATAATAATAATAAAATTATTTTAATAATAATAATAATAATAATGATAATAATAATAATAATAATAATAATAATAATAATAATAATAATAATAATAATAATAATAATAATAAGAAGAAGAAGAATGACAAAAGATGAGAATAACGAAAACACCTGGACATGGATGCGAAAAGCACATATAAACCGAGAAACTGAATCTCTAATAACTGCAGCACAAGATAACTCGATAAGAACCAACCATATCAAAGCAAGGATCGATAAAACACAAGAAAATAGCGAATGCAGACTATGTGGACAAAGAGACGAAACGATAAACTATATAGTAAGCGAATGCAGCAAACTTGCCCAAAAGGAATACAAAAACAGGCATGACCAAGTGGGGAGGGTGGTACATTAGGAATTGTGTAAACGACTGCATTTTGAGCATACAGACAAATAGTACAAGCAAAAACCTGCAACAGAACTCGAAAACGAGAACCACAAAATCCTGTGGGACATGGACATGCAGACGGAAAACCCATCTAAGTAAGAAGACCAGATGTCGTAATAATTAACAAGAAAGAGAAATCCTGTCAAATCGTGGACTTTGCAGTCCCAGCTGATCACAGGGTGAGTATGAAAGAAAAGGAGTAACGAAGCAAATACACAGAGCTAGCCAGAGAGTTAAAAGGGATTTGGATGATGAAGAAAGTCCAAAGTACCGATAATAGTAGGAACACTAGGAACAATTCGGAAAAACTTCGACAAAAGAATGTCAGAAATTGGAATCAGAGGAATAACTGCAAAGTACAACGACTAACGATAATGAAAACGACTGA
>NC_136520.1:51506970-51519470 GCF_053919585.1 Euprymna scolopes
TCTCGCTCGATCGATCGAGCGATCAATCTCACAAGCTTACATACTCCAAAAACATACAGATAGCTTTGTCTTCTAGTCTCCCTCTATCTCTCTTGTCTGGTTTTTGTTACCAGTGTCATAAATTTATTACAGCAAAAAAAAAAAAAAAAAAAATCCGCTGCTTTTTTTTTTTTGTGTTTTGATTCATTAAAAACAACCCAAACTCAGGAGCCACATTTTTTGGAAGGTCGAAGTGGGGCTCAGCTACCAGAGTTATAAATGTCCAAATAAGTTAAAGCACGACGAATTTCATCCATCACACATTACCGACTCTCGCTCGCTTGATCGATCGAGCGATCCATCCCAAAAGTCAACATACGTCTAAAAACTTACAGAACAGCTACAGTTTGATTTGCAATAAGTTTATCTTCTATTCTCCCCCTCTCTCCCTCCTTCTCTCTCTCTATTTCTCTCGTTTTTTGTTACTATCGTCATCATTAACTCGTAGGGGTGCAGTAGTTTAAGTAAAATTAAATCTCTTGGCCCCAAACAAAATAATAAAAAAAGGAATGAAACAAAATGACACCGCCTTCAAATGTAATTTATTTTAACAAAAACAACAAGATGATTAAACAAAGGTCTGATCGGTGAAATTTCTTTCGAAGTCATAATGATTAAAATGTTAGATGAAAGTCCTTCATGGAATCAAGGAGTTTAGAAGGTTAAAGTCCTGTGTGAAAATAATAAGATTATTTTTAAGTTTGTATTTTATCTGGCCTTACTTAAAAGTCCTATGAGGAAGTTAATTCGCGAGGAAAGTGCTTTATTTTTTAATGTTTCGGTTTATTAAATGCAAACCAAACAAATGAGCCACATTTTTGGGGTGGGGGCAAGGTTAATGCTACCAGAGTTATAAATGTCTGATTAAATTAAACCACGACGAATTTCATCCGTCACAAATTACCGACCCTCACTCGCTGGATTTATCGATTGGAAAGCCATCGCAAAAGTCAACATACGACTTGAGAACCATAAACTTATTCCTATTCCTATGAATTTGATTGCTAAACCGTTAGTTATTTTTTTTCTTTTTTGGCAACTTTTTTCCTCCTTCGACTCATAGGTTCGAGCCTGCTTGCCTTCTATTTATTATTTTATTTTATTTTTTAACACGCCTATATCATCCCGGGCGGCCCACTCCGTCTAATTTTTCCCATTTCCCCTCGGTGCTACATTTGTATTATTTAGATTTTATATATTTTATCTTTTAAGTATGTTAATATCTTTACTCCACCACCTATTTCTGCCCGTTCTTGCCATGGAGAGGATGGGGGTATCTATTTCGATAGCCGTTCTTACTACAAGGAGTTGGGCGTGTCTATTTCGGAAGCCGTCAGTAACGTGAGGAGGATGATGGTTGGGCAGGTCAGCAGCAGTAGCAGTAGTAGTAGCAGCAACAACATCAACAACAATAACCGTAATTTAATTTAATCGGGAGGAGGTATGCTTCCACCGGGCAACGTCGGTTAGAGGGCACTGCTAGTATAATAATAAATACGAAATCTACATTTATCAAAATACATAAGCGTATTTTTCGACGATGTAATGCCGTGCAGACTGCTAGTATATATATATATATATATATATATATATATATATATATATATATATATATATATATATACCTACTTCATTTACTCACATAAAATGATTATACGAAAGTATAGATTTATGCGTAAACTTTAAGTATTTACTTCAAAAGTGCTCAATACGTAGGTAGAGCTAGTTAGTAATTTATAAAATATATATGGCGATTAAGCTACGCTGAATATTCTGCGTTTCATCCACTATAGGATTCGTCAGGCTTATTCGCGAATTCTGTGATTGCTTCTTGTTTTTATATATGTTGAGGATTTCTAGTTAGCCAATCAGCTTTCTAGTATCCACCGCGCCCCTTCCAATCAGCCAATGGACATGCATTTTATCGAACAAAGGATCTGTTTTAGAACTAGGTTAGTGGTTTAAGGTAGACGTTTTCCTTCATATATATATATATATATATATTATTATTATTATTATTATTATTATTATTATTATTATTATTATTAGGGATACCCGACATTGCCCGGGATTGAATGATGATCAACGAATATTTCACACTCCTATATTTTTATTGTAATCGAAATTCCCGAACTCACCCGGAAGAAATTCACATGTCTCCATGCAGTAACTTCGTCCAAAATATATGTAATTCATGCAACACTGCACTCAAAAGCTTATCTGATTTTGTAGTATGTATCCTTTGAATTTTTGCGGCCATTTATACAAAGGCACACACACAGACACACATACACAAACACGCACACACATATAGATACAAATTAACATTTTTAAGATGAAAATGGAATTATAAATATGATTATTAAAATTTATAGATGAATCTAATCATGGCAAAAATAAGGCTTAATATTTGAGATAGCAGATCGAGATATGAAGGTGATGAAAATTGTTTTACTTATGATTTACAAACAATAAAGATAAAAACTTTCTTCATATATATATATATATATATATATATTAAAATGTTTTATAACGTGTTTTAAGCTTTGTTTCGCTCTCTTCAGATATTTTCGTAAAAAGTGTTTTTTAATGAGAGTTTGAAATGATATTTTTACATCTGCTGATACTAAATGTGTTTTTCAGAGTGATCTGGTTAAGACATTTTGTCCCCAACAATAAGTGTTGGTAGTGTCCAGTCAGAGTTAAGTTCAAAGAGGGGTTCTTTGGTCCATTTGGTAAAGGTTTTTATGGTTTTGTTATGATTTTCTTTTTTGATGTATAGCATATATATATATATATATATATATATATATATATGTATATATATATATATATATATATATATATATATATATATATATATATATATATATATATATGAACCATCGGCGGATTGCACTAGTGCTCACCACCTGAAAATACGTGTTTTACAACTTTCTTAAAACTTTTTTTCTGACGATTATTATAGATTATATACTTAAGTATCATATTAGAAGAACAAATGTTGAAAGAAAAATAAATTAATGTCTTTTAAGAAGGGGGGTTCTCTGTCTCATAACATTCTACTTCATTGCTCCCTGACTTAGACCCATTTCTCTACCGGGGTAACACGTGATTAGAACGTTATATCGAGAAACTGAACCTCCTTTCTTAAAAGACATAAAATGAATTTTTTGCTAAGTTTTTTCTATCATATGATATTAAAGTCTATAATAATCACAAAAAAATGAAAAAAAAAAATGTGACAGACGCGCATTCTTAGAGGTTGCGGACTCTCGTACAAGCCCCCCTAATCATATAATGGGAGTACTTAGCAATCATTTTTAATCTAATTGTGCTTAGTTTCCTTATATAACACTGATTAACGATAATACTTCTCCTAGGTATATCAACGCTCCATTTATAAGTAAGTTGGTCACATGGATTATTTTAGTGAGTTGTTTTTGTGTGTTTTCATTTTTAAGTATGCAAAGTGCACTTACCTTTATTCAGTTGGCGGCATATTGTTTAGTTATGTATTGTTATTTTAGTTTAGTTATGTATTGGCCGGTAGCGTTTAGAATGGTGTTGAGGGGTGGCGGGAGTGGCTGTTTTCTTTTATTTAGCTAAATTACTTATGTTTGCTTATTCTTCTACGTTTTTCGTTAATGGTAGTTATTTAATAGAGGTGTACAGGCTTTTGGTAAGTACAGTTATTAGTTAGCGGTGTACCGGTGTCAGTTTATATCCTTTAGACTCTCCATTTGGTAAATTGATTAATTAATTAAGATATAAGGAATGGGAGGGTATGCGTAGTCGTATAGCTACCATGAAAGGAAACAGGGATTTGCTTTCTATATCTTATTAAAAGCACAGCCTCGAAAAGGCTTGCAGTTCATAGCCGATCCTACTTTAACATTTAATAATTTTTCCCGCTCTTTAACTTTAATAATCTCAAGTTTACGGTAAACCATGCTATACGTTAGACATGGCAAAATATTTGATCCTCCAAAATTATATTTTTTTTTCAATTTTGTTAATTTTCAGAATCCTTTTTTTTTTTGCCCGATGAGATTCAAAATGATTGAAACGGTTTGCATATCGTAGCAAGTTATGACTGTATTTGCGTATATATATATATATATATATATATATATATATATATATATATATATATATATATATATTAATATATATATGTGTATATCTAGAGTAAGTTATTAAAATATATATGGCAATTTAGCTACACAGAATATTCCGCGTTTCATTGTCGTGAGAATTCGTAAGGATTATCTGGCATGTGCCTGACAAATTCTCACGAAAATGAAACACGGAATATTCTATGTAGCTTAATTGCCCTATATATTCTCATAACTTACTTCCTAGCATTAACTATGCATTGAGCACTAATTAAGTAAATACTAAAAATGTATGCATAAAATTATATCTTCGTATATTAATTTATGTAATTAAATAACGTAGTATATACATGCATATATATATATATATATATATATATATAAAATAAAAAAATTACAATTCATTGCATACCTTACCTTTCACCTGACTATCCATTAATGTGAAATCACCTTTTTCTTCACCATATTCCCTCTGCTTCACTTTTTGTTATTAAATAGAATCTTTGACTTACTTGCAGTTTCATCAAATACTTTTGTATGCAAAATCCGATTCCGCATTGGGCTAATTCCTACCCTCTGATGAGAAGGAAAGTATTTCTTCAAAACTCCGCGGATTAAGGACTATCCACTTATGAAGTGTTTCCTTTTCAGATTAAATATGTTTTTAACTCTTTTTCAAAGTATTATTTGACATGTTTTATTAACTATTTGCTCTCATTCATATATATATATATATATATATATATATATTTATATATATATATATATATATATATATATATATATATATATATATATATATATATATACTAAGAGAGAGGTACGATGTTGTTCGGGATTCAATGAGGATTGTCACTGATATCAGTGAAATCGTCTATATTTCAACAAAATCGATTAATTCCCTGTTCTACTTCCGGATCCCAAGGGGAAGTATTCAAAATACCTGATATATTTCATTGTATAGAACCTCCATTTGATTGTATATACTGATCTTAAAATAGGTACTTAACTTAAAGTTTAACATGAAAAAGTCAAGTAACATGTTTCACCCATCTTCTAAAAAATTTTTTCTTAAATTATGGTAGCCTTGGTAGGAAGAGAAATTATTTGATACATGTTGTACAATAACTGCCGAGAGTATGTGAAATTGTTTCATATATGTATATAAATTACCCATCCGAGGGTATGTAAAATTATTTTGAATATATGTTGTATATTACCCGTCCTCGAAAAGGTAAAACTATTTCATATACATGCTATAAATTACCCCTCCTAGGTAAGGTACAATTATCTCATAGTGTAATACCTGTCCTAGGGTAGGTAAAATATTCTTTTGCTCAAAATTGCAAATGATACATAGACATTAAAAGTCCCTCTTTCCTAAGAATAACAAATATGTTCAAAATACACTTCAATTTTCTCATTGTTTATACGGTCCCGAGCAACGCCCGCTAGTTGTATAGAACTTCCAATTGATTCTATAAAATTAATCTTAAAATAGGTACTTGACTTAAAGTTTAAACTGTAACAATCAAGTATCACGTTTCCGTGGTGCTCGAAACAGAAACATTCATTTTGGACGCGTCCTTGTCTTATCAAATTGGGGAAATTACTTTTAATATAATCCATCGAATTTAAGTCGAACGTACAATAGTACAGCATCGTTGCTTACTTATGCTCTAAACAGACGCAGTTCTTTCGAAGGCACCCCTGTGTTATAAAAGAAACTGCAGTTGATTTTAGAAACCGAGCCTTTTAATTGTACGGTGATAAAACTTCTTGAATTCACTTGTGATGATAGGCGTAATAAATGTGTTAACTTTGGTTAAAATCGAACTTCCCTTAGTTGGATTGTTTCGATTATCATTTATCGATACATATCTTAAGCATTATGATTAAATATTATTATCGTTTATCGATACATATCTTAAGCATTACGATTAAATATTATTATCGTTTATCGATACATATCTTAAGAATTCTGATTAAATATCATTATCATTTATCGATTTAAAAAAACATGCGTTAAATCACTACCAGACACATAGTACATTTCAGCGAAATAAAAAATGATCGGTCCAACAATTTCCGAGTTTATTGGAAACTCTCCATCTCTCTCTCTTTTTCTCTCTCACACACATGCACAAAATGTTCTTTTTATATAATAGTAGGTAGACACACACACGCACACACACATACATGCACATATATACAATTATATATTTCTATGGAGGGTTTTTTTTTTGGTGTATACATTTATTTTTTGTTGGAAACGTGCTGCTCATCAGCAAATAAAAACATACATAAACACAAAATGAAGAAAAGGTGACATCAGCCTATTAATATTAGTCTTTACAGTCAATTCGATAATCTAGAATTTGAACGTATGTTTATCGTTCTTTGACAGCCTAGTATCATATATCCATCCATCTATTTATCTCTCTCTCTCTACACACACACACACACACACACACACACACACACACACACACATATATATATATATATATATATATATATATATATATATATATATATATATATATATACTTAAAACAAGATAGCCGCCGTAATGCCGAGTTGGGAAACAAAGTATTGTTTAAGAGGAAAGGGAAAATTAGTTAATAAAAACGATTTAAGAGTATATTTATATTTTTTTAAATAAACGATTATAAAAAAAAAAATCCCAAAAAAAACCTCGAGACGTCTTTCAGCCGAGACATCTAGAGGTTTATTTTAGTTTTTATTTATTTATTTATTTATTTATTTATTTATATAATCGCTAATTTACTAATGTATACATTTACTGTTAGTTCTTTCCCAAATCGGCATGACTCAAAATATCTTGTTTAAAGCTATTATCAACTTTTTGTACCACAAAAAATCTTATATATATATATATATATATATATATATATATATATATATATATATATATATATATATATATATGCGTAAACCCGCCCCGATTCTAACCAAAAGGTCACATCTACTCCCGAGACGTGTTGAGTCTCTGTCTCTTATCTTTCTCACGAAGAAAACAAATGAATAAACGTATGAAGCTGATAACAAATCCTGCATCAAGCGGTTAAATCGGTAGCCGCGTAATACGGGAGGTGCGAACGAAACCCTCGACGAGAACAGGTGTCGTAAATGATAGGGCAGTTTGTTGCTCTGCTTTGCCGCCGGAGGTCTTTTGACGTCCAGAATGTAATCAGGAACGATAAAACTCCTCTTGTAGATAAGAAACCGCTTTTATTTAATTTCATTCAACTCTTAATCTATGTATTTACATGATTGGTCCCTTCAGGTCCTGGACTTCTATTTTTACCACAGCTATCCGGTAAAAAAACCCAAAAAAACAAAACAAAAAAACAAAACAAAAAAAAACCACAAAAAAACAACAACAACAAAAAAAATGTGAAATTTTGTTCCTGACTTGTGTTCATTTAATCGATTCGTTTATGGTTTCAAATTAAACGTGAGTGCTTGTTTATTTGTTTTATGCAGGAACAAGATAAGACGGCTTATTAAGGAAGGGAAGATCAGCTCGATATTGTTAGATACAAAACTAGTACTGAACAGATTCGTCCGTATTCTTCAGTAAGGGTACGTCAGGCGAGTGGCAATAAATCATAGTGTTGTGTATTTATAGCACAATAGTGCTTGTGTCTAATCCACCTCATTTGCAGAACAAGTTATTCGTTTCTATGAAGTTCTCAATGGTGAGATACCGCCCGAGGCCCACCTCGCTCGCCCTTTCTCTTGGCCTTCGGGACAAGATCAAAGTGTAGTATCTGTTCCGGCAGATGCTGCAGGCTATGACTAGCTATGACTAGCTATGACTAGCAAAGACCAGATGTGGGGGCAACCCCACATGCCTGACCATTAACCAGCTCCCATTTCCCACCTCTCGGGAGCTGGTCCCCTTTTTCCCTTCCCCCTCCCTTCACTCCTCACATTAAAAATCGGCCTTGTGCCTAATTTGCTCGGTGGGGGAGCAAATAAATACCATCTGTTCCGGCAGATACTGCAAGCTATGACTAGCTATGACTAGCAAAGACCAGATGTGGGGGCTACCCCACATGCCTGACCTTTAACCAGCTCCCATTTCCCACCTCTCGGGAGCTGGTCCCCTTTTCCCCTTCCCCCTCCCTTCACTCCTCACATTAAAAATTGGCCTTGTGCCTAATTTGCTCGGTGGGGGAGCAAATAAATACCATCTGTTCCGGCAGATACTACACTTAAGATAATTTTTACCAGTCAATGGAGGGGAAACCCTCTATACTGGGACAATTATTATTTTTGGTAACCAGAGTGACCCCTTTTAGGGGAGCTGGTTTTTACCTCACATTAAAAACGGCCTTGTGCCTAATTTGCTCAGTGGGGGAGCAAATAAATACCATCTGTTCCGGCAGATGCTGCACTTAAGATAATTTGTACCAGTCAATGGAGGGGAAACCTTCTATACTGGGACAATTATTATTTTTGGTAACCAGAGTGCCCCCTTTTTGCCTACTTTTAGGGGAGCTGGTTTTTACCTCACATTAAAAACGGCCTTGTGCCTAATTTGCTCAGTGGGGGAGCAAATAAATACCATCTGTTCCGGCAGATACTGCACTTAAGATAATTTGTACCAGTCAATGGAGGGGAAACCCTCTATACTGGGACAATTATTATTTTTGGTAACCAGAGTGACCCCTTTTAGGGGAGCTGGTTTTTACCTCACATTAAAAACGGCCTTGTGCCTAATTTGCTCAGTGGGGGAGCAAATAAATACCATCTGTTCCGGCAGATGCTGCAAGCTATGACTAGCTATGACTAGCTATGACTAGCAAAGACCAGATGTGGGGGCAACCCCACATGCCTGACCTTTAACCAGCTCCCATTTCCCACCTCTCGGAAGCTGGTCCCCTTTTTCCCTTCCCCCTCCCTTCACTCCTCACATTAACAAATGGCCTTGTGCCTAATTTGCTCGGTGGGGGAGCAAATAAATGCCATCTGTTCCGGCAGATGCTGCAAGCTATGACTAGCTATGACTAGCTATGACTAGCAAAGACCAGATGTGGGGGCAACCCCACATGCCTGACCATTAACCAGCTCCCATTTCCCACCTCTCGGGAGCTGGTCCCCTTTTTCCCTTCCCCCTCCCTTCACTCCTCACATTAAAAATTGGCCTTGTGCCTAATTTGCTCGGTGGGGGAGCAAATAAATACCATCTGTTCCGGCCGATGCTGCACTTAAGATAATTTGTACCAGTCAATGGAGGGGAAACCCTCTATACTGGGACAATTATTATTTTTGGTAACCAGAGTGACCCCTTTTTGCCTACTTTTAGGGGAGCTGGTTTTTACCTCACATTAAAAACGGCCTTGTGCCTAATTTGCTCAGTGGGGGAGCAAATAAATACCATCTGTTCTTCGGATGCTGCAAGCTATGACTAGCAAAGACCAGATTTGGGGGCAACCCCACATGCCTGACCATTAACCAGCTCCCATTTCCCACCTCTCGGGAGCTGGTCCCCTTTTTCCCTTCACCCTCCCTTCACTCCTCACATTAAAAATCGGCCTTGTGCCTAATTTGCTCGGTGGGGGAGCAAATAAATACCATCTGTTCTTCGGATGCGGCACTTCTATTTCTCGTTCTCTTTCGCTGGAGGAAGAATCCTTCACGACTGAGACAATTTTTATTTTTGTACCTTTTCTCCACGTTAAAAAACGACCCTGGTGTCTAACTCTGTCCCCTGGGGAGGCGTTGTAAATAGGTACATCCATTTAAAAGAAAAACCAACAATCGTCAAACGTATACATTAAATCTTTACATAAATCTTCGATAACACAATTGAAATTACATTTAAATACAACCACTCAAGAATGTCCTTTTTTTAAATTTGGAGACGAGAATTTGTTGTTTCTTCGGACTACTATTCTCATCTTGAGTATTGTTTTCACTACTTTTCGTTCGATACATAGCATCCTTCTGACTTTTTTACAAGTATTTTCATGGTAGATGCTCGCATGGCATTGAAGCTCTTATATCTTCCTTGCGTAAATACTCACGACAAACCCGACAAGAAATCTACTCCTCACCCTTACACAGCAGAAATCCCTAGATGCCAGAAAAGTGTTCTACTTTAATAGTTTCTTCTCTCAGATTGTTAGACTGCCGAATTTCTGCTTCCCTTTAATGCAGAATTTCAAATGTAATATTAACAGCCATCTTGCTGCTTAACACCATAATAGTATCCCTGAAAATTATGTTCCATATACTAGCCCCTGCATGAACATTGCATTGTGGCTTGTTTGGGGTAAAAATGCAAAAAAAAAAAAAAAATTAATGAAAGTAACCAGATTTGACCTTGGTACACCCAGATTTTTAGTCTGTGTAGTACATCGAGAATCTGAGTGTGCCATAATCAAAGTCAGTTAATTCAAAATAAACACTTTTATCAAACCAATGTTGTATCATACGTGAATCACAAAATGGATGAATAGAGCTCTGTATAGATAACTGATCGCTCTTAAATCGAACTACAGGGTGGTCGCTAGAAAAGCGGAAAATTTGTCAAACAACTATTTATTTTTTTACAAAGAATGATTTTTACAAAGTTTTTCAAAAATAACATTATATTATACTCATAGATACTCCAAATCCCGTCCGTGCACTTCACTGCAGCGTCTTAACCTAGAAAACCAACAAAAGAACCAATCAAAAATAGCAATCACGTATTTTAATCATGATTTAATCTGACTTTCAAATTTCCCGCTTTTCTAGCGACCACTCTGTATTTTAATTTAATACGAAGTAGACCAGCGAAGTGTTCTAGCGTACATGAGCATACCGTACACATAGGAAATGACCGACGTAGGTTCATTGAATTTCAACTATTATATGAAAGAAACTTTATCTGCTTGTTTGTTTGTGTCTTCGTTTGCTATGGGCTCTTAAATAGTTGGGCCGATATTTATGAAATTTCTCACGAAGGTGATATAGGTGCCATGCAGTGCTTTTAGATAAGTTTTGTATCGAAATATCTTCGGGAAGTATCGATAATCGATAATCGATAATCGAAATAATCCGATGAAAGAAAAAAACTGATGATTTTAACTAAGGTTAAAATTTTACACAGCCTAACACCACCAGTGCATTAATTTATTTTTATTTCGGACTATTATTCTCATCTTTATTAGTTGTTGTTTTTGATCTTTTATTGGTTTTGTAAAAATAAATTAATATATAATGCTCATCTCAGAAATGAATTCCAATTAAGGAATAATATATATATATATATATATATATATATATATATATATATATATATATATATATATACCACCAGTGCATATTATAAGTTTTATTACCACACAAGCTGAAAAGCTAGACAGGTAAAATCAAAAGTAGATCCTTTGATATGATAGAGGCGAGTTCGAATTTAATGTTTCTGATTAAAGCACAATTGAACCATGATATTTGGCTTCTATGATTTTAAACTTAAATTCAAGGCATTATCAATGAACAAACAGAAAGACCAGTCATATAATATTAAAAAGTAGGTTCTTTGACATGACGAGGCGTGTCTGAAATGAATCTCCCTGTTTAAAACACGATTGATTCATAATACTTGCCTTTTAGATTTTAAACTATAATGTAACCCATTATATATCTTCTATGATATAAATCTCAAAAGTCGGTTTCTTTGGGTGTCTGTACGTGGGTTTTATGTTTGTGTGTCCGTATGCCTGTTAAAAAGCCGCATCGAACCGGGTCGAAACCTGTACCATCTGAACGAGCGATCCTTCGGACGAATAATATGTGACAACTAAAAAAAAATCTGTGGTGATCAACTGGACTATTTCTTGCAACGCTATTTTCTGCAAGTCACGCATGCGTAGCAAACTGAAACTATGTTTAAAAACGTTTTTTTTTTTGTCAAGGCATAATAAATCATCATGGTTCGATGATTTACCAATAATCTTCCTCTCTTCTCTAGCAATTCATGTTCGAGCCCGCCCGCTGCGGTTCATTTATTTATCTCTTTTTTTGTGGGGGGTGGGGAGGTCGCATGGGCACTTGCTGGTATTTTGATTTAAAAGAAAAGTTGTTTTGATTGATTTATTATGTTTTTGTTCGGGGAGTTTTTTTTTACCAGCGGGCAAGAAAAAGTGCTCAATATAAATAAATAAATATATATATGTATATATATATATATATATATATATATATATATATATATATATATATATATATATTTATATTTATATATATATATATACACATATATATATACATATGCTAGTTAAATGTAAATTAATTTTTAAAAATCAACAGTGGATTCTCTACAGT
>NC_136520.1:51524470-51534470 GCF_053919585.1 Euprymna scolopes
ATAGATTGGATCACTATGGAAACGAAGTATCGATTAGGTTAACTACCAAATATGTAAGTTTGCACATTTCAGCTTGATGTATAATAGAATACAATACTTTGGAAAGAAATTGTAAATATCTGAAAAATAAAAACAAAATTTAAAAACGATAACAATAATAGGCTGATGATAATAACACAATTTGGCCTTATTTCTAAAAGCCAAATGTAACGTGCTTGGAGATTCGGAACAGGCAAATTGGTTTACGACCAACCAGAGAGGAGTAGGATTTGTAGACGAAAGCGATTTTAGATGCAGTATAGAAAATCGGATGGTTAGAATGAGTCTGAGTCGGGAAGTGAACTCGATTTACATTAAATCATGTAGTCTCTTATTGGTTCTGGGAACTGAAGTTAGAAACATCCAATGCTAACATCAAGGGAGACGATCCGGAATCGCTACTTAATTTGACCTGATGTACATTAATTTAAAACAAGAATAAAATTAGATTAAAACATTTATAAGAAGTTCTATCAGTGTTGCTTCGCATGCAATTGAGTTTGATGTATCTTTATTTCAGCGCCTACAAGTGAAGTGTAAAACGACGGCGAACTATCCCTTAAAGAACTGTTAGAGAAGTATTTAATCTGCTTAATCATTGAATATGATATGCAGTTGGTTACATAGACGCTATATACTCATGAAAATAAATATAACGTTATTCAAAAATAACAATACATTGCTTTGATGTCTACCTTATCGTTTAAATAAATAAACGAAAATATTATTCATTTTTTTTTAAATTCTGTCAATTAAACTGTGTATTAAAAATGAAAGCAATAAACTTTAACTTGCTGTTTATTAGCAACTCAACACTCACCTTAAGACTAACGACTTGTATAGGTTTTCAGGTTTGCTAAAAAACAAATATCACATTTAATACTTGCACAAACAGATAGCATTCTTGATATTAAAACACTGATTTTCCGATGTGTTATTAATGTTTCCCATTGGTTTCCACAGACCCTGTACTAATTTTGACATTTTGGGTTATTTGGCGAATAGTAATTTGCCGATCTTCCAAAATGGCAACCTCAACTTGACGGACAGATGCCTCATCAATGGCAGAAGGGGGGGCGACCAGGCATGGGGACTGTTTCCACAGACTTCCGGTCATGTTTGAATTCACGATGCCAGCGTTTTACAAGGTAATTTGATGGGGCATTATCACCATAACTTTCTTTCATTTCATCAAAAGTCTCCTGTGGTATGCACCCTTCCAAATACAAAACCCGGATCACTGCTCGACATCCTACAGGCTCCATTTCACACCTCAGTTCAAACACCTGTAAAACAGAAACCACAATTAGTTCAGAGCTGTAATTTGCCACATAACCCGTAGAGATATAAATCATTGCACGTGATAAATTTCAGCCAGCTGGAAGTGGGTCAGGAGCATTACTTATTGCACCTCTCTCGTATGTTGGACTTGTAGGCAACCATATTGCAGCCTGTAGGCAGGGAAACCGAAGACAGTTAAACAGGCGTGCCGTTCTAATAAAGAAGCTCTATTAATTGAATCCATGTTCAGGTTTAGGCACAGATAAATATGGGAGAAATTATTGATAGTGGTTTCAGTTAGACGAGTGTTTTTTTTCTGAAAGTGATATCACGTTTCTCAATTTTTGAAGAATTAGTTATTTATTTTTATTTAGATTCTTCGATCAACTATTCTGAACTTCAGTGCCATTTTCACAACGTTTCGGTAAATCTACCTTCCCACCTTCTTCAGGTGTATCTCGTAGAGCTCGGAAATTTGGACAGAATTTCGAAAGAAACCCTTTATTTACTGAACCAGGGTAAGATGCTCTTGATCCATCAGCCATAATTGTATAGAGATCCTAAATAATTTGTAATTGTATTTTCCGGTCGCCCACAGAAAGAATTTAAACTTCAACCTTCACGAGAATATAAGTTTTAGAATTGATTTTTCTAATCACTGTCTTACGTGTTCAAATCTCGAGTTCGACAGAAAAATTCTCTAGTTCGAAACTATATATATCAAGAATATCAGAGTTTACAGCGAATGAAACGGTAACAGTAATCTGAAGAATCTAAATAATACGAATTGTCGTCTGACGTTGAAAATCATAACGTATTACATTAAGAAACCAATGTATTAATATCAAGAAACGTATTTGCTGAAGCCAGTTTTAAATGTGATATTTTCATAAAACTCTCGCAATAACTTATAAAAGTCTTCATTAAAAGGTGGGTATTCACCTGGAAATACACTGCAAATTGGCATCGGAAATGTTTTACTACTCTAAAACATCTAAATAGAATAGTCAATGAATCAGTCCTTGCATATAAGTGCACTTCTTTACATTTGGCAGGTCGCCCGGCATTGTTCGGTCGTAAAATATGCTTAAATATGACATTTTGATTAATGCAGATTTCGTATTTATTATTATAATAGCAGTACCCACTACTTGGCGTTGCTCTATCTCTGTAAAAAAAATTAAAGTAAGGTATTTGTTGATGTTGGTGGTGATGTTGTTGTTGCTTCCCAACACCCAACCATTTTACATAGAACGACTATCAGAATGTCAAGTACGGTTGGCGAGACGTGGTGTTGTAACGATATTGAACAACTCCTAGCCAGTAGTGCCAACTGAGATTCAGAAACCCGTTAGATCAGGGAAAAGAAATATCCAGATAATCGCTAGATTTTTAATTTTTGTCCTCTGAAAAATTTCAAAAACCGCTAATACAAAACCAAAAAAAAACTCCAAAAAAGAAAATCACCATATTTTTAGTTCCTTTAGTGTATTTAATGTAATAAATGTTCCGTGTTTTGTGAATATATATTTCTGAAATTATATTGAAGCATTTAGCTCTCCAGAAGGCTTTCACATTTTATCAGCTAGTTTTACCTGATTTTCGGAGAGGGTATATTTTGTTTTGCAAGAAATAGATATATAATAAAACAGTGGCTATAATAACAATTGAATTGAAACATATTAAAAATTAAACATCACAATAATGGCGTACCTAACTAATGAATATTGCCGAATAAATTCTCCATAAATATAGGATAAATTAATATTTGCAAAATAAAATTTTGTACAAAAATCCGCCAGACAGGGTTACCAGATTATTTAAATATTCATAAGGGGAGATCGGCGAGGGCAGATAAAAAGGGCATAAATGTATATAGGGGAAAATAGCACAAGATCAAAGTCTCCGAGAATATATATAAACGGAAAATATTAAGTTTGTCAATTTAAAAAAATAATCACTATATTTTAAAGCAGAAGAGAACTCTTAGCAATCTCACTAAAAATGAGATTTTGCCTTTTCGGCGATTACGTGTGAATATTTCGAATATGATTTTTTATATTTTATAGTTTGGGATAATTAAAAAAAAGAAAATGCTTAACAGTGTTTATTCATAAACTATTAAAAAGACTTACGAGTAATTGTGCTACTTTACATTAAGTTGGACAGCACTGTTCCTGCCCACCATCAAACCATCGAGTATAGTTTTATGTGCTCTGAAAATTTTGAAAAATTAAAAAAAAATTATTAATGAAATATTCGCCAATTTTAAATTATCCTGTAATTATGGGGTTGTTAGTATTATTACTTTTCAAAACATGAATAACGAATAGAATAATTAACACTCGAGAACATTGTAAACAATAACAAAAATCAGCAAATCCCGGATATAAAATGCAGTAAAATTCAAGTATCTTTTATACGGGATGTAAATGTGTTTAAGCCTTGAATTCCATCTCTTTTATTAATATTAGTTTTACAACAATTAACGTATTGCATGTCGTATCTTTATGCCTGAAAGATTGTGAACTTTATTCTTGATAGATTGTATATAAGACACCTGACTACCACCAACTCTAAATTTTGGAGTGCAGAGAACTGAAGGTTAGAGGTAGAATAAGTAATTTGTTTCCAACTTGAGGAATTAAGTCTTTTTAATTAACTTAAGCGCCTCGCTGTTTATTTTTAGAATCAGTGTGTAAAGAACACCTTAAAGAACGTAATATTAAATTATGTAAAATAAATAAATAAATAAATGAAACGTTGTTTTAGCACGTACAAAGTGCAGTATATATATATATATATATATATATATATATATATATATATATATATATATTTTTTTTTTGATGCTGTTTGTTGTTTTTTTACAAATTATTGCTGGTAATTTTTTTACATTTTAACCAGCGGAAAAATAATTATAAATTATGGTAGGGGGTGCCTAGAGCTTATTTTAATGTCGACCGGTTTGTGATTCGAAAAAAGAAGATAGTGTAAAGAAAAATTACTTAGCAGCAATCCCTAGGCGGGAATGCTCATTAGAATATGTGCCAAATTAAAAAGTAAATGCGCTTACTATTCAGCTGTGGCGTGACCGTCTCGGTGAGCCATACAGATCCCCATTGGTGGGAGATTGAGAACCCTGAAACACTGAGTAAGGCCGGGTAGTTATGTTGATATTGTCTGCTGAGCATTATTGGGTGCCCGGGCTGCGGCGGGTTACCTAGCTGAAAAGATGAATTTGTTGTGGTTTTGTAAAACAGAGATATAATTTTATTTCTTGAGAAAAATGATAAGAGATGTAATTTGGAAAGCGAGAACGAAATATAATTTCGTTCTTGTCTTAGCGAAACGTCCGGTTGTTGAGTGCAAGATCAGTAAGGTCAAACGGTTAACCCATATTAGCGTGTAAATGAGATTGAGCAGTAATCCCAGATTTTCAGACCGTGCAAGAAATCGGTTCTTTCCCTGGAATAAGGTATTGATCGATGATTGGTCTAACGGTTTACCCCAACCAATCCTTTTCCTCAATATTTAAACAAATGCCCAGGTCAGAGAGGAGCAGATGGAAGCCGAATCTCGAGACAAGAACACTAACCCAAGAGAGCCGCCAAACTCCCTTCTGTCCACCCTCGTCACCGTAGAGAACGAAAAATTTATTCCGGACTGTTTTCTGGTGTAACGAACTGAACAATTGTATATACATAAGACACCTGAAAACTTCGTGAATTAACTTTTAGTAGACTAGAAACCTTTGTGGTGTTTTTAGCCTCCATGAGAAGCTAATTAATTTTCAGTAGACGCTGACATCGGGAAATGATAACGAGGCCTGCGACGCGGAAGAATCTTGTAAAGAGCTCTCAGGAGAAAGACGATCACATCCATTGCAGCTTCGACGGGATCAGAGCTTACATTTGGTGATCCGCGACCGGGACGTCTTACACGGCCACGATAAGTTGTCACAATATTGGGCGTAGAATTTACTCTTATAACGTGTGATAGAATGAGTGACCTAAATAAAAATGTAATACGGCTGACCTATCTATCTCTCTTTCTCTATCTCTCTCTCTAACTCTTTCCCTCTCTCTTCCCTTCACCTAGTATCTCTGTATATTTATCTCTGTATGTCCCTATTCCTTCCATTGGATCTCCTTCTCTTTCTGTCACTCAATCTCTTTATAGCTCGCTGTTCCTAAAAAAAGTATACTGCTCATCCAATCAGCGGGGGCGGTTTTTGACAAGGGATAAATTATTAATTATAAATAGGAATATGTGAAAGATATTGTAATTGTATGTGTCGAGTAATGGGTTAAGAGCGGTGAAACCCCAGTTGAATAGGCATAGGAACGCTGGCGGTGTTACGTGGCAACAGTGGAAATACAGGAAAGGTAGAGAAGGAAATAGAAACCACTTTCTCTATAAATTGTGAGAGTGCGATCGTGGCGCTCCTCAGAACTAACATAATATTTTAATATAACGCCTTAATGTTTATGTAATGTCGTGCTAAATTTACACCAGGAACTGTCAAATAGTGTAGACACGATAAATTTGTATGTAGCCTGTGTTGTTGTAAATATACGGATTTTTGTCTAGAGGGGGGGACTACGCCTCTTTTATTAGATAGAAGATTATATTGGACCAAATATTTAGTATTGATTTTTTATTTAAAAGGAAAAAAAAAAAAACGGCTCGTGAGCCACTACCGAAACGTTTAGCTTACGATTTACTTTTTCTTTTGACATTAATGTCTGAACTATGAAGACATATTTGCTGAAGGGCTTAAAATAAAACATGAACCAATAGCTATTAAGTTATGCATGCATATTCCTAATGCCGTCGTTCGACATTATTCTGGCGAATTACATCTTTTAAAATTGTCACACTTTGCACCGATTTTCCCCAGGTTAAAACCCAAATATAAAGTTCTGAATGACTTCAAATACCTAATGTATTGAGCTTCATGTCTGTAGACCAAAACAAAACAGTCTAGGAGGAGTTTGGCAGGCAATTTTTTAAACAAATATATATCGCATACATACATATATATAGACATAGGTTTGTTTACTATAAACCTTTTTACGCAAATATTACGCAAGTATAAATCATGTAGAATATTTGCATGGACATAATTACACGTAATAGTTAATTAAACATAATTGTCCCATAAGAAAACCGAAAAAAATCTAATAGGGAATTAATAAAAATGAATATTTAAAAGAATATGCAAATTAGCTAGATCTTTTGCATGTGAATGCAATTCCACGACCCATATATAACACAGTATTTTCTTTTAATAAATAGAATTAAGGGTTGTCAATATGAATATCAATTCACACACAAAAATCAATCATAGGAGTATAGATTATACTGATGTAGTTAGGAGGGCTTCATTATCTTAATTTGTAAAAAAAAAAAGAACTTGAAGGCAATCATATTGTAGTCAGCAGGAAAGCTAGAAAATGGAATGTATAGTTTATTATTTCCCTTGGGTAGTTTAACGTAAAATATTCACCCAGAACTATCAACCTGAATAAATAATCATTTCCAATCAAAATTATTTAACATGACATTTTACTCTCACCAACTTCTAAAATGCTTCACACATGTGTACATGTGAACAAAATCGTTAAAAAACTACATGAAGCCATAACTCAAACACTTGACCTGATTGAGCAAAACCTGATTGAGCAAAACCTGATTGAGCAAAAATTTTCGGATTCAGCGCATTAAAATAGTCCTTAATCAGCTGAAAAAAAACAACGCAGGCAACAAATATTTTGTTGACCAGTGTTATGTACTAGCTCTAACATCTATTCAATGTAGCCAAATTCAGCTTCAGTCATTCCCTGGATAAGGGTGCGCAACTGTGAGCCTGCCTTTTCCACAAGCTCAGTGAATTGCGACAACCATGCTGTTGTGTTGTGGTGTTGTGGTGTTGTGGGAGATCATGTTTGTGGTTGTCTCGGCGTATGAACAAAAAAGTAGTCCAATTGATTTAAGTAAGGGGAAAGGGGCCAGCGATAGTAAGGGTACAAAGTCGTAGCACTCCTTCTGAAGCCAAGCCCGTGTCTCTTTGAACTTGTGAGCTGCCACACCAAGAGTCTATCAGCGACCACCTGATTTTACTATGGGATAACAATTCTTCAGAAAATCTAGGTACACTTTGCTGTTTACTGTCAAGTCGACTTCGAAGATGAGAGCTGGCATGATATGGTCTTCGCATGAAACCACATTGAAGACCATAACCGTGGCCGGATACTTCGTTGAGCTGTGTCCTCAAGCGTTGAACCGTCTTGATTTGCATTTTAAAGGAGCTGGCAATAGTCCTCTTTCATAATTTGGATCGGTAGAGAACATGAGTTGTACAGCAGCGCATCTCCGATCTCGCTCGTTTAACATATTGTTCGAACATGTTTTCCCTCACACCCACATGTACGCACGCACATACGCACACACACACACATTTACACATCCTCATACACACACCCACATATACGCACGCACATACGTACATACACATACATATATTCACGTTCACGTATATACTCACATTCACGTGCATACACACACACACACGCGCTAACGTACACACATGTACGCACATATGGGAAACGTCACTTCCCGTGAAAGGAATTTCTAGACATGCGCAGTCAGAACACTCACCCCGATATAAAAGTCCACAACACCATTCAACTTCCTCTTTCGTCCCTTTTTGGCTGGGTTCGTCAACCAGGCAAGTTCGGCGTCCATAGCTCTTGGCTTGAAGAGTTTTCCACATGGACGACTGCTATCATGAACGCACGGTTTTTTCTGAGGCTAACACTCCCTTTCTATTTCCCTTTCTACAAGCGGGACGGCCATTTCTCGTCCTCGACTTCATTCCTT
Source organism: Euprymna scolopes (assembly GCF_053919585.1). Classification (NCBI taxonomy): domain Eukaryota; kingdom Metazoa; phylum Mollusca; class Cephalopoda; order Sepiida; family Sepiolidae; genus Euprymna; species Euprymna scolopes. Next base: position 51,532,676 of record NC_136520.1, read on the forward strand.
TCTTTTCCACGCATGTAGTCGTCAACGCCTGAATGAACACGTGTTACACCTAAACCATTTAATTTTGACAGAAAACAAACGATATGTTTATTTTATTCAGCAATTGAGTTTTGTTTCCTTCATTCCATTCGTTTCATTATTTTCTTTTGTACGAGTTAGGGTATGTATATCCTGGTCGGCAACAATATCGCTGTTGCGATTTGTACACAACTTGCGAATTTGTAGATAGTTTGTAACAAAAACAAAAACAAAAACGGAAACAAAACGGTTTCATCCAACGGAAATAGAATAATGTGTTTTCTATGGCGATAATTTTATAGCTTCACCCTTTAAAATAATCTCTTAAATTTATTCATTATAAATTTAAATCTGAAAAAAAAATTAAAGAATATTTGTAATCATATTTTAACATATAAAAAACATTGGAAATATCTCTAAAATCGTTCTTCAAAAATGCAATTACAATGTAATGCTGGCAAATGTTCAATGTTAAAATTACAATCGTTTTAAAACAAGAACGTCGAATAGAAAACGAATAAAAAGCAAATTCATACAATTTTCTTATTTCAATTCAAAATAGGCCAGTAAAGCTGCAAAGCTGCAAAAAACAGCTCGTGATATCAACATCAGGGGTTGAGCCAGGATTCACTACTGAAGTCACATCACAATGGTGGTTTACGAAATTTTTTGGCGATGACGAGACTTAGGAAGATAATGACCGTACTATTCGGACATCGGATGGTGACAACGATCAATTAAAAGCCTTAGTCGAAGCCAATCCAACCACAACTATTCGAGAAATTGCTTCTTAATTAAACGTAACATATACGACGATTTCCAATTACCTGAGGGAGATTAGAAAGACAAAAGAGAACAAAACAAACAAACTTGTTAAATGGGCACCTCGTCACTTGAACGACAACAGAGAAAACGTCGATATGAAGTGTTATTTTCTCTTCTGTTACGCAACAAGAAGGACCCGTTTGGTGACTAGTATTTGCCTTACAATGAGAAGTGTGTTCTTTACGACAACTGGCGACGCTCAGCTCAGTGGTTAGACGCCGACGAAGCGCCACGGCAGTTCCCGAAGCCAGAGTCGCACCAAGAGAAAGTCATGTTGACTCTTTGGTGGTCTGCGATCGGTCTCATCCATTGCAGTTTTCTTTTTTTAAGACTGACGAAGCCATCACGGAGGAGAAGTAGTTTAAACAAATTAATGAAATGCATCAGAAACTTCGAAAATAACACTCAACATTAGTCAACAGGAAAGGGCCAATTCACATCCACGACAAGATCTGACCACAAATTGATAAACGGAACCTTCAGAAAAAGAACGAATTTGACTACGAAACACTGCCTCATACGCCATACTCCTCAGACTTCTCACCTTCCGACTACTACTTTTTCAAGCATCTCAACAATTTTCTGCGTGAGTTAAGCTTCAAAAACCTAACGTTCCTGCACTTGTTCTGTATGAGTAAACGTGTGTTGATTCTGATGGTGCTTATTTCGATCCACAAATAATTGTTTGAGCTGAGATAAGTTCATCTGAATTGAAAAGTTATAAACTGACTGATTCATTGGAGGGCAAGTTGATCTTGTTTCATACGGAAAACTACGAATAACTTTGACTTCCTCGGGCGCTGGGCGTCGCAGGAATTCCTAAGTCTAAATAACACAGACAGAATCAAAGAAGAATTGACGCCAAAATTTTTCACAACGAAATATGAAAATTCACAAAATTATTCATAATAAATTCAATTAATTGCCAAGCTTTCTTTCACATTTTTACCCA
>NC_136520.1:51539470-51559470 GCF_053919585.1 Euprymna scolopes
TTCAAAGTTTCCACCCGACAGACTTCATAATTACCAGACGCAAATTCCAACCAACCTTTACGATCACCAAAACATACCAGGGCGCTGATTGTGACCATCTCGTGTGCATAAAAATTGTTACAAGAAAAAGGGTCACACTTTCTTTTAAGTAAGAAGAACTTTAGATAAGTGGAAAATGAGATTAGGATAGACCAAGATTCGAACTTTGTAAGCAAGGTTCGGAAATAGATTCAGAAAGGAATTTCGCATTGTTTAATTTCACATAAAATAGTTAAATATGTTTGTTTGTAAAACGAATTTAATTGTTCAATTCTTTTTATGAAAACTGAATTAAAATAAGGTCAGCTAGAAAATAATAAACAATGCAATTTAGAAATATATTGAAAATAGGTTAGGTTGAAAAATAGGTTACTGAGAAATCTTTGTTCGCAGAAATTGTTTGGGGACATGTGCCGAACCACGTATGTTTAGGCCACGTGAGTCGATCACGTTTTGACGCCATATATGGCGTCATAGCAGAAAGGGAATTGTTCAATATAGGAGCTAGTCAGTTGAAGATCAGGGGTAGTCAGGCAGTCGAGTCCGGATCGAACAATCAGCCGAGTCGGAAGGACAGAGCTGACATGATCAAGAGGAGGGTCCCTTTAGAAGCGAAGTGGTAGAACATTTAACATGTAGAAGCGACTTAGAATTCCATGACGTCATCATCATTCGACTGGTCGATCTGGCAATAAAGAAGTTATCGCCATGTTTTTGTAACTGTCGTCTTCTTGTCGTCATTCAACAATTAAAGGTAATGTGTAATCATTTTTAATGAACTTTGCACGACCCATCCAAGTAATGTGTCCCCCTCTCCATCATAAGTAATGACTGCCCCCTCCTGCGTTAAAAGAACTGATCACCCTCGTCTCGTTATATGTGTTAAGAAGAAACACTCCAGAACTGTATAAATGTATCCTTCCCTCATTAATACGAATGTCTCCATCCTATCTCTTAATCTGAAACCCCCGGCGATGCAATAAAAGTAAATTCACACCGAAGAAATATTACTGCACTAAACAACCAGATGGACTTCATTAAAACACATCACTCAGCCGATATGATTGAATTTGGATGAGTATTCACCTAAGAGTAATAGGGTACAGAGAATTTACCTTTAACAGAAATATGGCATAAACTAAAAACAGTCACATATACTGTTGCCTATGGAAAAAAAGAGAAAAACCCGTGAATGATTGTTATGAAACCAACTAATAGAAACTGGTTTCAGCCATTGAAGCAAAACATAATGTCTTACAACTCTACACAAGTCATACATATGGAGTTTATGCCATCGTTAAGGTCTGCTAGGAATCAACTGATCTATTTTGTATGGGAAATTGTGGCTTACTACCAAAGCGTCCGCGCGTATAACCATCATGTGGAGGAAAAAAATCAAGATGGTTGCGCCCACAGCTTTTATGAGTGGACGTTCTCGCAAAGTAATGAAAAAGTCTCGCGGCTTGTGTGCAAAATCTCGCCGGTCAGCTAAATAAAAGGAGGCCGCAGTTAGAACGGAGATGATTGATGACAAGTATTCTTGTAGACTGTTGGTGTGCGAGTCTGTCTTGCCTTCTTTAAAATTACCTTTTTCACCTTCTTTCCTTTTTTGTATTCTTGTTTGCGGAAAGCATACCGTTATTATATACATATATTTGACAGAAAACACACTTAGTTAGATTGCTTCTGATCTAATTGCACGATTTTCTATGATGACCGAACTTGATTATCTCCTATCTTAGAAGGTATCTCAAAAGATATAGAAAAGATTCCTTCATAAAGACTCCAAGAAGGAACTGACACCAGGATAAGTGATAAAAAAACAAAAAAAAAACACACACACACACTCACACACAAAAAACACTTGTATACATCACAATATATACTATTATAGACTTAAGTCATTTCATTAATGCAGGCGCCAAGCCTGTAAATATGAAATTTTAAATGGGATAAAAGTCAAGGAAAGACAATAGACCAACAAAACCTGGATGGGAATTCAAATTGGAAACTTAGATCTACAATTAAAAAAATCAATAAACAAGGTGTAAACGAACAGAAAGTAGTACATAAGAAGAAATGTGACTCATAGCGAGAGATTAAACAAGAAATATGAAAATTAAAACAGAAAACAGAAGTTAAGGAAGCAAATACGAAACAGATACAAATCCAAACAGTGCAAGCAATTCAGGAATTTTGAAAACATTGAAAGCCAGTTCTATCAAAATGTACACGAAGGAAAAACAAAGACAGAAAAAGAAGGAAACGATAGAAAACACACTAGAAATACTGAATGGCTGAAAGACAGACAAGAAACGAATGAAATGAATTAAATAAGGGGCAGAGAATGAAATCAGGAAGAACCCCCCTCCCCGAACAAAACCCTAAGTCAAAATCGCAAACTAGTGAGCACTAGGTCACGACGGAATACACGCCGGCTGGATCAGAAAATTTACGAAACTGCATGAAAGGTAAATCCAAAACCTGAATTTTTTTCCACGAAGTAGACGTTCCAGAATAAATGTCATAAAATAAAACCACACCGATGGAAAAAAGACGCAGACATAAATTCTTTCTAACTTTATGGAAAATATTCTCAGCAATACCGAGAGAACAGATTACCGACTACATAATAATAGTGGACCACTTTACTAGGAACAGAAATGGTACCGAAAAGTAAAAAAGAAAACCTGCTCTTTTATACAGAGACTAAAAAAAAAAATAATAGAAAAATATAGCCATGTCATGGATCGCTATAATAAAGCGTACAACGGGGTCCCTCAAACGTGGATAATAGCATTCTTGAGGATGAATAACATGCCAAACACGATTATCAATTAAGTTGAAATAGAAATGAAAATATGACAGAAGGAACTGACATCTTGTAGATAGTGTTTAACTAAGATACAAATACAAAAAGATAATTTATAAGGAGAGTCCCTATCGTCAGTAAATTTCATCATAGTTATGATGACCGTTAACAATATACAAGGAAAATGCCAAGCCAGTTACAAGTTTACTAATACAGACGAGAGAATAAATCATCTAATGTATATGGACGAGCTTAAACTTCTTTCAGATAAAAGAAAGAAATATAAGCCGTAATAACACAACTATAATCTTCAGTTAGGATATCCGAACGGAATTTGGTATGGGCAAGTTTCGGCTGATATATATATATATATATATATATATATATATATATATATATATATATATATATGTATATATATATATATATATATATATATATATATATATATATGTGTGTGTATCTATGTATATTAGGTTATTACAAAAATAAGTGTCGAAAAAAATGATGTTTTGAAAAGTAATTTTAACACGAAATTTGTTGTTCATTTTAATGTTATATACTATATCTTTTTTTTAATTTATTCATTTTCAGGCGAACATTTTTTTAAGCATACAGGGCACTCAATGATGAATAATCCCAAACGTGACCTTCGCCTCCTTATGTTGTATAGATTCAAACTTGGGTACAATGCCTCCGAAACAATGCTAATATAAAGAGAACATGGGAAGAGGGGTCTACAAGTGATCGGAGAATACGAAGGATGTTCCAAAAATTCCGTAGTGGATACGAGAGCCTTGAAGGTGAAGAAAGTAAAAGGCGAGCATGCACTCTTGACAACGAAAAATTTGCAAGCAATTGTTGAGCAAAACCCTCGTCAAAGTGTCAGAGTTATATTTCAGACACTTAGCCCCAGTACTGCAACAGCTTCATGCCATTTACAGAGCATTAGAGAGGTGACAAAACTCAATAAAGGGATCTCCCATTAGCTCAATGAGAATCAAAAACTTAAGAGGTTTCAAGTTTGCTCACTGATTTTAAGTCTGAGCTCCAATCTATCGTCCACTTTCGCCAAACTTTCACGAGAAACAAACGTCTAGTTGAAAACACCATCAATAATTTCCCTCACTCTTTATCTGTGCCTAAACCTAAACGTAGATTCCATGACCAAAGTTTCTTTTTAGAACTGCCCGCCTGTGAAACTGTCTTTCGTTTACCTGCTCCCCAGCTGACTACAATAAGGTTATCTTAAAGTCCAACGTAAGCAAGTTCTAGATCAGTCGTTCCACTTAAGTTAACAAATTTTCCAAATTTCCATTCCTAAGGATAATATATTGTCCAATTGACTACTGCACACTCTTTAATCCTTATCCTCGAGTGGCCTCTGGGTCTTAATAAGTGATGATGCCTATGTAAAAAAGTGTCTGGGAGAAAACATAGATTTGCAATTGTAATCGAAAAAAAATGGAATAAATGGAGAGATTCTGGTGGCAGGACACACTGGTAATTACTTGTGTAAAATAGTTTTAATGAGTAAAAAAAGGAGTTAATGAGCGTAATAAATAAAAAACGTAATAAATAAAAATAGTAATAAATAAAAATAGTGATAAATAAAAACAGTAATAAATAAAAATAGCAATACATAAATACATGGATAAAGAGAAACAAATAGGCAAGTTTCCCCATAAAAAAGCATTGGCGAGAAATTATACTATCAACCAGAAAGCGATAAAATAAAATAAATGCCTGCGCATTGTTACGCACGACTTCCGGTGACTTCCGGTTGGTCAAGAGAGCGTGCTTACACTAAGATAATAGCAACTTAAGCAGAGAAAACGCGAAACAGGAAGGGAGATTTCGAGAGAAAATGACACAGAGAGCGAGTGTGATCTGGGATACATGAATTCAAAGAGCGAGAGAGAGAGGGAGAGAGAGAGGAAGAGAGAGAAAGTGAGAGAGAAATAGAAACAGTGTGAGAGAGAATGAGCTCACGAGGATTAACGTGTTAGTTCTGAGATTGATGACTTTTACCATCTGGTGTTTTCACTTCGCATGTTTTAAAGTCAAGACCTGTTTATACATACATATATACATTGATACATACATACACATGCACACACATACACTCACACACACACTTACACACACACGCAGACACACACACACACATATATATATGCGTGTGCTTTTGTAGGCACGTATAATTTTACACGTTTGTGCGTGCACATTAAAACGTGTAATATTACCTTGGAGGGAGCCATATCCAAGTGTTACTTTCACGCAGCTATACACACACATACACCCACACAGACACACACACACACGCATATATACACACATATATACGCACACACACGCAAACGCATATATATACACATATATACGCACACACACAGACGCAACGGCATATATATATATTTGTTTTTATATTAGTTTTTTACATATCCGACATTTTTCCATTTTTTAAAATTTTTTATTCTTTTATTTATTTATTTTTTATTTATTTTTTTATTTGGCAATTTATAACTACAATAAATTGCGGTTTTACTTAATACCTTAATTAGCAAATTCTAGCATTCTACAAATATAATTTGCTGATTTCTTTATGTTCTCTGATGAGAAGAATAATAAGAATGACATTCTTGGAAAATCCGTGGAATAAGGACTTTGTAAATTGTTATTTGGAGTATTCTCTCGAAATATATATTTTGATTGTAAAGTTCAACTAACAGTTTTAATCTTCTTCCTCTTATATATATATATATATATATATGTATATATATATATATATATACATATATATATGTATATATATATACATATATATATGTATATATATACGCAGTCATGACAGAATATATGTATATATATATACATATATATACATGTATATATATACGCTGTCATGACAGAATATATGTATATATATACATATACATATATATAATATATATATAATATATATACGCAGTCATGACAGAATATATATACATATATACATATATATATATATATAATATATATAATATATACGCAGTCATGAAAGAATATATGTATATATATATACATATATGTATACATATATATATATATATATATATACATATATATATATATATATATATACGCAGTCATCACAGAAAAGAATAGACACTAAGATAAATAGTTTTTCTAAGAACAATGTGTGCTTATTTATATTTAAACTAAGAAATTTGATGAAATGTGTCATTACATTACAATTGCATTTAATCACATTGAAACATGCAACTAACTAAAAGTGTATCAAAATTTCTCCGAGGACGACTCGTCGGTCAACAGGAAGATGGTCTTAGATAATAACAGGAACTTTTAATACACCTTTCTACATTTAATGGAGGAATCATACAATTTACAAGAGACAAGAAACAGTGCAGGAATTCTCATCAAGAAGCCCCGGGCCCTCTAAAAGGAAAAAATTATACGTGCCTACACAAACACTCAAGTCTTGTGAAAAGAACTGTTGGAGTCATCAATACAAAATTTCGGACATTGCAACACAAGCTGGTGTCAGTACCACAGAAGCTGTCGGGTATTTTCACAAGTGAGTCTAATATGGAAGAGCTGGGAGGAGGAACTCTCTTCTTCGTCCTGCCAATATCAAGCGCAGAAATGATTCGGCTCGTGAGAATGTTGAGAAACTTATGACATTTTGGACCAATGTTATTTTCCCTAATGAGTAACGATTTGCATTATTCTCCGACAGTGGATGTATATGGGTAGGAAGGCTTCCTCAGCAAGATTTTGACTTGAAAGGCTATAACACACGCTGTTTCACATTTATGGTATGAAGTGCAATTTGGAGTAATAGTAGCTCAGATCTGGTGGAGTGTGAAGATAACATCAATTCGTCTAAATATGTTTCAATATTAAATGAAAGACTCCTACCGATATTATCAAGTTGTAATATAAACCAAATTAACTCCTTATTGATAAAAGAAGGGTCTCTTTGTCACTCTGCTAGGGCGACACAACATTGGTTGAGCTAAAATAGGATTAGTAAACTTCTATGGCCAAGTCAGTGCCCGGATATGAATCCAGTTGAAAACCGTTGCAAAAAGAAACAGAAGCCATCTTCTAAGCCTGAACTTTTAGCATTACTGCGTCAGACACGTAAAACAATCCCACAATACGATATTCGTCAACTGATCAATGTCATGTCTACAAGGGTTGTAGCATTAAAAACGGCAAAGGGAATGTCAACCAAGTATTATGCATTCAGTTTGGATCATTTTGTTCTATAAATTATATGTTTATTCAAATAAACTGTTTCTATGGGAATTTATTCTTTTCTGTCATGTTTGTATATGCATATATATATATATATATATATATATATATATATATATATATATATATATATATATATATATGTACTCGGGTTTTTTTTATATTCAAAAGTAATGAACTAATGAATTCAACGAGGTTGTTAGATAGTGCTCAATAAAAAGAGCTGATAATACTTGTTTATTGTTATATAAACATGCTCACATCCCGCTGCTACAAATAGCCACTTGTTTCAATCAAACAACAGATATCATCAGGCAGCGACTTGACTATTCAAAAGTTCAAGGTTATTCATTGAACTTTTGAATAGTCAAGTCGCTGCCTGATGATATCTGTTGTTTGATTGAAACAAGTGGCTATTTGTAGCAGCGGGATGTGAGCATGTTTATATAACAATAAACAAGTAATATATATATATATATATATAAACATATATATATATATATATATATATATACGAGTTGATTGTTAGATAATTTTATTCTGAAGTATATATACTGCATTTACTTGCTTCCCCACCAAAGCAAATTAGGCACAATGCCTTTTTTAATGTGGGGTAAACAACAGCTCCCCTAAAAGTATGAAAAAGGGGGGGGAACTCTGGTTACCAAAAATAATAAATGTGCCAGTATAGAGGGTTTCCCCTCAATTGCCTGGTACAAATTATCTTAAGTGCAGCATCTGCAGAACAGATACTACACTTTGATCCCAGCCCGAAGGCCAAGAACACCAGAAAAAAGGCAAGGAATTTATTTGCTCCCCTACCAAGCAAAGTAGGCACAAGGCTGATTTTTAATGTGAGGAGTGAAGGGGAAATAGGGGCTAATTCCCCGGGGAGTTGGGGAGCTGGATAGTGACAATTGGTATGAAGGGTTGCCCCTACATTGACCAAGGTCTTATATGTGGGGTTTCAGTATCTTCCTCAACAGATACTACAGTTTAATCTAGGCCCGCAGGCTTGCAGTATCTGCCTTAACAGATACTACAATATATATATATATATAATTATATATATATATATATATATAATTATATATATTCTATTCTTAAGTATATATATATATATTTATAAAGAATTATATATATATATATCTATCCATATATATATATATATATATATATATATATATATATAAATGTGTGCGTGTTGCTACTATGTATGTGTTTAGATGACTTGTATGTGTGTATATATCTTGTATACTTATTTTGAGCAATGTTAGTTTATTCTCATTAGGTACCCTGGCTAGATTGTTGCCTTAGAATCATCAGATCCACTCATATATATATATATATATATATATATATATATATATATATATATATATATAAGCATACCCACGTATATATGTGTATGCATATTGTATATTACCATATTATTAATAGGCGGTGTTATTTATTAAGTTCTGTGGCATGAATTTTATTAGTTTTAATAGCATACAGGGCGACAGCCCTATCTACATTAATAGGTTTTACTGCAATCAAATCCTACTCTTTAAAATCATGTCATACATAAAGACTTATCTTTAACTGACAACAATAACAAAATTATACTTATCACCTACTATGAAATAGGTAACACTGAAAATTTAGTAATGAAAACCGATACTTCCTCAGTTTTTAATTAGAAAAAAAGAATGTCATCTATAAGTTTAAGTGCTCCATGGGAGAGTGTAGTTCTTACAAGAATACAAAAAGAAACATCTTATAAGTACATTGGTTACACAACCACAACGCTACCCACCTGATTAACTATGCATAATGTCGACTATAGTCACCATTCTAACATCTTTAAAACAAATATAAATATCCAGCCTTCGCAGTCAGACCAAGCTTAGCAAAAAGCGAAAATACTCCATGAAAAAAAAAAAAAATGTAAAAATCTGAAAATATAAGAAGTCTCATATATAAAAATACTTAAAGCTACAATGACCGTAAATATCTTTAATACAACCCGAAAAATCTTAAAATGCTTATTGGACGCTTACACGAAACCATTTAGTTACCCGAGCTACATGTTCGCACATGGCTACATAGGTACATTGGTTGTACAACCACAACCCTGCCCCCGATAAACTATGCATAATATCGACTCTAGTGCAATCTTTTAACATATCTAAAACGAACATAAACACCCAGCTTCTACAGTTAGACCAATCTTACCACACAGCAACAATACTTCATGAAAGCAAAATGGTAAAAACATGAAAAAAATGTAAACTACTGAAAATATGAAAAATATTATATATATATATATATATATATATATATATATATATATATATATATATATATATAACGATATTTAAAACTACAATGGAAGCAGGTAGCTTTCATACAAGCTTAAAAATCTTAAAACCTTACACGAGACCAAATAGTTCCCCCAGAAAAATGCTCACGCATTGCCACTTACCGGATCTAGCAGCCGCTTATATCTATCTACTACTACCAAAAACTTTCCACTCTCCGTTGATTTATCAGCGATATTATTAATGAAGGTCAGGTATACTATCAAGCAGTTAGACGCATCAGTGTTTTTGTTTAGATATGGAAACATCGAAAACGACCTTGATTTTTTTCGCTTAATTTAGATATGTTATATAATATCCTAGCATTTCAGTCCGGCGTTGCCTGGGTGTTTGGAGGTGTATGTCGAGAAAAAAAAAAGAAAAAGCGGTCAATTTTTTTAAACGTTGACCCCTATTATGTCCCCTTAACATTTATTGTTTTGGACTCAAATCAAGTTATTAAGTTATATCCATGTCCAAGGAACGTATATCTAAAATTTCAAGTGTTTAGACCCACAATTGGCGGAGGAGTTTGGTAGAATTCTCAAAGGTCAAATCGTTGAACTTTGACCCCTTGTTCGGGTGTTTGGAGGAGTATGCTGTGCAAAAAAAGCAAAAAAACAAAAAAATGGTTAATTTTTTAAAATTTGACCCCTATTATGACCCCTTAAAATTCATTGTTTCGGGCTCAAATCACTTTATTAAGTTAGATCCATGTTCAAGGAACCTATATCTAAAATTTCAAGTGTCTAGACCCAAAATTGTCGGAGGAGTTTGGTAGAGTTCTTAAAGGTCAAATCGTTGAAATTTGACCCATTAACTGCCAAATTTCTGGCTGACACCCGTCACATCGATTTTCCCAAATCTCAGTACCCGGTATTTCAAATTTCGACTCTATAGACTAAAGATTGACAGCGTTATTGCGTAGGGAAATGTACACAGACAGACAGACACACAGACAGACAGACAGACAGACACGTTCACTTTTATATAGATAGATGTTATCGATTAATACATATTACTATTCATAGAATCACTGACCTACTTGGCCTTCGGGCCAAGATCAAAGTGTAGTATCTGTCCCGGCAGATACTGCACTTAAGATAATTTGTACCAGTCAATGGAGGGGAAACCCTCTATACTGGAACAATTATTATTTTTGGTAACCAGAGTGACTCCTTTTAGGGGAGCTGGTTTTTACCTCACATTAAAAACGGCCTTGTGCCTAATTTGCTCAGTGGGGGAGCAAATAAATACCATCTGTTCCGGCAGATGCTGCACTTAAGATAATTTGTACCAGTCAATGGAGGGGAACCCCTCTATACTGGGACAATTATTATTTTTGATAACCAGAGTGCCCCCTTTTTGGGGAGCTGGTTTTTACCTCACATTAAAAACGGCCTTGTGCCTAATTTGCTCAGTGGGGGAGCAAATAAACACCATCTGTTCCGGCAGATACTGCAAGCTATGACTATCTATGACTAGCTATGACTAGCAAAGACCAGATGTGGGGGCAACCCCACATGCCTGACCTTTAACCAGCTCCCATTTCCCACATCGCGGGAGCTGGTCCCCTTTTTCCCTTCCCCCTCCCTTCACTCCTCACATTAAAAATTGGCCTTGTGCCTAATTTGCTCGGTGGGGAAGCAAATAATTACCATCTGTTCCGGCAGATGCTGCACTTAAGATAACTTGTACCAGTCAATGGAGGGGAAACCCTCTATACTGGGACAATTATTATTTTTGGTAACCAGAGTGACCCCTTTTAGGGGAGCTGGTTTTTACCTCACATTAAAAACGGCCTTGTGCCTAATTTGCTCAGTGGGGGAGCAAATAAACACCATCTGTTCCGGCAGATGCTGCACTTAAGATAATTTGTACCAGTCAATGGAGGGGAAACCCTCTATACTGGGACAATTATTATTTTTGGTAACCAGAGTGACCCCTTTTAGGGGAGCTGGTTTTTACCTCACATTAAAAACGGCCTTGTGCCTAATTTGCTCAGTGGGGGAGCAAATAAACACCATCTTAAGTGCAGCATCTGCAGAACAGATACTACACTTTGATCCCAGCCCGAAGGCCAAGAACACCAGAAAAAAGGCAAGGAATTTATTTGCTCCCCTACCAAGCAAATTAGGCACAAGGCTGATTTTTAATGTGAGGAGTGAAGGGGAAATGGGGGCTAACTCCCCGGGGAGTTGGGGAGCTGGATAGTGACAATTGGTATGAAGGGTTGCCCCTACATTGACCAAGGTCTTATATTTGGGGTTTCAGTATCTTCCTCAACAGATACTACAGTTTAATCTAGGCCCGCAGGCTTGCAGTATCTGCCTTAACAGTTACTACAATATATATATATATATATATAATTATATATATATATATATATATAATTATATATATTCTATTCTTAAGTATATATATATATATATTTATAAAGAATTATATATATATATCTATCCATATATATATATATATATATATATATATATATATAAATGTGTGCGTGTTGCTACTATGTATGTGTTTAGATGACTTGTATGTGTGTATATATCTTGTACACTTATTTTGAGCAATGTTAGTTTATTCTCATTAGGTACCCTTGCTAGATTGTTGCCTTAGAATCATCAGATCCACTCATATATATATATATATATATATATATATATATATATATATATATATATATATATATATATATATATATAAGCATACCCACGTATATATGTGTATGCATATTGTATATTACCATATTATTAATAGGCGGTGTTATTTATTAAGTTCTGTGGCATGAATTTTGTTAGTTTTAATAGCATACAGGGCGACAGCCCTATCTACATTAATAGGTTTTACTGTAATCAAATCCTACTCTTTAAAATCATGTCATACATAAAGACTTATCTTTAACTGACAACAATAACAAAATTATACTTATCACCTACTATGAAATAGGTAACACTGAAAATTTAGTAATGAAAACCGATACTTCCTCAGTTTTTAATTAGAAAAAAAGAATGTCATCTATAAGTTTAAGTGCTCCATGGGAGAGTGTAGTTCTTACAAGAATACAAAAAGAAACATCTTATAAGTACATTGGTTACACAACCACAACGCTACCCACCTGATTAACTATGCATAATGTCGACTATAGTCACCATTCTAACATCTTTAAAACAAATATAAATATCCAGCCTTCGCAGTCAGACCAAGCTTAGCACAAAGCGAAAATACTCCATGAAAAAAAAAAAAAAAATGTAAAAATCTGAAAATATAAGAAGTCTCATATATAAAAATACTTAAAGCTACAATGACCGTAAATATCTTTAATACAACCCGAAAAATCTTAAAATGCCTATTGGACGCTTACACGAAACCATTTAGTTACCCGAGCTACATATTCGCACATGGCTATATAGGTACATTGGTTGTACAACCACAACCCTGCCCCCGATAAACTATGCATAATATCGACTCTAGTGCAATCTTTTAACATATCTAAAACAAACATAAACACCCAGCTTCTACAGTTAGACCAATTTTACCACACAGCAACAATACTTCATGAAAGCAAAATGGTAAAAACATGAAAAAAATGTAAACTACTGAAAATATGAAAAATATTATATATATATATATATATATATATATATATATATATATATATAACGATATTTAAAACAACAATGGAAGCAGGTAGCTTTCATACAAGCTTAAAAATCTTAAAACCTTACACGAGACCAAATAATTCCCCCAGAAAAATGCTCACGCATTGCCACTTACCGGATCTAGCAGCCGCTTATATCTATCTACTACTATCAAACACTTTCCACTCTCCGTTGATTTATCAGCGATATTATTAATGAAGGTCAGGTATACTATCAAGCAGTTAGACCCATCAGTGTTTTTATTTGGATATGGAAACATCGAAAACGACCTTGATTTTTTTCGCTTAATTTAGATATGTTATATAATATACTAGCATTTCAGCCCGGTGTTTGGAGGTGTATGTTGAGAAAAAAAAAAGAAAAAGAAAAAGCGGTCAATTTTTTTTCACTTTGACCCCTATTATGTCCCCTTAACAATTGTTGTTTTGGACTCAAATCAAGTTATTAAGTTATATCCATGTCCAAGGAACGTATATCTAAAATTTCAAGTGTTTAGACCCACTATTGGCGGAGGAGTTTGGTAGAATTCTCAAAGGTCAAATCGCTGAACTTTGACCCCTTGCTCGGGTGTTTGGAGGTGTATGCTGTGCAAAAAAAGCAAAAAAACAAAAAAATGGTTAATTTTTTAAAACTTTGACCCCTATTATGACCCCTTAAAATTTATTGTTTCGGGCTCAAATCACTTTATTAAGTTAGATCCATGTTCAAGGAACCTATATCTAAAATTTCAAGTGTCTAGACCCAAAATTGTCGGAGGAGTTTGGTAGAGTTCTTAAAGGTCAAATCGTTGAAATTTGACCCCTTAACAGCCAAATTTCTGGCTGACACCCGTCACATTGATTTTCTCAAATCTCAGTACCCGGTATTTCAAATTTCGAGTCTATAGACTATAAATTGACAGAGTTATTGCGTAGGGAAATGTACACAGACAGACAGACACACAGACAGACATACAGACAGACAGACACGTTCACTTTTATAGATATATAGATAGATGTTATCGATTAAATACATATTACTATTCATAGAATCACTGACCTACTTGGCCTTCGGGCCAAGATCAAAGTGTAGTATCTGTTCCGACAGATACTGCACTTAAGATAATTTTTACCAGTCAATGGAGGGGAAACCCTCTATACTGGGACAATTATTATTTTTGGTAACCAGAGTGACCCCTTTTAGGGGAGCTGGTTTTTACCTCACATTAAAAACGGCCTTGTGCCTAATTTGCTCAGTGGGGGAGCAAATAAATACCATCTGTTCCGACAGATGCTGCACTTAAGATAATTTGTACCAGTCAATGGAGGGGAAACCCTCTATACTGGGACAATTATTATTTTTGGTAACCAGAGTGCCCCCTTTTTGCCTACTTTTAGGGGAGCTGGTTTTTACCTCACATTAAAAACGGCCTTGTGCCTAATTTGCTCAGTGGGGGAGCAAATAAATACCATCTGTTCCGACATGCTGCAAGCTATGACTAGCTATGAATAGCTAGGACTAGCAAAGACCAGATGTGGGGGCAACCCCACATGCCTGACCATTAACCAGCTCCCATTTCCCACCTCTCGGGAGATGGTCCCCTTTTTCCCTTCCCCCTCCCTTCACTCCTCACATTAAAAATCGGCCTTGTGCCTTATTTGCTCGGTGGGGGAGCAAATAAATACCATCTGTTCCGACAGATGCTGCAAGCAAAGACTAGCTATAACTAGCAAAGACCATATGTGGGGGTAACCACACATATCTGACCTTGGTCACTGAAGGGTCAACCCTTCATACCAACAGTTTCTAATCCGGCTCCCACTTCCCTCCTCTCGGGAGCTGGATCCCCCTTCCCCCCTCCCCCTATCTCTACATTAAAAACGGCCTCCTGCCTAATTTGCTCAGTGGGGAAGCAAATAAATAAATAATTGGCCTTCGGGCCAAGATCAAAGTGTAGCATCTGTTCCGGCAGATGCTGCAAGTTATGACTAGCTATGACTAGCAAAGACCAGATGTGGGGGCAACCCCACATGCCTGACCATTAACCAGCTCCCATTTCCCACCTCTCGGGAGCTGGTCCCCTTTTTCCCTTCCCCCTCCCTTCACTTCTCACATTAAAAATCGGCCTTGTGCCTAATTTGCTTGGTGGGGGAGCAAATAAATACCATCTGTTCCGGCAGATACTGCAAGCAAAGACCATATGTGGGGGTAACCCCACATATCAGACCTTGGCCAATGTAGGGGCAACCCTTCATACCAATTGTCACTATCCAGCTCCCATATCCCACCCATCGGGAGTTGGTCCCCTTTTCCCTCCCCCTCCCTCTCTCTCCACATTAAAAAAACGGCCTTGTGCCAAATTTGCTCAGTGGGGAAGCAAATAAATACAATATGTACTGACAGATGCTGCAAGCAAAGACTAGCTATGACTAGCAAAGGCCATGTGTGGGGGTAACCACACATATCTGACCTTGGTCAATGTAGGGATCACCCTACAGACCAACAGTTACTATCCAGCTCTCATTTCCCACCTCTCGGGAGCTGGCCCCCTTCCCCCCTCTCTCCACATAAAAAACGGCCTTGTGCCTCATTTGCTCAGTGGTGAAGCAAATAAATTCAAGACTGACCTACTTGGCCTTCGGGCCAAGATCAAACCGTTCCGCCAGATAAGCAAGCAAAGACCATATGTGGGGGCAACTACACATATAAGACCTTGGTCAATGTAGGGGCAACCCTTCATACCAATTGTCACTATCCAGCTCCCCTTCTCCCCGGGGAGTTGGTCCCCATTTCCCCTTCACTCCTCACTTTAAAAATCGGCCTTGTGCCTAATTTGCTCGGTGGGGGAGCAAATAAATACCATCTGTTCCGGCAGATACTGCAAGCAAAGATCATATGTGGGGGTAACCCCATATATCAGACCTTGGTCAATGTAGGGATCACCCTACAGATCAACAGTTACTATCCAGCTCCCATTTCCCACCTCTCGGGATCTGGTCCCCTGTTCCCTCCCCACTCCCTCTCTCTCCACATTAAAAAACGGCCTTGTGCCTAATTTGCTCAGTGAGGAAACAAATAAATACAACTGCAAGCAAAGACCCTATGTGGAGCGACCCCACAGATAAGACCTTGGTCAATGTAGGGGCAACCCTTCATACCAATTGTCACTATCCAGCTCCCCTACTCCCCTGGGAGTTTGTTCCCATTTCCCCTTCATCCTTACATTAAAAATCGGCCTTGTGCCGAATTTGCTCGATGGGGGAGCAAATAAATACCACCTATTTGGCCTTCGGGACAAGATCAAAATGTAGTATCTGTTCTTCAGATGCTGCACTTCAATTTCTTGTTCTCTGTCAGTGGAGGAGAAATCCTTCACGACTGAGACAATTTTTATTTGTGTTCCTTTTCTCCACATTAAAAAACGACCCTGGTGTCTAACTCTGTCCTGTGGGGAAGCATTGTAAATAGGAACACCGTTCCCAAATGCCGCGGATACGTTAACACTCTGGAATCTTAATCTATATTATCCAGTGTATTGTTTATGAGTTCAAAGTTCCTCGTTAAGATATCTGCTGTAAAATTGGATTGTTTTAATTTATAATCTTTCTTAAAGAAAATTTAGCATTTTCTAGGCAGTGCACTACCGTTAAATAATTGTTTTAATTCAATTTTCACCCCCCAAAAGGCACAGTGCCACTTTGAAGTGTGTGGGGTGCTATCGGGGATATAAGTTGCAGGGGCATTATGAAGGGTGATGAGTAGCAAGATGTTTGTTCCCATTACACTTGAACTTCTGCATGTCAGTACAGTTGAGAAAGCAGAATCCCGGCAGGAAGTTCCAAAGACTAGCAGTTCTGGGGAAGAAACTATTGGAGTAGAAGGTTTTCTTACACCTAGGGATCTATACTGTGTAGGGGTGGGACTTTGCTGCTTTTCAGGTTATTCGGGGATAGTCACGTCGAAGGGGCACACGTTGTTCGTCAGAGCATTCACCATTAAAGTACTTGTAGGACAGGCAGAGAGATGCACCATTTCGTTGGTGGGACAGAGGTTGAAGCTTAGATGACAGTTCAGGACCTATCAGGTTGGTGGCTCTTTTTTTTTAACCCTGTCATTGATGATTTTACCGAGGACTGATTCGGACTGTATAAGTCTAAAAGGTTTTATCGTTTGTACATCGACTAGAGTTCTTTAAATACTATCACCACAGAAACAATTTCTAAACGATCAATGTAGGAAGATTCAGACATTTGTAGCTTTTAAAGAAAACAGGGACTAACTCCATACGTTTCTTCTCAGATAATGTTCCCATATAAGTATAATTCATAAGGTTTCAGTTTGGCCTAAAAACTTTTGAAAAGATATTAGTTTCAAGTTCATCTCTATTCTTATATAAAATGAACTTTGTCTGTTTGTGGACCTGTGTGTGAGTTCGTCCCCTGTAGACTTCACAACGGCTGTGCTGATTTTTATGAATATACACACAAATGTATTTTATGTACCCGACAGTGTTCTTATCTAGATGTTGTATGGGAATGTCTTCGAGAATTATCGATAAAAAGTAATCGAAATAAATCGACGAACGGAGAAACAGGCAAATTAGACGAAAGTTAACACCTTATATAGTCTAACATCACAAGTGCATTCGAGAAGATTTATCACCATAGATACCGAAAAGCGCAGCATGTAACGTCAGAAGTAGATAAAGACGGATATTGAAATATATACGGAAAGAAGAAAAACAATGAAAGAAATGGATATAGATGTATTAAAAGAGATGCCGAGAGAGGTGGGAGAGAATAACTTTAATAAATATTACCATATAACACAACTTAATTGATTGGGATTGTATCATATGACATGCGGCAACTATAATTTATAGACTGACTTCTCTCTCTCCCTTTCTCTCTCTCTCTCTCTCTCTTTATATATATCTATATATATGTGTGTGTGTGTGTGTGTGTGTGTGCGTGTGTGTGTGTATTCATA
Source organism: Euprymna scolopes (assembly GCF_053919585.1). NCBI lineage: Eukaryota > Metazoa > Mollusca > Cephalopoda > Sepiida > Sepiolidae > Euprymna > Euprymna scolopes. The sequence continues at coordinate 51,557,563 of NC_136520.1, forward strand.
TATTCAGTCACTCTGATGAGTCGTAAACGACCAAACACGTGTCAGTCGATAATTCTATTTTAAAAACAATATATATGCCCCCTCCCCATATGGGGGTACCGAATTGGTTAAAGGGGAAAATTATTCCCGACTCGCATTTAGGTAAAAATGCCCTTTCGTAAATAATTCAGAACGTATCGAAAAACAAAAACAAATAAAACCTCTATCTCTATATACATATATATATATGTGTGTGTGTGTGTGTGTGTGTGTGTGTGTGTGTGTGTGTCTGTGTGTGTGTGTGTGCGTGGGTCTGTCTGTGTGTGTGTCTGTGTGTGTGTATTGAGGAAAAATAAATATAGCTTTAGACCTGATAGATTAATGAATACCATGTTTAGAAATGTTACGATCCTCACACACACACACACACACACACACACATACACACACACACACATCTATTTCTTTCGATATAGACGTCAAACTATAAGCAATTAAATACAAACGTCATATTTGTCATCCACATTGCCACGTGCAGACACTCATCTGTTTCGGTGTGTATAATTCATTTTCCTAAGCACATCGGGCACATGTGTACCCAGAAAAAAAGGGGCTCGGACTTAGGTGTGTGTGAGAGGGATTGTTAAGCGGAATGACGGTGTGAAACAGGCTTAGTGGAAGCGAGCTGACATTGTACGATGTGAGGTGGAGTGTCTAGTTGGGAAGCGGAACAACGTCCTGAGTATGATCGTGAAAATGAATGGTTTTCATATGTGAGGAATAGAAGAAAGATAGTAGATGAGAAGCGATGGTTGACGAGAGCTAATGTGGAAAAAAAAAGAAAAGAAAAGACGAATGAAAAAATGTACATCTAGTAAACGTTCAATAATTGGAGATAAAAGGTAGAATAAAAAACGAGAGAAAATAACGGAAGCAACGAAAAAAAAAAGTTAATAAAGTTATGAATGGGACAGAATTGAACGATAAAATTGTCGCCCTAAAGAGAACAACACTACAGATTTCTCTTTAAAAAAACTTTTACTGATAAAATCAATTCAAGAAACAGCTAATTTATGTAGCCGTTTTCAGTCTCAATCCCCGTATACGGATATGGAAATGTGAGCATGCCTTTTCCACAAGCGCAGACGGGATCTTTGCGAATACTCAGTGAATGGCGGCGATCAGACATCCTTTGGTGTAGGTGGAGGTCACGCTTGTGATGTTCTCGATTCATGACCAAATGAGGGAGTCCAGCTGGGTCAGGTCGAGGAAGGAGTGGGCCAGTGAGAGAAAGGTACAAAGTCGTAGCACTCCTTCTGAAGCCAATCTTTCATCTCTTTGGAGTTGTGGGCCGGCGCTGAGTCCTGCTGTTATACCCAGAGTCTATCAGTGGATTCCTAACACCAGGTGATCTTCAGAACATCCAGGTACACTTTGGTGTGTACATCCAAGCCGACTTGAAAGATGTGTGGTTGTATAATATGGCTTTTACTTGAAACCACACCAAAAACTATAACCGTGGGTCCTCGGGTGCGTTGTATTGTGCTCCCAAACGTGGATCCGTCAGGACCTGCATTTGGAGTTTGCTTGAAATGGTCCAGTTCTAATAAATTGGATCGGTAAAGAGCATGAACTGTACATTGGCGCATCTCCGATCTGGATCTTTGAACATTGTATCACTGTAGGACATGATTGAGGGCCCCTCTGTATATTGGTTTATATTTGGACACAGCTGATCAACTAGTAGACGGTTTGTACTAAAAAAAAAGAAAAGAAAAAAGAAAACCGGTTTCCATCAAACGAAAATTGATCGTTTCATCCCGTATAAATAAAGAGGTTTAATTAATAATACGTCATAAGCAGACATTTAATCAGGCGACACTAACATTTACAACAACATTTTAAAGCTAAACAAATGACCCAAATTAT
>NC_136520.1:51564470-51581970 GCF_053919585.1 Euprymna scolopes
CCGGCTTGGATTGGATCCTCAGCATGTAATTTAAACCAGATCTGTAGCACGAAAAGAATTGCTCAAAGGTTGAAGCCGGGTCGACTCGGAACCTATCCTTGAAGGGTAAAGCGGAGGTGTGCGCCACCTACGTCTTTCCACTCATCTTTTACCGACTGGATGTACTTCCTCTGCCCTCGAACTACCTAAAATCCTTACTGACCAAGCTGTCCTCGCTTCTTTGAGATACAGGAAAACATTAAGTTCGTGGACAGGTCTGTGTTCAACGTCCATCTGAGGGAGGCTTTGGACTGCCTGACTTGAGGTGTCATCGAGACCCCGAGAGGCTTGCCTTCCTTATTCAAACATTCACAGAAATGTCTGCGTGAAACCCCACGGTCGAGGTCGTTTTTAGCGACATCATCCTGGATCACAAGGTCATAGATCGTCAAAAGCCGTGGAGCTACACGCAGTTCTTGAGAGAGTGTAGGGCGACGTTAAGGAACATCCCAGGGTTCAGCGATTTTCACGGTTTACTAGAAAGGAACTCAATCTGGAGTTATTTAGGGAGGAGCGCCAACGACTCACTCGTCGAGGGGTTGTCGAATGAGGAGATCTGCTCCAGGTTGAGCTTGGCGCTTTCGGGTCATCTCAACAGCTCGAAGTTTTTCTTGACCTGGTGATTGACCAGAAAAACGTTGACCCTAAACAGCATAGTAAATTGAGTGAGGCTGGTGAGGTCGCCTGGGTATCCCCGTTGCAGAATCTTAGGCGCGGAAATGTAAAAACACGCGTTGTTCGACTGCAGCAAACTGAGACAGTGCTGGGCATATGCCAACAAAATGACCACTCCCATCAATCCCGAGCGGTCTCGGTCGATGGACGTTTCTTACTTCATTCACAGCACTGAGCCTCCGTGGAACAGAGAGAGACGAATAGTGTTTCTTGCAATCCTGGCCGTGGACAGAATGGTGATATGGACGTCGAGACTGCAAGAGAAGCACGGTGTTGAATCTTTTGCTGATTAGGATCTGATCTCCTTCTTTAAGCACCAGCTGAAGGAAATGATCAGATGTGATAGGAAAAATTACATCCCGCGGCCGTTGACCAAAGATGGATTAAGATAGCGAGTCTGTGCGTACGTAGAAGTTTTAAGTTTGAGTCCTGCTTCCCGTCTGAGCATGGCGTGCACGGTTTCAAATCCTGTCGGACTCCAGACCCAAAGAATAAGTGCTTAAATTTGTTTTTTTAGCTAGCTGTGAATGGCTCCCTCTACCCCCGATAAGAAAACCTCCAAGATGCCTACACCCCAATTATTTCTTTTCGTTCCTGGCCACCGCTATAAGTGATCTCATCTTGGAGCAAGTTTATATACTACCCCTGCTCTCTCCCACCCCATTTTCTGTTTTCCTAGCCCAGATTAAGCCTCATATAGAAATCGACCTGTTTATTTTCGGCCTTCCCCATCAAGCCGAAAAACAGTGAACGGTATAGATAGGGTTAGGAGTGTCTTACTAAGATTTTTGTTGATTTTTTAAATTAAAAAAAAAACAGATTATTATATAATTTTATTTCTACTTAAACTCAAGTAGGACGATCCCCGGTGTGTTTACGGCATTTTGTAAATGATAACCCTTGCTAAGACTAGCAGAAAGCAGCAAAAAGTACAGTCAGGAGGATAAGTCATAAAATCCCATCCCTAACTTTTAAGTGGGCTTGTGCCTAATTGTTTTTTTTTACTGTTTTTTTCTTTTTTGTAATAACTCATAAGAATAAAAAAATATATATAACTCAATTAAAATCCTTCGTCGGAGCACAACTTTGCTTTTGAATTAGATGTAAATCTATACGGCGATTTTCAACAACTTGAGTGGGATTGGAAAAGCAAAAATACTAATAAATGTGTGCCTCCCGAATTGAACGACAATCAAAACGAAACGTCGTTATGAAGTCTCCTCTTACCTTCTTTTTCGCTTCAAGAACGACCCATTTATCGACCGGTTTGTTACTTGCGATGAAACGTACAATTTTACGACAACTGGCTCAGCTCAGTGATTAAACGCCGGAGAAGCTCAATGACATTTCTCGAAGCCAGAGTTGCACCAAAGCTTGGTGGTCTGAGACCGGTTTCATCACTTGCAGTTTTCTGAATATAGCCGAAACCATTACGGTGGGTTATACTATAAACAAATGAATGAAATGCATAAAAAAACTTGGACAACAACATCAAACAACGGAAAAGGCCAAATTCATCTCCACGTCAATTCCCGACAACACGTTAAACCGACCGTTCAGAAGTTGAACGAATTGGGCTACGAAACACTGCCTCACTCGCCTAACTCATCAGACTTCTCACCTAAGGATTATTACTTTTTCAAGCACATCGACAACTTTCTGCGCAAAAAATGTTTCAAGAACCTAAGCAATATCCAAAACGCCTTCAGCGACTTCATCGCCACCAGATATGTTGCTGGCATAAATACGCTTGGCTTCCGTTGGCAAATCTGCATTTATTTGGATGGTGCTTATTTCGATCAAGAAATCTTTGTTTGAGCCGAGATATGTTCATCTGATTTTAAAAGTTAAAAACCGCAAGAAGGTTTTTTGTTGAACTGATATAAGGTAGGATGTAATTTAAATAAAGAATTTGCTATGTAATAATAAATGCGTAATCTGCACGAATAAAATATATTTAAGCGTATTTTACGACCCGTTATTTTTCCATTAAATCTTAAAATAAATTATTATTATTATTATTAAGGTGAATACTTTTTTTTAACTGCAGTAATTTTTAACCTTTCAGGGTACTATGCCTTATTTGATGCAAACAAACGTTTAAACATGTTTTAATTCAAAACCAACAAATAATTCATGCGTCCCTGTTGTATCAAATGTATATCTGTTTATTTATAATGTATGCTTATAAATCACTAACTGGTTTTATACAAAGACAATATAAGTTCTGCTGTGGCACTATATTTAAGTGTCACGGTTGTTAGCACACTCTTCAGCATGGCCGGGTTGTGATTTGGCTATAAGCGCAGCGATACACAGTAATGCAACCCCAGAATTCCCTTTCACCTATCGGCCTTTTTTTGTGGCCGGACAGTATGAGGTGAGCACGTATTTTTCTGGTCCTGGATATGACCTTAAACTATATCCGATGGTGAGGCCCCAGCTTGCGGGCTTTGGAAAGTGAGGAGCCACCCTTTAATTGCCATTGCTCCCAGGCCCACTCTGACCCCGAATGGTAGTACCTGTTAAATAGAAACCGACTTGCAAAAAACAAATATATTCTATTAAAAAACATTTCTTCAACATCACTGGATTCGGCATTAAGTAACCTGGAAATGATTGATATGCCGTAAAGCAAGAACAACCAACCAACGTATTTTTCTGTCCCTCTGTAAATGAGAGGAGGGGGAGCCCCCTTCCTCTCATCATTAGTTTGTTTAATTTTGAAGATTATTAAGTGTAAATTGTCTTTATGTATATATTGTATACATTTTTGTAGAATAAATAATTAATTATGTTTGAGAGAGGTCACGATTGTGTTGTGTTGTGTGTTTTCTTGTGTCTGCCATAAATGTCTCCATTAAACAACGAAGCGGTCCAGAGAACGAAGATGGAAGATTCCAATCAGAATGCCATCAGGTGAAGATGTCATCTTGAGAGAATAAAGGAGCCACACACCCACATCCAACATCTCAGGTATGTTTTTCTTCATTTCATCTTCACATCTTCATGGGACCATTTCTAAGACATTAAGTGTAACACGTGAAGCCGGTCATACGCCAGAGAACTGGCTGATCGTGGTACACTGTCATTATCATGAATTTATATGTAAACCATGTTTTATTGAAAACAAAAATATCTACCTCGTGGACGTCCACGTTAAAAGCGTTTGTAAATGAAAGATAATGTTTAGGAGTAAAATAGTTGCTTTAGTAGGTGCAAGCGAAAACAAAAATCCACAACGCAACTTCATAAAGGTTTTTAGCAATTTGCATTTTGTTGTTTCACGTGTACAATGTAAATTGCTATGAATTGGATTTATCATTTCGGTTCTTATGCAGAGAAATTACCGTGCTGAAATAATTCTTAAAATGGGGATGGGTTCTTATGGTCAAAATAGTTTGGTGCCTTCTCCTTATAAACACCATTACTTCTTTTAAAGATATGGTTTCAGAAATTGAAACAAAATGTTTAGATGCAATGCGGAAACTCATTGCACTAATTTACGTGACTGAAATAGAAATTTCATTTATTTATTCAACCTAAAAACTCTTTATTAATAAAACAAAACGGAGATTATATTTCGTTGATTTCAATTAGCATGATATCACAATCTAGGCTTGCTTTTTTTTATGTTGTTCTTTGTCTTCGGTCACGGATTAAAGTGTAGAATCTGTTCTTCAGATACATCACTACACTTTTATGGTTAATGGAGAAGACATCCTTCGTGACTGATACATTATTTATCTTTGTTAATGATCAGAGTGCCCCTTTTGGGGGAGTTGATTTTCCCAAAATTGAAAACCAACCTCATGTCTTACTATATATATATATATACATATATATATATATATATATATATATATATATATATATATATATATATATATATACTAGACTACCCGTGACCCGTTGGGTCAGTATGTTATCTTAGCTATGGAATTAATGTATGAGCGTGACACTTATGACGTAAAGAAAATAGTTATTGTGATATAACCGAAACATTTCCATGAAAGTATATTAAAAATGAAAAAAAGAATATAGATAGATTTCTATGAGTCGTTCTGTTTATAATTGATTATTTTGGAAAAAAACCCAATTATATCCATTGAATTATAACTAGTTTGCTATACTTATAGGTAAATCTGCACTATTCAAATTTTGGATATATCGTTTAATTTAAACGCGAGAAAAAAATTGGGACGCTGAAAACGTACACAGTAAAACAATACGTTGTAAAATGCTCTAATGGTTGTCAAAGGTTAAAGTAGATTTATTTGTAATAAAATTGCGTTAAAACAACTTAAATGTAATATGGAAATGAACGATGTAAAAAAATGCAGAAAGTATTAACAATTATTTAGATAATTTAAACGCGAAAAAAACAACAATTGGGACGCTGAAAATGTACACAGTAAAACAATACGTTGTCAACGGGTAAAAGTTTATTTATTTGTAAGAAAATTGCGACAGTATACTTGTAATACAGAATAGTTGCAAAACATCCTCACCCTTCCCATATCAAATAATAATTTGTAAATAATAACGTTAACAGACAAGCAGACATATAGTTGTTTATATATATAAACAGCTATATGTCTGCTTGTCTGTGTCTCGGTCTGTCTGTCTGTCTGTCAGTCTGTTTCCATATTTTAAAAATCTATCTCCTCTAAAACTAAAAGTCATGGAGCGGTGCTAGGCGCCTCGAATTATTGGATTTTTTTTTTACGGACCGTACTTCTAAGGGTCTTTTAGTCGATTTAAAGAGGTAAAAAATGCGCTTAAATTGAAAAAAAAATCGTTATACATCAATCGTCACTAGCTTTGAATGCTACAGTTCCCATTCCAGCTGATGACTCCTAAACTTTTTTTTATTTTTAAACATCATGACTATAAATGATATATACGAAATCTGAACAAATTAAAATATTATGTTTAAGCATATTTTACGCCCAGAAAAGTCCCCACGCGTCGCGAGAATTATATAAATAAATATAATATAAATATAAATTGTGGAATATATACTTTTTTAATAATATATAAATATATATTATATATTATATATATATATATATATATATATATATATATATATATATAAATGAGCATATTTTTATTTTCTAGATGCAAAATATTTAGGGCTTATAGAAATATAAGCATGTGTCAGTTATAATCCACTAGCTCGGGTGCCTGGGTACCCGGCGTTGCCCGGGTGTTAGACAGCAGGTGTTTAAAAAAAAAAGTTGAAGCAGGCAGGCAGGCAGGCAGGAAGGCAGGCTCGAATCCGTAACCCGAAGACGAAAAAAAAGTGGAAATACAAACAAACGTGACGCGTTAGCTGTTGCGCCCATCGCCAAAACAGAAGTGGAACAAGTTTAAATAAAGGCTAGACAATCGAAAAGAGGGGATGACTTTCGAAAATATTGGCGAAATAAGCGGATTTTCTTTTTTCAAAACAACATATATATATATATATATATATATATATATATATATATATATATATATATATATATATATATATATATAGAGAGAGAGAGAGAGAGAGAGAGAGGATGATGAAATATGAATAGATCTGTATGCTAATCGCCGTTGTGTTTTTACGTAGAAAAGTACTCAAATAAAAAAAGAAATTTAAAAGAAAATGAATATCAGTACGCTCTTTGATATATTTTTTTACATAATAGTCACCGATTATCAAGGTCCAGAAGCCACTCGGGGGTACGGGTTATTGCGTGTACAGTAATCAATGGGATAATATAGGGTTAATCGTTAGTAATGGAGATTTGATAAAGTGCCTAACTATAGGGGGTGGTTTATCAGGAATTTGTTTATGTTGGACTTGAAGGTATCGAACTTTTACTCAGGTGAGAAACAGGCAAACCGAAGAGAGTTCCACAGGCGTGCACTTCTAAGAAAGAAGCTTTGTTCATGGAATCTACGTTTTGATTTAGGCACAGATTAAGAAATTATTGACAGTGGTTTCAGCTAGATGCGTGTTTATCGTGAAGGATTGGCGAGCGTGGACCAGAGATTAAAGCTCAGACGAGCACTTGCCTGTGAATAACGATAAAACAAAGACAGACTCGCAACGTATCTTCTGTGGGATATATATATATATATATATATATATATATATATATATATATATATATAGTTTTAAAATATTTTATCAAAATTCTTCATAAGTCTTGGTTTCGGTTTCGATTATAGTTGATGGCTCCTTAGTAATCTATTTTTGTTCATATATAAATTCATCAAGAATTCTTCATATGTTTTGGTTTCGATTAAAGTTGAAGGAACTCAAGTTATAAATATATATTCATAGGTTTGGGATTAGGTTTCGATTCAAGCTGACGAACCCAATCATATAGATATATTTTTTTTATTTTTTAAATCGCAACTTTATAATATATAAAAATCGATAGAACATTAACTCTGTAAGGATATATACGAAATATGCAAGAATTAAAATATCATATTTAAACGTATTTTTGACCTGGCTACGTCGAGCCACCCTGCTAGCTTGGATAAATACTTTTGCAATTTTAACAAAAATAATATCAATCGCCTCCAATTACACTGAATATATACAGAATGCACACATTAATATATTACATATGAATCAGTCCCGTGTGGAATTTCCACAGGACCCGCTAGATTTAATTAATTTCCTATTAGTTCTTTCGGTTTTCTTAAGGAATGGCAATCTTACGTGTAATTATATTAATGCAGATATTCAACATGGTTTAGAATTGCGTAATATTTGCATAATATTTGCGTAAAAAGTTTATAGTATTCACAAACCTCTTTATATATATATATATATATATATATATATATATATATATATATATATATATATATATATATATTTTTTTTTTTTTTTTTTGTCTAAAAGATTTTGGCCACCAAACTCCTGTGTCAGCATTTTGTCTACAGACATGACACTTCATATACACGGTATTTGCGTCCATGCGAGACCTTATATTTCGGTTTTAGCCTGTGTAAATCGGTGAAAAAGTGTAAAACTTTAAAAAAAAGAAGAGATTTGCCAGATGAAGTTGGAACGTAGGCATCACGAATATGCATGCATAACATAGTAACTATTGGATCATGTTTTAATTTTTTGCTTTGCAGCAAACTTGTCTGCATAGCTCGGTTATAAATGGCAGAGAACGAAATAAATCTAAGCTAAGCGTTTTGGTTTCGATTCTCGGTGGTGGCGTACGTGCCATTCATTTTAAAACTTTTCAAATCATTACTGTAAATTGGATCCAATATAATATAATAATAAATAAGTAAGCTGCATTAATCAAAATATCATGTGAAAGCTTATTTTACGACCAGGCAATGCCGGGTGACTTGCTAGTATATGTCTAAAAACAATGTACACACACGACCCCCCCCATATATATATATATATATATATATATATATATATGAGAAAACATTAATAAAATATGTTAAAAAACACTATGAAATGAGTTAAAACATATTTAATGTGAAAAGGAAACACTAGATAAATGGATAGTCCTTAATCCGCGGAGTTTCGAAGAAATACTCTCCTTCTCATCAGAGGGTAGGAATTAGCAAAATGCGGGATCGGATTTTGCATGCAGAAGTATTTGATGAAACAACAAGTAAGTCAAAGATCTTACTTAAAAACAAAAAAAAGTGAAGCAGAGGGAATATGGCGAAGAAAAAGGTGATTACACATGAAAGGATAGTCTGGTAGAAGATAAAAAAATCTATCTGACGGTAAAATCCAAATGTAAAACTGCAAGAAAGTTAAATGAATTTCCATTTGTACAAGTAAAATCCAAGGAACTCCCGTAATTGGAAGAAGATGGTCCATAATAATCCAAAGGCAGAAATCCATGGAATAATTCACAAAAATGTGTACAAGGAAAAAAGAAACGATTCCAATAATATTAATAAAAGAAAAATAAGATATGTTTTTCACTCTACTTCCGAGACATAAATATAAGTAAGAAAGATCAGGGAAGAGAAAGAAGAGAGAAAAAAAGGAGAGAAAAAAATGATGATAAAGTTAAATATAAAATATAAAATAAAGGGAAACAAAAGCCCAAATGACCCAGACAGGAAATGTAAAAGGCGCGAAAAATGTATAGGGCAAAATAATATAGGTCAACTGAAATGTACAGATCACCACTTAAAAAATGTCAGCAAGTGTTGTTAGACGACACTAAATGGAAAATAAATAAATAAATAGAAAATAAATAATAAAGAATAAATAAAAGAATAATAAAATATAAAAATAAAATATAAAATATGAAATAAAAAAATAAATAAAAATTATTTAAGTGGAGAGGATGGCCGGTATCTGCAAATTCAGGAAAAAGCAAGAAAAAAAAGTAAGTAAAAGCATATAGTAAAATATAAGTAAATATACATACAAGATATTAAAGTGTGGGTCGATTGATATATTAGATAGGTAGGAAAGTTTAAAGAATAAAACAGAAAATGCAGATAAATAACCGGCCATGCAAAGAAGAGATAAAGAATTATAATAAAATATTATTAAATTATAACGTATTAAGAAGTATATATATATATATATATATATATATATATATATATATATATATATATATATATATATATATATATATATATATATATATACATATATATATATATATATATATATATATATATATATATTATCTACATAGAGTACTGTTTCGTTAAGAACGAGAGAGGGTGGTGATAAATTTCAATATAGATATAACGTATATTAGATGGTACTTTAAAATGTTTTCATGTGGAACGAAGGAAGCGTTTTTCTTCTATGACATATTTGTCTATAATTCATGACTGTTCCAGTTTTCGTGCACCTGTTAACGTTACGTACACCTGTCTGCATTGGTAGAAACAGCCAACTTGCATAGGTCTTTACAAAGAGAAGGTGTAAATAAAAGACCATAAACGGCGAATCAAATAAAAGAAAACTACGAAAAGAAATGAATATGCAGAAGTGTTATGGGAATGTAAAATGGTGAAGGCACGGGATATATTTTTTTTGAGAAAGAGAGAGAGATAGAGAAAGAGAGAGAAATTGAAAGCAAAATATGAGATAATCAAAAAGGAATAGATAGAAGGAGAAAAAGCATGAGATGGGCGGAAAACGGGCTCTGGATTAAAGAGACACACATGCTTTTTTCTATTTTTATGAAAGTGTTGGTTGGTTGGTACTTTATGTTTTACGACATATCAACCCTTTTCAGGTTAATTAATGCTGAATCCAGTGATTTTTAAGAAAAATATTTTATTAGAATATATATATATATATATATATATTTATATATATTTTATTAGAATATATATATATATATTTATATATATATATATATATATATATTTATATATATATAAATATAATTTTTTTTAATCGGTTTCTATTCAACCCATATTTGGGACCGTAACTACCACTCCAGGTCAGAGTGGACCTGAGATTAATGGCAATTAAGGGATGGCTCCACACATCCCAAAGCCCGCAAGCTGGGACCTCACTATGGGATATAGTTTAATGTCATATCCGGGACCTTTATGAGAGTGTAAAAAATAAAATAACAGATAAAGATAAAATACAAGCTAAATAGATTATGCAAATACAAAAAGCAGTGCCTCTTATTTTGTTTACTCCAAAAGCTTAAGTAATACGGAGACGGGAGAGGTACCATTGAAACTAATGACCTTTTGTGCTCTTGAAATTTGTTTCTACATAATCACTACTATGCTGACTGCACTTTTGCCAACCGTTCATTTACTCATCTCTGCATCTGACGCACGCCCATGTTAGGACTTGCTTTCATAGTCTCACACAGTAAATATCTGCAACAGAGAGGTGAAATTTTCAGGTAAGGAAAGCAAAAGTACGGTCATCCAAACAATGCAAATTTAATCCTCTCTCATTCATTCTGTCAGAAAAAATAGGAGGAATTACTTTTAGTCTTCCCGAGTATATATATATATATATATATATATATACACGCGTACACACACACACAAGCACGCATATATATATATATATGCATATATATACATATATATATATATATATATATATATATATACATATATATATATATATTACGACACTATATATACATATTTTAAGTCGTACCAGTGGTTTCATTGCGCTGAATCAACCATAAGAGGTTGAAAAGAGTCAGCGCAAATTCATCAGCGATATTGAAAAACTGAAACTATTTGTTTCAGTTTTTCAATATCAATAAAAAAAAACGTTAAACGAGCGTTTCAAACTCAGAGTTTCCAATTTAAAAACATAACTTAGTAATCGACGCCAATAGATTTTGATTATGCAAGGAAGAAAGCACGTGTGTGTGTGTATGTGTATGAGTGTGTGTGTGAAAGAGAGAGATAGAAAGGGAGGGAGGGAGAGTGTCTGTGTGTGTGGGTGCGTGTGTATGTGCGCGCCTACGCGTGTGTATATATGTATGTTTAGCGGGAAAAAAACTCTCTGAAAAATAAATGTCCTGTTAAACAAATACATAACCCAAAAATAAATAAAGGTACAAAAATTAACGGCAATAAATATACAATGAAATAAAGCATGAATATATTAATATGTGTATATAGTGTCGTAATAAATATTGTATCTTCAGCATTCACATCCACGATCGAGCACTTTATTGGATTTTTTCCTCGCCTTCTGACACGCTATATATATATATATATATATATATATATATATATATATATATATATATATATATATATATGTATATATATATATACGTGTGTGTGTGTGTGTGTTTGTGTGTGTGTGTGTGCGTGTGTGTATGTGTAAGTGAGACACTTCAGTTGTATTAAAAAATCGGTCAATTTAGTGTTGTGTAGCAGGTCGGGGATTCATATATGAGACACAGTAAAGGGACATGTATAACGGGGACTAAGAACAGATGATGATGATTATGAGGGAAACATAACAGTTCTTTTTACATCATGACAACTCTGATGATAAGGAGTGAGACATAACTGCGATGATTCTTGGGGACTTCATATCAATTTTACGGCGCTGGGACATTTGATGCAACGGTTCTTAACGCATATAGAAGAGAGGTCTATAACTAATGATGAAGAGGCACATTACTTGTAAGGGGGTTATACAAGAGTTCGTTTATAGATGAATATACAAAACACATTTTACCTTTTCGGTAGTAAAGACGACGCGAAGACAACACTTACAAAATATAAATTATTTCTTTATTCTTAAAATGCGATTGGTGATGTCAGGAATCCAAGCCTTTTCGACTACATGGTCTACTCTTCTCTCTTCGCCTTTAAGGGTCTCCAAGTCTCCAACTGACTCTATCACTGTGTGTGATCTGCTCCGATCATGTGATCCTACTCTACTGACTGCGTAACTTCGAACTCTCGATTCTTATATTGAGAAATCTCCTTTGTTTAAGACGTCAGAAGTGTGGTTCCCAACGTGGCTACTTTCACGTGGATTTACATATGTCTGTCCAAACACACTTTTGGCAAACAAAGAATCCTCGATTCTAATTGTTTAATATCTAACCTATTTTTAAACAATATTTTTTAACTCGCATTGTCCATTCTTTTAACTGACATATTTATATCCAGTTATTCTAAAATAATGGACGATCGCTTTTTCCGCAATAAATAATATTTACCTATTTCTAAAGGAATTAACAATAGACTGAATTCCTAAGATTTCAATTATCACTTATCATTACCATTGCCTACAGGGTTCGATTCTAGCTTTTTCTCTAATATTCTTTACACTTATATGGCCTGTCTTTTTCTTTCATGTAAGACTAGCCCTTATGCGGAGATTATCATACACTGATTAGATCACTCTAACTGACGTAAAAACATTTAACAAATGCTTAAAATTCAACAGCATGTCAGGCAGTTAACGGTAGTCGAATGGATATGGTCCTTGCTAATGGAACCAAAGGTGGCTTCTGTCGCCGGATTCGAATCTATCGAATGGTGTTCATCGTGACACCCTGCACTAAAGATTCCTGAAAGGATGAAACTCTAACGTCTGTAGGTATTTAATAATTATTATAATAAACACACACACACACACACACACACACATATATATATATACGTGTGTGTGTATATTTGTGTGTACGTATATATGTGTTGGGGTGGAAAGGGCTCCCGTAAGCCGTAGTGAAGGCAACCTTTCTAGGAGAAGCAAATTTCTGATTTAAAAAACCATAAAGCGGGAGATCAGTACCCGCATTAGGCTGGTCTGCAGTTTTATTTGTTGATGGCTATCTTGCTCTTGCTTGTTGCTGGATCTCAACATTTTGAACCGAGAGAGTGACTTAGCTGTCGTACAAAGCTAAGACTCTGTAACATCATCTGTGTATAGATACTCCCTCAGGCATTTGGGCTTATGGATTATAAGTGTCTGAGGGAGGGGCACTCGTCTGACAATATGTTGCAATCATCATATATATATACTCTTACAAATTTGGGTCTTTTTGTGTATTGATATTCATATTAAAACCCTTTTAATCCATTTATTTAAAAACAAAATAAAACTTTCTTATATATATGGGTCGAGAAACGGAATTCATCTGCACAAGGTCTAGCTAATTGGCATATTCTTTTAAACATTCATTTTAATTAATTACCTATTAGTTTTCTCGCTTTTCTCATGGGACGATCAGCTTTTCTTAACTATTCCGTGTAATTATATTCATGCAGATATTCTACATGATTTTTACTTGAGTCATATTTACTAAAAAATGGTTATAGTAAACACAACACTTTTTCTATATATCTTTATAAATGCGTATTTATATTTGTTTAGAATAATTTTCCTACCAAACCGCTCTATTAGTCTAGGGTCTAGAGACATAAAACATAATATATAGTGTATTCAACCCCACGCGAAGCTTTATAATTGGGTTTTAACCAGGGATACTCGGTGCAAAAATGCGAAAAAAAAATGGAATTAGCAAGGTAAAGGTCGAACGACTGTATTACGAATATGCATGCGTCACGTAATAGTTATTTGTTCATTTTTTTTCATTTTTAGTCATGCAGCACACTATCTTGATAGCCCACAAATAAATATCAACCGAAAAAGTAAATCATCAGCTAACCGTTTTTGTTTCGAATCTTCGGTGGTGGCCCACGAATCATTTTTTCCCCTTTAATCCTTGCTATATATTGGTTCCAATATAATATAATAATAAATACGAACTCTGCATTTATCAAAATATCATATTTAAGCGTATTTTACGACCGGATCATACATGAGGTGTGTGACATTTGCCCTTAAGCTCGGCCTTTAAAGGGATCATCGATATTCTAGGACCTATGTTTCGCATGTTTTACAGCCATAAAAGCTTTGCTAGTTTTGCATATAAACTACAAAATATCTGATATTTCCCCAAAACTTTTGCCTATGATGGAGAGGATACAAACATCTTTTGCTATAATTTCAAACGATTTGAAATACGTTAAATTCATATAGAAAAGTGATCCCCCATTATAACATGTTATTTATTTTCTTTTCCAAATTTCTATTTTTTTTTGCATTTTTTGCACTTCTGCAAACTAATAATATAAATAAAGGATGTTTAAATGTATTAGGCTGAAAAAAGTAGATCTTATTTTTTTAGGGGATGAACACCGCTTGGTCACGTCGTATAACGTTACCTTTTTAATTAGAAAATAAAGTTTTTAATCGATCAAATTAACGCGACAAAAGAAAACAAAAGTGTAAATTGTGAAATTTAGAGGGAGGCATTTTCATATTTTTAGGTATTAAACAACGCTGAATTACGTGGCAAAAATTTACCGATTTCTGTATTGCCGTAACCATCAAAATAAAACAAACAAATGAAATATTTTCATTTTTTTCGAAAGTGTTTTTTCTTTTTTTTTATATTTAAAAATACAATAAAAGCCAATCATTTTTTCTATCTACACGGAATTATTTTTCCAGCTAGAAGTTACTGAAATTACCAAATGATACTTTGTAAACGTTTGATTTTTTTATGGATAGCATCTAGATGGAAATAACTCTAAAAGAAATTTTAAAAAAGTCGCTGTTAGAAATATTAATTAAAAAAAAATTAAATTAAATATATTATGAATATAATTGTTGTTTAAAATTTATTAAAACTCAATTATAAATAGAATACTTAAAACAATTCTCGCGCTAGAAAAATTGACTAAGATATCGCTATTTAGTAAAATCAATTTTTCTTAATGTCATATGCGAAGAAGGTGCTCTCTTAATGGTATATTTCTCCAAATCTCGTACTATATATAGACATAAATGAAAGATTAAAGTAAGACACGTTTTGTATATATTAATCAAATTGTGAACAAACAAACAAACATACAGGAATACGAATATATATATAAACGGGAAATTTGAAGGTCAGCTAAGATCATGAATAAAATGCGTGATTGCTACTTTTTTGATTGGTGCCATGTAAGTGTTGTAAAAATAAATCGTTGTTTGACGCTGCAGTGATAGGCACGGAAGATATTTTGAGTATCTATGGGTATAATATTACATCTGTTTTTGAAAAATTTTGTAAAAATTATTCTTTGTAAAAATAAATCGATGTTCGACAAATTTCCCACTTTTCTAGCGAAATTTTATAATTCGAAAACTCAAAGACAAATGGTCAGAATTTTCCAAATAAGTTGTGAAGTTAGTTATGTGACATTTGCCTTTCATGTATGACATCAAAGGGATTATCTATCATTTAGAGCCTATGTTTGGCAATATTTTCCAGCCATAAAATATTTTTGTAAAGGTGCAGTAATTTTCTATCATAAAAAACATCTTTTAAAATTAACACATTTATAGGTTTTCGGGGATGCGGAAAACAAAAATCACGCTTAAAATTCCAGGAAAGGAGTATTTTCTAAGACATTGTTTCTCAATGTGTTTCTATACATAAATCAATTTCCAAGTTTATAAGGATTATTTAATACTGGAGATATGCATAATTGTAACCTCTTTTCAAAAGAAGGCGGACTTAACATATGGGAAACATTTGAAATCATGTCCTCCGTTTCCTCCATCAAGGCCAGATTCTTTAGGGAATATATATATATATATATATATATATATATATATATATATATATTTGTGTGTGTGTGTTTATATATATATATATATATTTGTGTATGTGTGTGTGTGTGTTTATATATATATATATATATATTTGTGTGTGTGTGTGTTTATATATATATATATATATATATATATATATATATATATATATATATATATATGTATGGATATTCTCCGAAAAAGTTTGTATTAAAAATCAGTATTGTAGTAATTATATATTTATTTATGAATTTATTTATTTATTTATGTAAGCATACATATATATGTATATATGCACACATTCATATGTATATATATATATATGGATATATATGTATATATATATATATATATATATATATATACAGTTTTGAATAAAATAGGCGGAAGTTTCTCAATAGCTTTTTCGGCTATCATCTCATCAGGAGAAAATCGATTGCGTACAAAATAATATTATGTCGAAAATAAAGAGTTGTAATGGGGAACTTATTGAATGTGCCAAGAGTACGGTGACACTAAAATAAATTTATTAACGTTTAAAAACGATTAACATATTGGTACAACGAGTAAAAATAAACCCCCCAAAAAACAAAACGGGAGTAATATATATATATATATATATATATATATATATATATATATATATATATATATATATATATATGTATATATATATATAAATTGTATTCCAGATTACTATTTTGGCTCTACACGTACTGTTTAATTAATTGATTGATGGATTTTAAGAAATATGTTTTTCTATCGAAATGCCTTTTACCATTCGCCAAAAAATGTTTCGTATATGATTTATTTATAATTTATATAATTAATAAAAAGCTGTAACAGTAGGCATTTATTATTAATGGTTATCCCTTGATCGAAAAAGCTGATCTTTGAAAATTCCAGTATTTGACATGAAAATTCTTTGTTTGATTTTTTTGATTGAACTGCAGATAGTATACATTGTTCGATTTTATTTTAAATCATTTATTATTTGTTTGGTGTGTTTAATCTTTCATCAATTATTATATTTTGTGAGTATTTCTGCAATATCTCGCACTCGTTGATTGAGATTTTTTCCGTTATATGTACCAATTCTAAGATAATTTGTTTAACATTATAATTCTCTGTCTTTCTGTCTTTGTATATATATATATATATATATATATATATATATATATATATATATATATATATATATATATATATATATATATGATTTTCAGAATGTGAGCGATTGTATAATAAATTCCACAGCCAAACAACGTCGCAGCTCACAAGAGCCATGACAGTCAACGAACCGGAAGTCAAAGACTCGAGTTTCGCCCTCATTTGTCGAGACGAAGTGGGTTCATTTCACAGTCGGATTTCGACGCGGTTTACTTGAATTTCTATTAACCAACACAGATCAAGTAAACCGCGTCGAAATCCGACTGTGAAATGAACCCACTTCCCCCACCAGACTTGTTTGGTGAGGAGGGCGGCTAGTCTCCCTGAAGGATTAAGAACAAGACCTTCCAAAGGGCGAATGAACACTTTTCCTGGGTCAACGGCCAACTAGCACCGTGTATATTTGTGTGTGTATATGTGTATTTGGGTGGAGACGGCTCCCGTAAGCCGTGGTGAAGACAACCTTTCTAGGAGAAGCAAATCTCTGATTAATAAAAC
>NC_136520.1:51586970-51591970 GCF_053919585.1 Euprymna scolopes
ATATTGAGGTTCTTAAATAAGTATTAGTATATATATAAATAGAAAATATAAGTGAATAAAAACTATTTTCATATATATATATATATATATATATATATATATATATATAACTACTTCATTTACTCACATAAATTTAATATACGAAAGTATAGATTTATGCGTAAACTTTAAGTATTTACTTCAAAAGTGCTCAATACGTAGGTAGAGCTAGTTAGTAATTTATAAAATATATATGGCGACTAAGCTACACTGTATATTCTGCGATTCATCCACTGTAGGATTCGTCAGGCTTATGCGCATAAGCCTGACGAATTCTACAGTGGATGAAACGCAGAATATACAGTGTAGCTTAGTCGCCATATATATTTTATAAATTACTATATATATATATATATATATATATATATATATATATATATATATATATATATATATACATCAAATACAACATTTGAGGGTACCAGAATCGGTATCGAAATCGACAATTTTTTTTTACCGATTTTCCGATGCAACATCTATACTTTAATTGACTTTGTTTATTTGATTTTGGTTAAATCTAAATATTCCATGACTGGTGATAATTATAAAATAATAATTATTTGGTAAAACTACCAATGAAGATAATATCCATAGATCGCCCCTCACAAGTATATGTTTACACTTAGGAAAATATTTGCACATCTAACATGTGTGTTTTTACGATAATCAGAGAAAAGAAAAACTATATATTTAAACATTTAGAGATTTATAAAGAATCGGAATCATAATCGGTAATTGTATCGGAATCTTGAAAATATCTGAATCGTCCAATAACTAATATATATATATATATATATATATATATGTTTTTTTTTAATTTTTATTACCGTTAAAACCATAAGAGGGTGCTCAATACTATTGCAGAGCAAATATGTGTTTTATTAATTTATTACTGTAAAAACATGAAGAGAGTTCTCAATACTATTGTAGAGCAAATATGCGTTTTATTTTTTATTACCGTAAACACCTGAAGAGAGTGCTAAATACTATTGCAGAGCAATATGTGTTTTATTTTTTTATTACCGTAACAACCTGAAGAGAGTTCTCAATACTATTGCAGAACACATGTGTTTTATTTTTTATCACCGTAAAAGCCTGACGAGAGTGCTCAATACTATTGCAAAGCAAATATGTGTCTTATTTTTATTACAGTAAACACTTGAAGAGAGTTCTCAATACTATTGCAGAGCAAATATGTGTTTAATTTTTTTTATTACCGTATATATATATATATATATATATATATATATATATATATATACTTTAAGGATGATATATGGATAAAATATTTTCGCATGGTATCTTTTCCTTATAAGGGAATGTCTTTCCATAATGTTTCTAGTTAAAGTATTTGTTTATTCAATAAGTCTGAAGAAAGACTGTTCTTGTGAAAATTTCGGCTCTAGGATCCTCCGACCACTCCGTCGTAGCAGTTAAGATAAAAATGAAATGTAATAAGTTCCCAGACAGACCAAGAAGCCTCCTGTGTGTTATGAGTAAGTTGCTGGAATCCATATTAAATAGAGAAATAGTAAACCACCTCAGCAGAAACAATCTTCTTAGTGACACACAATATGGTTTCCGTTCTGCAAGATCTACCGCAGATGTGCTAACGATTATGTTTCACAGGATTAGTGAATCTCTTGACAAGGGCTTCCTTTCTAGGGCAATTGCTTTTGACACATCAAAGGCCTTCGACAAGGTATGGCATAAATGTCTACTTCACAAGATTTCCAGCTACGGTATAACTGGAAATGTTTTCACAATCATTAAATTATTTCTCTCCGATTGGCTCATAAGAGTAGTGGTTGATGGACAAAAATCAGAGCCCTGAAGTATTAATGCTGGAGTCCCTCAAGGGTCAATCCTTGGTCCAACTCTCTTCCTGATCTACATCAATGACCTCCCTAAACACATACTTAAATCATTCGTTGACATCTATTCTGATGACACGACCATCTACGGCAACACATCAAAGGCTGTAAATGACAAAGTTCTCTCTGATTCTCTTTCCTCTGACCTTGAGCGAGTGGTTCAGTGAGGGAAGACGTGGCTGGTTACCTTTAATGCATCTAAAACCCAACTCCAATCTTTACATCATCAACGCCCTGATCCCCATATGGCATCAAGTGAAATGGATGGCTCTCGTCTGGGAGAAGCCCCGTGTTTTGACAAGCTTCTGGGCTTGACCTTCACTGCTGATCTGAAATGGAACACGTACATCAAGTTTATTGCCAAGGTCGCTGGAAAGATGGTGGGATCCTTCTACCGCTCCAGAAGATATCTCACTACTGATGCAATTCTCTATCAATATAAAAGCCAAGTACGTCCAAGGATGGAGTACTGCTGCCATATCTGGGCAGGAGCTGCTAAAAACAGCCTATCCTGCCTTGACAGAGTACAAAATAGACTTCGTGGCTTAGTGGGGGATGCCCTTTTCTCTACCCTGCAACCTCTCTCCCACAGAAGCGAAGTTGTTTTATCGTTATTTTCATGGCAGGTGCTCGTCTGAACTCTCTGGTCCACCCTCGCCAATCTTTCACGAAAAACACTCGTCTAGCTGAATCCACTGTGAACATTTTCCCCCACTCTTTATCTGTGCCTAAATCAAAACGTGGATTCCATGAACAAAGCTACTTTCTTAGAACTGCACGCCTGTGGAACTCTGTTCTGCCTGCCTGCTTCCCTCCTGACTACAACTTGGATGTCTTTAATCCAACGTAAACAAATTCCTGATGAACCACCCCCTTAAGTAGACACTTTATTAAATATCCACTCTAACGTACTGTACTTACAATAACGCTTATCCCTGAGCGGCTTCCGGGCCTTGATAAGTGGTGACCACCTTGTAAAAAAAAATCTTCAAACGACATAATATTTGAATTTGTCCGAATAGTCTTGAAACAATTGTAACTAACGAGGAAATACAGTATTTGTTTCTATCAACCCATTCTTTGAAGTCTAGGTTTTTGTTAAAACAATATATATATATATATATATATATATATATATATATATATATATATATATATGGTATATATAGTCTATATACTGCATATATATATTTATAAATATATATATATGTGCGTGCGTGTGTGGTTGGGGGTGCGTGTAGATGTTTGTGTATGTGTTTTTGTGTATCTGTGTTTGTCAAGGATATTCTACCGATTTAATAAAAGAATATATTATGCTTTTATCTAAGTGCGACTACATGACGTTTATTGCAATCGGGGAAACTCTCTGGTAGGCATTCAAGGTCTGTCCATGTAGATATATGAATATATGCTACTTAATACTGTCTCTTATGTGCACTTGCACTTTCAGATTTTATATAATGCACGTATCTAATCTTACATTATTTTGATTAACAGGTAAAATGTAGTAGGGAGTTTACAATGAACTTATGTAAACCGTACCAGATACTCACGCGTTTGTATGATTCCATTGCCACTTGAGAATGATCTTCAATATAAACATTATTGTTATGGAGCAATTGAAATAAGTGCATTGCATTACTACCACTACTATATATATATATATATATATATACATATATATATATATATATATAATTATAAAACGCAAATGACCTTGTAATGAGTGTTGTAACCACACAATCGGTTTACGACTTCCGGTTGCGCATGTGTACATGAACATAAACCCATAACAGCGTAAAGAAATAAACACAAATTGCTACTTTTGCCGAATTTGACCTGCGGACTGAAATATTAGTGTTATTATTTAGAAATTATTATTTAACATGGGAAGGGTGGGGATGTTTTGCAACTATTCTGTATTACAACTATTTCGTCGCAATTTTCTTAAAAATAAATCACTTTTGACCCGTTTACAACGATAAGAGCATTTTACAACGGCGATTTACCCACGTTCTTTCTTTTCTCATAATTTATTCTTCATTTTTTAATACACCTTTCTTAAAAACATTCATACATTTGCTTCTACAGTACCAACATAAATAAATAACACCGAAATGTTGCTTTTTTACAAATAAATACTCAACAAAATAAAACGTATTGTTTTACTGTGTACGTTTTCAGTGTCCCAATTGTTTTTTGTTCGTGTTTAAATTATCCAAATAAACAATCAATTGTAAATACTTTCTGCTTTTTTTTCACATCTTTCATTTCCACATTGTCGTAATTAGTTTTATTGACCTTATTATTAAGATAAATTAAATATTTGACCTAATGGGTCATGAATGTTTGTTTAAAATAAATGAAAAATTTACATTTTATTTTCATTTCCTATTTAAAAAGCCATTCTTAACATGGGGAGACTGTTTTTAACTATTCTGTACTTTCAACTAACAATTTCATTTAAAAAAGATATATCAAAATTTGAATTTAACTTGAAGTATTACGGTATCTGTTCAGTGCACATTTACCTATAAGTATGGCAAACCACTTATAATTCAATGGCTGTAAGTTTTTTTTTTAATAAACAATTATAAACAAAACGACTCATAGAAATCTATCTATATTCTTTTTTCAGTTTTATATACTTTCATAGAAATGTTTCTATTATGTCAAAAAACTATTTTCTTTACGTCAGAAGTGTCACGCTCATACATTAATTCCATAGCTAATCTAACATACTGACCCAACGGGTCACGGGTAGTCTAGTCTAGTATATATATATATATATATATATATATATATATATATATATATATATATATTATTTTTATTATCGTTTCACCCCAAACAAGACACAGGGCCACTGAGTATTGAGGTGCTTCTTTTTGGGACCAGATTTGCAGTGATAGAAATACAATTTATGGAGTAGGGCTACGAGAATTATGTTCACATTACACGTGAATTTTAGTGTGCCAGTAGAGCGAATGAAGCAGGGGTTCGAGAGGGAATTCCAAAGTGGAGCAATTCGAGGTAAAAAAGTTAATCGAGTAGAAGTTTTTACGGCATCTAAGGATCTCTACAGTG
>NC_136520.1:51596970-51606970 GCF_053919585.1 Euprymna scolopes
CCGTGGTTTTTATATACGCACATTCTATTGAGATTTTAGTCAGCAAATCAACTTTCTAGTATCCACCACTCCCTTCCTTTCAGCCAATGAACATGTACTCACCGGATAAAGGCCTATTTGATCTCTGATTGACCTGTTCCTTTGTGTGTGCTCTATTTAGCTGTGATAACAAGTTTCTGGACAGTTTTTTAATCTAGGTTACGTTTTTTTCATTTATTTTTTATTTTAATTTATATATATATATATATACATATATGTATATATATATACATATATATGTGATAGTTTATGTATATTCATGTTTATTTAATTTATTTATTTGTTTATTTTCTTTTTTCTTTGTTAGTTTTAACATTATTTTGTATCGCTATCCTAGAGTAAATTTTATCGCGTGTTATATATTTTATAACTTACTAACTTGCTCTACCTACGTATTGAGCACTTTTGAAGTAAATACTTAAAGTTTACGCATAAATTTATACTTTCGTATACTAATTGTATGTGAGTAAATGAGTAGTTATATATATATATATATATATATATATATATTTATATACATATATACATTTAAAAGGAACACCTATCCTATAATTTCCACAGCAATATAGTTTTGCATAAGCCTTTGTATCTCATTACGAAGAGTAAAATCGAATACTTCTAAACATAGCAATATTTATAATGTTTCACTATTTTTCATTAGAGTTAAAATTGTACATAGACATCTGTAAACGTATACACATTTTTTTTACAATGTATAATGAAGTGTATGTGTCCAATTTTACAAAATTTCTATGTAGTGTAGAACCCCGGGATACGGTGGTTCTAGGACACGTTTTTTTTCATGTTACGATGTGGAATACGATTTTTCGGTCACCTGGTTACATTACTTGCCCCGCTTTAGAGTGTTATTTGTAATGTTATTTGATTATATACATGTGCATTATACACAGTACGGTATTTTTCTCTAATATTTAATGCCGTATCATAAGGTTCTACTTACTTTTCAATTATATTTTATTTCAAGTATATTTCACAGTTTGTATATACGAGTTATTTTTGTTCAGTAGCTCAAGTATCTACAATGTAGATAACGCATATTAAAGGAATAACACTATACCTACATTTTCAGGTATATAAATATTTTGTCTATGAAAAACGGCTAATTAAGCATCTAAAGACTTCTGTACATTTTTTTTATTCATCTGCATCGTTATGCAGGAACAAAGGGCTAATATTATGCCAATATTGGCTCTTTTCGTGTATGCACTCTTCAGAAAAATTATAAATAATTTGCTTAGATTGAAATAATAGATACCAAAATAAAAACAATGTCGCAAGAATAAAAAAAAAACAACTCATAGAAGACTCAACACCATGTTCCGGTAGCCATCTGGCATGTACCAGTTTGAGGAACTGTTTCGCATGAACAAGTATTTTGATATTGGAATATTACTATACGACTATTCTTATATATATATATATATATATATATATATATATATATATATATATATAAATATATATATATATATATATATATATATATATATATATATATATATACCCCAGGATACGTTTTTTCAGGTTACGATGTGGAATACGATGTTTTCCGGCCTTGGTTCCGGTAATAACCCCTCTGGCGGTGTTATTTATAATGGCATTTGATTATATATATGTGTATTATCTACTTTTCTGCATTTTCTTCCTAATTGTTTATGCCGTATCCCGGGATTCTACTGTATACGATACCTGTATATATAAAAGTTATTAATACGAAAATGTGTATATATTAACGGTTAACGGTAGTCGAACGGAGTAGGTCCTTGCTAATGAAACCAGGGATGGCTTCATTAGCCGGGTTCGAATCTATCGACTGGTGTTAATCGTTATACCTTGCACTGATGAGTAAAAGATGAAACACTAGTATCTGTAGGTATTTAAATATTTTTATATATATATATATATACATATATATGTATTCTTTTATTAAATAATTATATGCATATATATATATATAGATAGATAGACAGATAGAGAGATATAGATAACTAGATAGATAAATTGATAGGTAGATATTACAGCAATGTATTGTTTTCTTTTATGTCGTGCAGAAATAAAAATCATTTATTAATTATTTTGACTTTTTAAAGATCATGTTTTATGAATTTAATCAATTTACTCTATGATAAGGTCCTGGATATGACATTAAACCATATCCGATGCTGATGCCCCAGCTTGCGGGCTCTAGGGAGTGTGGAGCCACCCTTTAATTGCCATTGCTCCCAAGTCCACTCTGACCCGGAGTGGTAGTACCTGTTGGGGTCCCAACTATGGGTTGAATAGAAAACGTCTCGAAAACAACAAATATATTCTATTAAACATTTTTTCTTCAAAATCTTTAGATTCAGCATTAAATAACCTGAAAAGGGTTGCTATGCCATAAAACAAAAACAACCAACCAACCAACTCTATGATAAAATAACCTGCTTTTCTCCCCCAAATATCACAGATATATTGCTATCTCAGTATTTATTACATTTATTTATCTCAGTATTTATTACATTTACTTTTCTCAATATTTATTACATTTACTACGAGAGTACTGCATATCCACAACTCGTATTCATATAGTGTGACATATCCGTATTCACCCATTTTAAAATAGCTACTAATATGTTATCATCTTTCAGCTTTAAAACGATTAACGTCCCAACGTTAATTTTCTAAATTACTAGCATTTCAGCCCGGCGTTGCCCGGGCGTTTTGAGGTGTATGTTAAGCAAAAAAAAAAAAAAAAAAAGAATTAAAAAAGGTCATTTTTTTTTTAAATTTGACCCCTATTATGCCCCCTTAACATTTATTGTTTTTGGATTCAAATTCAGTTATTAAGTTAGATCCATGTCCAACGAACCTATATCTAAAATTTCAATTGTTTGTACCAAAAATTGGCGGAGGAGGTTGGTAGTGTTCTCAAAGGTCAAATCGTTAACAGTAAAATTTCTGACCGAAAAGTGATTACAAAGATTTTCCCAAATCTCAGTACCATGTATATCAAATTTCGAGTCTGTAGACTAAAAATTGACAGCGTTATTGCGTAGGGAAATGTACACACACACATTCACACACACACGCAGACACACACACACACACATACACACATACATGTTCACTTTTATAGATACAAGCATTTCAGCCCGGCGTTGCCCAGGTTTTTGGAGGTGTATGTTGAGCAAAAAAAACAAAAAAAAAGTTATTTTTTTTTAAACTTTGACACCTATTATAACCCCTTAACATTTATTTTTTTGGGCTCAAATCAAGTAATTAAGTTAGATCCATGTCCAAAAAACATATATCTAAAATGCAATTGTTTATACCAAAAATTGGCGAAGGAATTTTTTATGGTTTTCAAAGATAAAATCGTTTTACTTTGACCACTTAACAGCGAAATTTCTGTCCGAAAATCGAAATGAAAAAAAAAATCCCAGCCCTCATTTCCCTGTATATCAAATTTTGAGTCTATAGACTGAAAATTGACAGAGTTATTGCGCAAGGAAATGTACACAGAGACAGACAGACAGACACGTTCACTTTTATAGATATATAGTTTTTCTTCCAGCCTTACATAAATAAGAGTAACTACTAAAATGTTAGTACTTATGCAGCTATCAC
The DNA here is from genome assembly GCF_053919585.1 of Euprymna scolopes. Lineage (NCBI taxonomy): Eukaryota > Metazoa > Mollusca > Cephalopoda > Sepiida > Sepiolidae > Euprymna > Euprymna scolopes. Next base: position 51,600,640 of record NC_136520.1, read on the forward strand.
GTGTTGCAATTCATGCCGTCGTCACACATTTAACCCTGTGGTATTTTACGAAAATCTAATTGCATTATTTCTTTCGCAAATATTCTATGTTTAATTGTGTGTCGTTAAAATGAACCAATAATTGAGGAATTAATAGAACCATTTCAATACAACGAGCACAACGTATTCATTCCTAGCATTATTTGTCAGAGTAAAATTTATTATATTTCCGAATAGAAATACTTTTTTGTAATTCAATTTATTCGGGAATCAAATACTCTTGATTTTCGGTGCGAAACTTAAAAAAAAAAAATCTTACTATTACTTTCTATCACGGGTTTTATTTCCTCTACTTCCTCTATAATCATTGGATCACCGAAGTTAAGCAACGTTGAGCCCGGTAATTACTGAAATGGGTGACCAATTTGGGAAGCCCAGGTGCTGTATGTAGGAGGAAGTCGACCCCTCCCTGCAAAAAGTTGCAAAAACCTAAAGTCGTCATCTCCCCTAACGGGGATATATATGCGACTGGGAACCGCTTGTGAATTTAATATTCTGATGAAACTTCCTCCTTCGGAGGAAGCCGGTTTAACCCTGAATAGGGTTGGTGCTGACTGCACACACACACACACAAACACACACACACACAAACACACACATACACACACACACGCACACACGCACACACACACACGCAAAACACCGCGTTCTTAATTTTAATTTTTAACTAAGAACAAAAATTCTAAAATAGATAAAACATAAATAAGCATTAGATATAAACTCTGTGGACAAAGAGACAAAGAGACACTCACTCTAGAGTTGAACCGCTTTTCCCCGAAGGAGGAAGTTTCATAATGGTATGAAATTACCAAACTGTCGCCAGTCGCATGTATTTTTATATCTTACATTATGCGATTAGTATTTCCAATGGTAACCCATTTGAAACCGACCAAGCTTAACTTTCCCTACTTCAATGACCTAAAGGGGATCGGCCAGTCAACGTGATTATCTCGTATGCATTATGTATTTTGTATTAATTACTAGCGAATTAATTCCGAATTAAAATAATGATTTTTAAAGCGGCAGATGAAAATTAAAATAACTAGCGGGTGTACCAGCACTGGTCAAGGAGCGGATATAAACTACTACTACTACTACTACTACTACTACTGCTACTAATTTTACTACCAATAATAATACTGAAGAGAAGACAGTATTCTAGGATGATAAGAATAAAAGAGTAATGAAAATGAACAATAAAGAAACAACAATACCAGACAAAATAAATAGCAAGATGATTAGAAATAGGTTAAAAAGGAAAATGTTAGATAGTAAAGAAGGAAATATTATGGTTTTGGCGGGTCATGATTTAAGATTGTTTAAAAAAAAAAAGTCTTGTTTTCAGCCGTTTTCTACTAACTCCGAACAGCCGCCTTCGTATTAAAATAATAACAATGAGAACTAGTAAAAGGGCGCGAATGCCCGCGAAATGTGGCGAATAAAAGACAGACACGGAACGGGAAATGAAAAGAGAAACAAAGGACTGAAACCAGTAATCTGGAATTAATTTGTGTCATTGGAGAAAGGATGTTTTATTTCATTAAGTTATGTTTTCTTTTATTGTGGGGTTGATGTAAAATGGAAAAAAAAAAAAGTTGCAATAGAAAGAAAGTGCGGCGGTTAAGAGAAATACCGAGTTTTGAAGGGAAGGTAATGCATTCTTTTTACTTTGTATTTTTCTTGCTTTTCTTCTTTCTTTTTATTTCTTCGTTTTTATTCTTTATTCTTTTTATCTTTTTATTTCTTTCTTTTTATTTCTTTTCTTTTTTCTCTTATCCTTTTATTTCCTTTTCTTTTTTCTTTTTATTTCTTCGTTTTTATTCTTTTTATCTTCTTCTTTCTTCTTCTTTCTTTGTTCTTATTTCTTTTCTTTTTTCTTTTTATCCTTTTATTTCCTTTTCTTCTTTCTTTTTATTTGTTTACTTTTCTTTTTTTCCTTTTTATTATTTTATTCCATTTTCTTCTTCTTTTTTGTTTCTTTTTCTTTCTCTTTATTTCTTCTTTTTATTTCTTCTTCTCCTCTTTCGTTTATTTCTACCTTTTATTTCGTTTTATTTCATTTTTTTTCTACTTTTTTCTTTCTATGTTTTCTTTATTTTTGTTTCATTTTTCTTTTATTTATTCTTTTTCTTTTGTTTTTAATTGTTTTATTTCATCTGTTTCTTATTTTATCTCTTCTTTTTATTCTGTTTCTTCCTCTTTTTCTCCTTTTTTTCTTTTTATTTCTTCTACCTTTATCTTATTTGTTTTTCTTTTTATTTCTTCTTATGTATTTTTATTTCTTTATTCTGTTTTTTTATACTTTTTATTTCTTTTTTATTTATTCTTCTCTCTTTTTTATACTTTTTATATATTTTTCTTCTTTCTGTTAATTTCGTCTTCATATTCTAACTTTTTCTTTCTTCTACTTCTTTCATTTTTATTTCTCCTTCTTCTTCTTCTTCTTCTTTTTCTTCCTATCGTTCTTTTTCCTCTACAAGGTCTCTTTCCGCAGACTTTCATGACCATGCCACAACAGTCTTCTGTGTATTCAAACGGTGTCACCATGATGTTGTTTGCAGTATAATACACATAGTAAGTTGCAATTATTTGCTATAGAGATAATGCTCATTCAGAACGTTTCGTCTTACTATTGTTCTTTTACCAGTATCATTTGTTTAACACCACGCAGAGTGGACTAATTTCAGAAGAAACCATTAGATATCTCAACAGTTCCTCTATCACCTGCCTGCTGTGAGTTCACATACCCTGTGTAAGTAAGTGGGTATTCGATCTTGTCCAAGGATCTCCGACTGGATAATAGAAGCAAAAGTCGCCTTACTGCGTCAACCCCGCCATCATAATAGAACATTAGAGGACTGAAAAAAAAACGATAACAGGAAATTGAAGTAAGAATTACAAACACAACTGTACAATAATCTATATATTTATAAAAACGAGAATGTATGTCAAGGTGTGAGGGCAACTCTCAACGAATTTTTGATGTACGCACTTGAAATTTGGTATATAATGTATTTAGGCAGTTAGAACAATTTTTAATGGGTTTGAATCCCGAAACATGTCTACTTATAGGTCAAAATTGAAAACTTGGTACTCAAGAGCTATTTTCTTGTTTGTTAACAATTCCACGAATGCGCATGCGTGAATCATTTACATGACACATTCATTATAGTAAATATAAGTAAGTTCGAAAAGACTTTTAAAATATCATGTCAAGCCGGCCTAATGGTTACTGTACTTAATTCACTGTTTTTAAGGGTTTTTTTTTCGATCACTTTGGCTTTCACTTTTAATTAAGAAGTGTTTAGAAAAAAGCACACACTGCTTTTATCGTACTTTTAAATTGTTGTTTATTCGGGTTCAACTATGGACCACCCTCAGTTTTGTTGAGGTCAGGTCAGGTTCATTGATTAGAAATTTTGCTACTGAGTGTGTCGGTATTGTGTAAACTTAACCAAATCCAAGCAGAAATATAAACCGAATGCTTCATTTGTTAAAACATTTATTACAGAGAATCATTTACGTTATATCATTTCATATTTATATGTACTTAGATTTTAACGAACACCAAATAACAATCCCTTTCAGTGGTTCGGTTATTTTCAATAACATTGATCAGATTAACGATTTAAGAATTCATTCATGAATATCAACTTCTGTTTCTTGTAATATCACATAAAACATTTTCCTTCCAATCACCACTATTAATTATTAATGATTAAAAGCAGTTTAAAATATAAAATCAAATCCTACTTTGGCCAACTAAACTATGAAGCATTTTCACTGGTTATAATATATTCATATCAGACGTCTGTTTGCCCTAGATAATCATATTTTTATTTGTATTCCGGTGTTTCGGAACTGCAATTTCGTTAGAAAATTTATTTTCATTTATTGTTTAAAAGATTACATAATAAAACAGTCATTTCTTTCTTCACTCATTTTTCAATATATAAGATCTCTTACTTTTAGCGAGCAACGCTGACACATAGATAGTTTGCTATTCAAAATGAATATTAAATATAATGATGTTTACTTAATATTTCTTTTATCTCCTAGGGAAACGTTGAGGAACGGGCTGTGCTAGTTTTTTTATATTTTAATATTCTATACTAGCAGGACATTATTGCCAGCGTTTCCCGGTTGCATTACCCCCTCCCCCAGATAAAAATTAAGGTACGGTTGTTTTTGGTGGCCAAACCAAACCTCCTTATGTTAAGTACAGCTTTCAGAATAGAAACCTCCACCCTCAGCATGTTAAGAACAGATTTCAGAAAAGAGACGCTAACCATCACAAGGTACTTGTGTCTCGAAATTTTAAATGAGAGTTTCGTAATCAGCATACCCCAAAACTTACAGACGTCGTCATGTTAAATAAAATTGTGGAGGTGAAACTAATTTAAAAATGTACCCACAACAAGAAATTTATTATCTTCTGTATAGAGCGACCACAATCGGTTAATATGTTTAATTTTTTTTTTCGTAGCACGATTGTAATATGTAGGGAGCGTCGACAATCGGTTGATATGTTTAATTTGGTAAGATTTTTTAGCACGATATTCTTCTGTAAAGAGCACCGACATATTGCCTAATTTCTGGAGCGTTCGTTTATTTATTGTAGCAGTGGATTCCGGAATATGCGAATAGTCAGTTGTAAGCCAATCAACATGCGCGGAATATGAGGAAGAGGGAATGTATTATTTTTGAATCGAGAAAATGAAAGATGATGTTATGTGTATGTATATAATAACCAGTTAATGGCGGTGCTAGCACAATATTGTAGAAACATCTAGAACTTGACCCGGTCTTAGCTGGTAGAAGTGGGAACAGTAAACATTAAGGGAGAACAATATGAACTGCTTCATCTGTAGATATGGCGATTGTGATGGTGCTGCTCAACTGATGCAATGAAGCATTTTATTATCACGTGTGCATGTGACAGAAATGGTGCTCGTAAGTTACATAAGATAGTGCTTGTCGGGGTATGTGTATTGAATTTTTATGTGATATCTGTTGTTACAAAACTACGGTATTTTGGTCGAGATAATGATTTCTGCAATCAAAATATTATATATGGAGATTATTTTATTTCCTTTATCAGTTGTGTACCTCATTTTTGTACTTTTACAATTATTATTTGCCATCTTCCAAACATAACCAAGCACTATTCCACTTTATCTTCATAATTGTCTCTCTACCTTTATTTCATACTAACAGTATTACCCGAGATTGGTCGGGGGTTGATTTAATGTCATCAGTCTGTATGTGTAATGTGCTCTGCATGAAACAGGTTTTGGATTCATGGTCGTTTGTACAAAGTTTTGTTGACATGGTATTTGAAAATGGCATCCATCGTTTCCGTATGGAAATAGTAGTGGATATTGTAGTGCGTCGTATGATCGACGCATTTCATTTATTCGCTGTAGACGTCCACCCCCAGTATGAAGAACTATGTAGCCTTTGTTGTTGTGCTCACCCTGGATGACTGCAGAAACCTCGTTGCAGGTGGAAGCGTTGCAGCGACGTTCATGTTCTTCTGCAGGACGTTTGTCGGCGTTAATAACAATTGAAGATTTAGGCAAAGAAAATTTGAATGTATGGGTTTCTTTCGTGGAGCATGTCTTGAAGCCGCAAAACAATATTGAGTTGTCGTCGATACGAACTGTCGTTTGTCTCGGCTGTAATTGCTAGTCAGTTTTCAGCTTGTTGGATGTAGTCACTGACGAAGTAGAATTGTAGGAGTCCGGTTAGTTGTACGATGTACGGTTGTACGGTGTCCTCGGACACGAGGGACCCTATTAGATGGTAGACTTGGCCTTGCACCTTAAATGCGAGATTCCAGCCGCTTTCACGTACAATGTTTGTACCAAATGATGTCATAGTTGAAAAATCGGATGGCTTTCCGAAAATATTTAGATTCATTGGTCATGCCCAAAAGTAGGTCTCGCAGTGGCTGTGGTAAAACCTGAGGGGATGGTAGTTTAACTTTGCCCGAAGAGCAGCATAGGTTCCGCCGGCAATTTTTTAGCTTTGCAGAATGAACATATGCAATTTATAGAACCGATGCTAAGATCCTGTGTGGTCGAGAAGTCATAGCCTGTGTCATAGTTCAATGCTCTGCCTAACCGAAACTCCGCTGAAGGGCATATGTTGCTGCGAGAGGCATTAATTCTCCGATTTACAGCCTGTACCCGTTGCCTTCGAGCTTATAGTGGCTGAGATGACCGAGCGGTGGCTTTAGATGTGTTGTCTCGGGCAAGTCGCCTGACCCTCGCTTCAGTAGATTCAGCTG
>NC_136520.1:51609470-51641970 GCF_053919585.1 Euprymna scolopes
TTAAAAGCTGACATTGAAATGTTTTAAGCGTACGAACTACTATATCCAAATAAAACAATGAAAAAAAACAAAACAAAGCAAAACAAAATGTCCTCCCAACAGATTCTGTACTACCGTATTTAGCGCGCACCAGCCAAGTTAGTTCTCACCCGTGTCGACCGATTCACTTTATCTTCAAAAGGTTATAATAACGACCAGGAATGCCGTCCTCTGTATGCTCTAAAGAAAAATAATATCGGGTGGGAGTGGCGATAAAAATCTCTGGAGAGACGAGCGTTATGTTCAGTCATTGTTGGTTGGGAGAGGGAAGAATTAATGTTTATCAATCTGGAAGGTATTGTGACTTGAGTAAGAAAGTCTTTGGTCGACTGGATATCGATACCACGTGTGCCATTCTTATTGTGTTCTCATATATATATATATATATATATATATATATATATATATATATATATATATATATATATACATATATATACATATATACATATATATACATATACACATATATATATATATATATATATATATATATATATACTAGCGGGGACGCCTGGCATTACCCGGTCGTACACCACGTTTAAACATATTTTAATTTATACATGTTCCGGATGTATGTATTATAGAATCACCCCTCTTTTGATTTTTATACATTACGAGGATTAATGTGGCCTGTGTACTAATTCGCAAAAATATGAAATAATAATGATAATGCCGTTCATCAAATTCCGTCTGTGTTTGTTTACAATATCACGTCAGCTGATATTTGGATTTGGCGAAGGATGGGCTGATATTTAAATCTGTAGTAGAATGCTGTACTACTAAGTTATATTGCCGGATGACAGTATATCTAGTGTTTCTTTTAAGAAAAAACAAATCGTTGAGATTTGATTATTTCGTTTGACCGGTGTAACGTAAAATATTCCCCTGTAACAATTCCTCTTTTTCATCTATGAGAGAAAAAAAAATTATGAGTTTTTTTTTTTTTGCGATTTTGGAAAATGATTTTCTGTGATTTTAATATTCCCCTTTGTCAGTGAAGCATTAAACAGTCCCAGTATTTTTTTCTCCATTTTTATCTATAAGAGAGAAAATACTATATTTAAGATCGGACTTTTTCGATTTTTGATAATTATTGGATTAATTTCTGTACAAAATATATCTAAGAACACTGCCAGACATGTAAATGACATATCTGTGAAATTTTCAAAAAATAGACTCAGCCGTTCCGGAACCTTTGAGAAAGGAACTAATAGACACACAGCCAAAGTGCCTTTTATATAAGAGTACACACACACACACACACACACACACACACACGCACACACATATATATATAGATAATTTACTGTTTATTTCTAGTTATAGCGGTATTATCTGATTAGATATAGTGTGTATATTTTTGAGTCAATATATATACGTGTTTGTTTTTTGTTTTGTTTAATTTTCTTCCTTTAAAGACTATAACGTTGGGTGTGGGGAAGCTAAACCAGCTCTGCTTTTTATTGAAACCAGCCGAATGCTCTTTTTAGTATCCTCGTTGTTCCCTTAAGTGCAACTGCCTGGATCCCTTTGCACTTGGTTCGCTAGGAATATTAGTTAGGTAGAACTTCAGTTACGTCTTCATAATCTCTGTGCAACCTATAATAGCTGATATGATTGATATCTCCCTAAGATTCAAGTTTCTTTCATATCACACACGAGACATTGATATCTGGTCTGTTTCTCCCTTTCAGCTCTGTTCAGACATCGTTACGGACACTCACATCAACTAAGATTGCCACTCTCTTTGACTTATTCCATATAACTATGTCAGGTTTGACAGCAGTATTTTGAAAGTAGGTTGCCGTATGGATTACATGGTCGTAATGTATGGTATATAAGTCATTTGCAACTGTTCTTTCAGGTTGATGTTCCCAGGATTTGCTGCTAGACTAGACGTTTAATTTTTTTTACGGATAGTCCAGTGGTGGTACTTATATACTCCAAAAATGTGTGTGTATGTCTCTGTATGTGCATGTGTAAATCAATTTCATTGCAAAACGTGATAAGTGTCATACTAGATTTTTAGATAAGACACGATAAATTTGTAACATAATCGAAAATAGAAAGTTCCAATCTTCCATATAAGATATAAAAATAAACGTTTAATAACTTTTCAATTATAATGAGCATTATATATATCAATTTATTTTTATTTCGGACTACTAGTCTCATCTTTATTAGTTGTTGTTGTTTTTGTCAACAACTTCGGATGGCAGTGATGGCTGAGAATGCAGTTAGGAGATTCGAAGTTCCTATCCGTCGCGGTTACCACCTGATGAAGGCCAGAGGAACTAGTTGGCCGAAACGTTGTGAATAAACGCTCCAATAAAAGATAAAAAAACAACAGCTAATAAAGATGAGACTAATAGTCCGAAATAAAAATAAAATAATATATATAATGCTCATCTCAAAAAATGAATTCCAATTAAGGAATAATATATATATATATATATATATATATATATATATATATATATATATATATATATATATATATATATATATATATATATATATATATACCAATCGGTACGGACCCGACTATGGAAGATCAGATAAATAAACGTGGATTTATAAGATCAAAGACTCCAACCTTGATCGCCCTTCGGGGCCCGTGGCGCAGTTAATAGAGACGTTGAATCTCTACAGTTCCAGAGGAACATTGTCTGAAGATAGCGATTTCAATCCCACCCAAAGCGTGCCAGAGGTTAATTGGCCAAAAATGTGGTGAGACGACATCAACTACGGATGGCAGTGATGGCTGAGAATGCAGTTAGGAGATTCGAAGTTCCTATCCGTCGCGGTTACCACCTAACGAAGGCCAGAGGAATTAGTTGGCCGAAACGTTGTGAATAAACGATCCAATAAAAGATGAAAAAAACAACAACTAATAAAGATGAGACTAGTAGTCCGAAATAAAAATAAAAATTAATATATATAATGCTCATCTCAAAAAATGAATTCCAATTAAGGAATAATATATATACTATTAGCGTATTAAGCGATGCGATTTGTGTAAACAGATTGAGCTTAGGCATTTGGATAATGTCATAACATCGTTAATTCACTAGCTGTATAGCGTAATGCTGAGAAAATGTCGTTCGAGCGGAAAAGTTTCTATCCTGGCTTGAGGTAGTTGCTTGTCTAGTAGCACTGATGAGCTTCTTTGTGTCTATGTGGATGACTATATATATATATATATATATATATATATATATATATATATATATATATATATATATATATATAACATATTGTATACAATATAAGTTTCTAATGTGAATTAACCGCTGTCTAATTTTTTTAATACGAGTTTACATATTTAAAGCCATAAATTGTTGCAATATTCACTCCGATTAATTGTGTTTCGGTATGCGATAACCGCTGATTCACGTGGTCTTTATTTGGATTTTAAAAAAAAAAAGTATTACACGTTTTTGCTAGTTTCAAGTAAAAAATATGATCATGCTTGAATGAGAGACAGAATAATACATTCAAAGCTTTGCTATTTTTTATATCTTTTTATGTTCATTTAGCCTTTTTTAATCCTCTTTGGATTTCACCAACGTATATGTGATGGGCAATTATGGCATAAGACATTATATCTCTCGTAATTGTATATGTTTTTTTTATGTTTTGTTGCTTTTAATTTTTGTTTTATCGTTTGTGCTGTGGCTTATATTATTAAAATTTCTCGTGTGTTTAGAATTTTGCCAATTTGTAGACATACATATTATAAAATTACAGAATGAAATATCCTTGCAAAGTTATTCGCAAAACTACACACGAAAATGATTACACCTATTTCTAGCATTATAATTACAAAATAAAAACGTACATTATAACCCGTTTCTTTCTATGGGAATTCAACATTTGTAGTCTAGAATATGTACGAATAATTAAAATACACGATGAAAACCTTTGAAAACCTTGCAATATTCCACATATTCTATATTAAATACAAAGAAAAAAGCAATACAATTGATTATTAGAATCAATAAGCAAGCATCATATATACCGGCCATTTAAAAAAAACACATTTCTGACACACTTACGAGAATAATACAAAAAGCCCTCGTTAAAAACACACACGGATGCATCATTGCAGCGAAGGAACAGAAGTTGCAGCTTTGTTGACGGTGTGCAACGGATTAGCTTAGACAGTTTTTGGACCCTCTCTAAGAGTAAAAATTGATTGGTAGTAGATACCCTAATTAATATATGGCAACGATACTCCATGCATTAAAATATACGAGTAAAACAAGCACAAGTATTAGCTTTGTTGTTTTATTTAGAAGTATTCTTGATTTTAGCAAGGTCGGGCAATTCAGCCATCTTGACTTCATCTCCAAACAATCTGTCCATAACATTTAACAAAATTCTATTTTACGCCATGCAATTATTGCTGCGTTAATACGTAATCAACAGTTTTTTTAGACGTCCTTGTGCATCTATTTTCGATTTTTATATTTTTAATGATTTAATGAGATTTACTGATTTTTTCTAATTTTAAAATATAGGAATATCTTTAAATTTCAATAACCAATCTAATTATTTTACTTGTAAGTTTTTGAAAATTATTTTTCAATTATTATATTCTTAATATTATCAATATTAGCTAATTAATAATCAAACAGTAATGAAATTGTTTAACTGTAGTTTAATTTAAAAAAATGCAATAATTACTTCATTTTGAATTTCAGCCAGGTCGAGCAATTCTCTCAGTTTTCAGTGTTTTGCAATTAATTCTGGGGTATGCCTTGTTAAACAATATATTTCACTTCAATAGCTACTTACCTTGTAAATAACATTCTTCAGCGCCAAACAAGCCGCAATTATGTGCCACGCTTTTATACTGAATAATCTTACCCAATCCAACACGGAAAAATATTATCTTATTGCCAAACACTTTACTTGCATATTATAATGTAAACAAACCTATTCGACCGAAATCCTCTCAAGATCTCTAAGTGATATTTTATTTTAGGTCGAATGTAACTGACCGACAATCGAGTTTTGTTCCTGATATTCTGGAAGTCGGAAGTGAGAAATACAATTAGAAATCTTATAATCAAACACGCGAGAATAGTTTCTCTATCTAATATTGGTCTTATCGCATGTCGTTAGATCTTGATCCTCGGGAGTATAAACATATTATTACACAGTGAGATCATGGGAAAGGGTAAGATAAAAGAAAAATATAATAAACAAGAATAGGAAGAAATCATGTAAATCATATCAGAAGATTAGTCTGGGTGCCCGGCGTTCAACGGCGTTTTGGAGGTGTGTGCTGAGAAAAAAAAAAACTGTAGTGGTAGTAGAAAGACAGACTCGAACATGTACCGCGAAGGACGAAAAGAACTAAAAGACAAGTGACGTCACTTCCGTTGCGTCTCTCGCTAAACTGGAAGTGGCGAAGGTTTAAATTAAGGCTAGTCAATAGAAAAGAGAGTGTGGCTTTCGAAAATACTGGCGAAAAAGGGGACCCTTCCTTGTAGAAAAGTGCTCAGTTGACGGCGAAGAAATTAAATATTTTTAGCCAATTTTTCGATATTGTTGTCCGCAGGGTCACGCTCAAAAATGCTACTGATCCCGTGAAAATCCGTCGCGATTTTAAGGCAGACATACATAAATAGAACATAGAACCATGTGAGATTAATGTTACATGATAAGGGCTGTCCCCTTTTCATGTAAGTATAAAAATGGAGAATTTAGTTTAAAATGAAAATGAAATAGCATAGGCGAAATTCGAACCTCGTAATCTAGTTTAGAAATAGATTACGTGTGAGAATTTAAAAATGTAAAACAAATATTTGTTTAGAATATAGATAAATATTTCAAGGAAAGAATGTTAACTATCAAGTTTGTTATGAAATTTTAAATTGAAAGAATGCAGCTTATAAGATAATGTTTTTAACATATTGGAAAAATAGGTTACTGAGAAATAGGAAAAGTTTTGGACACGTATGTCCGGGACACGTGAAAGAGGGCACATATTTTAACATGTGTATGGCGTCACGGAAAAAAGAAAGTTCTAGGAATAGAGAAAAAACTTTAGAGTTAGACAGTCAGTGAGAAAACTCGGAGAGAGACAGTCAGGCGTCTAGGAGCGAGACGTCACTTCAAGAAAACATGTGAGACTTTGAATTCTTGGTGATGGAACACGGCCGTGTGACGAAATAAACCATCAAGTGTTTTTTTGTAAAGCTCATCTTGTGTCTTATGATTCTTACAGAAAGGTAAAGTGGAATTGTATTATATATTTGTGTTATATGTCTTTACATACACGTCTCAACATCATCATGTCCGAACTGTCTGAACACTATCCCTTCACTCCAAGAGTCTCTTCTAATCTACACAATTAAGGAGTGAACATTTAATATATAAGAATCTCTTCCTAAGACTCTCTCAATGAAACACCGATATGCACAATTAATACCATAGATTACAATTCTGTAATTTTGGACATGGAAATGATTATTCGTATTAAACTGGAAAAATGTTCTCAAATCGAGTATTGTTTGAACAAAGTTTCCTTAGTGTAATATCCAACCCCCTTCAGAGGTATCTTTTCGAACAAGGTCGCTGAGCATGCGTTGTGTAATGGATAGAATTCTTAGTAACATTAGGTTGTTAAAGCTTCACTTTCAAAGAAAGTTGAAGGTAAAAACTGGATAGGAGCAACCTAAAAATACAATCGTGAATTACTTAGGACTTCTAAACTGATCGAAAGAGAACATGTTGCTGCCGTAAATGAAAATAAGGTTCCATGAGAAAATACTTGTAGATTCTTGAGTTCAATAGAAATAACTCCAAGAGTTTGAAAATATGGCGAAGAACAGACAGACCAACCGACAAACAGAAGAGGGGTATATATATATATATATATATATATATATATATATATATATAATAATAATAATAAAATACACATATAATGCGCTTGAAAGCCTAATCACAACCTGATATTAGGAAAATAAACAAATATTTTAATAGTTTTAAATTTATAACATAAATATATTTCGGAGTTACACTCCATTCTCAGTATGTTGTTTTCTTTCTTTTTTTATTATGTTGTTATTCCCTTTTCAAGCGCAATAGATGCGTATTCTTATTTTATTCAAATGAAATCACCGTCTCTATATGGAACTCACACCCTTGACATTATTCTCGCGTTACCTTCGCACTGTTACAAAATTTCAATATACAACCGTTGAGATACAACGCGCGGCTCTTTACAAACAGACTTTTCTTTCTCCAACTTTACCATATGGCAAAAAAGAAGAGAAAGAAAAAAGAAAACATATTGAGGATAGAGTGTAGCTCCGAAATAAATTTAATTAAATTAATTAAATATCAAACAAATAAAATATTTGTTCATTTTCCTAATATTACGTTGTGATTTGCCCGTCAGGTGCTCTAGATGCGTATTTTATTTTATTCAAATAAAATCAACGTTTCTATATTGAACTCATACCCTTGACGATATATATCTCTTCTCTCTCTCTAGACCTCTTTCTCTTCTATTTCTCTCTCTCACCCTCTTTATCTACTCTCTCTCTCACCCTCTTTCCCTTCTATCTATATTAGCACTTATCAAGGCCAATAGGCAACTCGAGATTGAGAGTTCAAACGTGCACAGTAGTGAAATTTGGGAAAGAGGATGGAACAACTTTCTCTTCTGCCTCTCTCTCACACTATTTATCTTCTCTCTCTCTCGCTCTCTCTCTCTCACTCTGTTTCTCTTCTCTCTATATTAGCACTTATCAAGGCCAATAGGCAAATACCCTTGACGATATATATATATATATATATATATATAAAGATAGATAGATAGATAGATAGTTAGATATAGATATCCGAATGGATTAGGTCCTTGCTAATGAAGCAAGAGATGGCTTCTCCTGCCGAGTTCTGATCTATCGCCTGGTGACCCTGTTCTGTTGATTCCGGAAAGAATTAAATACAAGTGTCTGTAGGTATTTGATAATTATTATAGTAAATAATTATGCCAGAACCTTTAAGAAACTCGTTTCTTATCGTTGAGCACTTTAAGCTGAAATAAAAAGCCGGTCAATTTAACTGTTATATGCCGATCATCATATAATGATGAGATCACTTTGACAGACGTTGAAAAGCATTTAAAAAATAAATGTTTAAATTTCAACAATACTTCTCGCAGTTAACGGTAGCCGAATGGATTAGGTACTTGCTAATGGAGCCAAATATGGCTTCTGTGTCTAGGTTGGGATATATCGATTAGTGGTAATTTTGCCACCCTGCACTGATGCTTCCCGAAAGGATGAAACACAAGTGTCTGTAGATATTTATTAATTATTATAGTAAATTATTATGTCAGCCCCTTCAGGAAACTCATTTCTCATCGTTGAACACTTTAGTTGAAATAAAATGCAGGGCAATTTAGATATTATGCTCAAATAATCATATAATGATTAGATCACTCTGACAGATGTTAAAAACCATTTAAAAATAAATGTTCAAGTTTCAACAATATTTCTTGCTGTTAACGGTAGCTGAATTGTTGGTTGATTGGTTGTTTTGTTTTACGGCATATCAACCCTTTTCAGATTATTTAATGCCGAATCTGGTGATTTTGAAGAACGATATTTTAATATAGTATATTTGTTTTTTGAGTCGTATTCTATTTAACCAATAGTTGGGACCCTACCAGGTACTACCACTCCCGGTCAGAGTGGACCTGGGAGCAATGGCAATTAAAGGGTGGATGCACACTCCCTAAGGCCTGCAAGTTGGGGCCTCACCATCGGATATAGTTTAAGGTCATATCCAGGACCGGTAGCCGAATGAAGTCAGAGATGGCTTCTGTTATCTATCGATTGGTGTTAATCGTGACGTAATGATGATTCCTGTAGGGATCATCCTATAGGTATTGAATAATTATTATAGTAAATAATTATATATAGATATATATATATATATATATATATATATATATATATATATATATAGAGAGAGAGAGAGAGAGAGAGAGAGAGAGAGAAAGAGAAAGAGAGAGATGGATAGATACTACATGTTTCAAACATAAAAAGAAATGGGTTGGGTACCGTCAATATAACCCAAAAATTTAGCTCTTCAGCCGCCTTAACTAACGTTTTAGCTATCAACCAATAGATAAGAAAGATAAAAAATAAACCATTTCAAGCTGCGAATTAATTTATGTATGTGCAAAAAATAAATAAATAAATAAATAAATAATAATAATAGAAATATATCGGCAAGTTAAATTAAATATTTAATATTTCAACTTGCCGATATATATATATATATATATATATATATATATATATATATATATATATATAAAGCTGAATGTCTGTTTGTGTGTGGTCCCGAATAGGCTCCTATATGGTTGACTATTTTAAAAAAACTTATTACATATAATGATAGAAGATGTATCGAGACACAAGAATGGGTACGTTTGAGCTGGCATAATGAAATGATAATTCATTAAAATTGTGGGGTAAGCGTACGCGCCCGGTCAACAAAGTATGGAAATAACAAATTTTAAAAATTAAAAAAAAAAAACGTTTACAAGTGTTTTTGATATAGATGTACATAAGAATACTTTGATAAGTATGTTTTAACTTAAAAAGGGATGGTATAATACAATTGCAGGGTCTGCATACGCGCCTGGCCTCCATAGAATGGAAATAGGAACAAACATTAATAAAAACTTTTCATATCTATCTGCGTAAGTATACTTTGATAATTATGTTTCAGTTTGAAGAAATATGGTATGATAAAATTATGGGTTGTTCGTTCGCGCCTGACCTCCATGGAATGGAAATATGTCACAAAGTTTAACAAGTTTTTTTGTATATAGATCCACATAATATAAGTGTTTCAATGTGAACAGGTACGGTATAATAAATTATGGGGTTTATCTATTTTATTTTTACTTTCATCATATTTTGCTTTGGTTTTGATACCACCAAATTCGAAGCTATCTCTTTACAATCCTTCCTTTTCATAATCTATCATACTTTCATAAATCAGCGTCCATTTTCTGTAGGATGTTTTTGAACCCAGCCAACGACGGGTACTTTTGCTTGTATATATATATATATATATATATATATATATATATCGAAGCCAAATTGAATGGAACTGTTTAAACAACCTATACCTCATTTGATTATGTTTTTATTCTTCTATAATTTTACCTGTATATATTTGACTTTTAATTGAAGTATCCTAGTGTTAAGGTCGATTTAAAAACGTATATCTAAATTGAGAAGGCAAAACGAAACTCAGTACAATAGAAAATTGTTATTTAAATGTAACTTTAGAACATTAATGCAACACAAATACAAAAGAAACACAATAAACTAGTTAACATTTAGTAACATAGCTCTTCTCCAATTTGACAGCCTGCTAGCTTTTGGACATTCCTTGAAGTAATCTACGGCAATACTTCGGTAAAACTCATCTGACTTTTTAAAATTTTTTGTCTAAAGTTCTTCCAGATTTCAAAGTTTTTCATGCCGTAGCTGTTGCTTGATGTAATGAGGTACGTTATCGATAGGATAAAGATGCAGACTAATCTAAACCCGGAATATTATGCTCTTAAAATAACCTCTTGACATTGCCAGTTGTGTGAATGGGAACCTTATCCTGCATGAAGATGGGATTATCATCCAAACTCCGGTCAAATAGGGTAGAAAATTTAACATATTAATGTACTTTGTCGAATTAATTCGACTTTGCAGGCGAACTATAAGCTCTCAGCCATTGGCATTACTAATGCCCCACACCAAAACTGAACATCTCCCACATTGCAGTGTTGAAACTTTGATCGTAGGATAATATTCCTTCTCATTCCTCGACGGACGTACTGTCTGTCACCACTGCCTTGCCTATTGAACTTAATTTCGTCGTTTAAAGTCACTTTCGACAATTATGAAGAGTCACGATCTTTCTTGCATCTGACGCAGTCCAGACGGCGCTTTTTGTTCTTTACAGAAATCATTAGCTTGCGTCTTTCAACACGGCTGTACAAATTAAATTTCTTCAATCTGTGCCTTACTGTAAGAAGAGAACACTTTTTACAAGATTACACCGTTGTTGGATTTGGGAAGCCATTTCAGCTCCGTATCTGAGGCTTCAGATGTTGATATTATTGTCTTCCTTGTAAGAAGTAACTTTAGGACGACCGGATATAGGGGCAGCTCGAACACTGCCAGTGTTTTGATGCTTTTTCACCGTCATGCGTGCCATTTTTCATCACATTTCAATATGTGGCCGAGTTCTCGATTGGATAAATCAGAAAGGTGGAGATTAATGAGCTCCTGGCGATCACTAACAGAAAATCGAGGCATATGACCTAAATGTTATGCTGTATAATCTGGGACAACCACAATTACGATCAGAGATGCTTTGTTACCTAAAGGGTGGGTATTTAAAGCTGGTCTTAAGCTGATTTGTTTTTGTGGGTGTTCTTTTTTTGTCTTCTGGGTTTGAAATTATTTTTTTTAAAATTGAAATAAACACTAGGAATCAAATGACGTATAGATTGTTTTAAAAGTTACAACCAATTTAGTTTCAATTTGCGAATTTGAAAAAAAAATTAAATGTGCGGGATTTCTTTTTGGCGCCACTGTATATATGAATCATCTCAATATAGATTCCAAAAGAATAGAAAATATCACATTCACAAAAAATCCGGTAAATTTATCTGCTAAATTCCGTCTAAATCTCGAATATTATCAGGAATATAGAAAATGATTAACAAGACAATAGACGGGCTCATATATATATATATATATATATATATATATATATATATATATATATATATATATATATATATATATATATATATATATATATATAAGCTTGGAGCATTGGAGTCCGAAGGTATAGAAAATTAATACTTTTTATTGAAAATATATTATTAGTGAGGCCAAGTGTTTTGAATATTACCTTTTAAATTCTTACATAAATAATAAATGCAATACTCTTTTGATTAGGTGCTTTGAAATGTGTCCCTAGTTTGGAAGTGTCTTTTTTTCCCATTAAGTGCAACTTATTTGAGCTTAGTTTATCACAACGAAGATGAAACCAAAAATAAAAAAAATGAAGCTTACAAAAAACGTGCTGAATCATTTCACAAAAATAATGTATATTTCGTTTTCATTTTTATTATCTCCCTTTGCATTAAATTCTGACGTACTACCTAATGGCTGAAAAAAAAATAGAAAACAATATTTAAAAGTCATCACCGAAATGTGGCATCCCTGTGTCTTTTTTACGAGTATTTTTATGGAAAATGCTCTAACGAACCCCAAACGCTTGTAAACTCTAGTTGTTAATTCTCCTGACAAAGCAGTAAAATAGCAAAATATACACTATAGAAACCCCCAGATGCCGTAAAGCCTACTTCTCTGGCCGCTTTTTTTTTCTAGAACTGTAAGATTTTGTAATTTCCTACCAGACCTCTGCTTTCCTGACTGTACTGACCCGCAGAAATCCAAATGTAATGTGAACAGACACCTTGCTGTCCGACTCCCCACATAGTATGCTTGCAAATTATATCCGTACAAATTATTAACACTGTACTTGTTTAGGATGGAATAACAATAAAAATAAGAATAAGGAGTGCAGATTATTGGAGGTGGGAAATGTTAGTGAAAAATTATAAACATTTTAGTTTACTTTTTCAGAGAAGCGTGTCACAAAACTTCAGCGTGCAGTGTGTGTGTGTGTGTATGTGTGTGTGTTAAGGTGTATGTGTATGTGTGTGTGTGTATGCTTCTTTGTGTGAATTAAAAAACACGTGACCGGGTGCTTTCGATTACCAAATATACTCGTGTCTTTTGTTCTTGGAAAACAAACTCACCGACATGTTCTTTTTACGAAATCTGCGGCTTTAAGAAAAATAAACAGGAAAAAAAAACAACAACAACAAAAAAAAATAATTCAAAGTTTTTGACGGGCAATTAAATTGATGTCATAGATGTGCGTCTAATGTCATGGTACATGACAATCGTGGACCGCAGTAAAAATTCGCCTTTCCTAATGAGGAAACCGTCATGTCCGATGAGGAACAAGAAAGCATATTGAATGAGTTAACAAACACTCTAAAAGATACAGGTTAACAGAATAGGGAAACAAATTACGAACGCAGACGCACACATACATTTCCTATCACTTACACGTATCTCTTTCAGAGTAGACAAAACTATTTATTATAAAAAGAACTGATTAATTTATTTACTTATATATATACATGTATATATATGTATATATATATATATATATATATATACATATATATATATATATATATATATATGTATATATATATATATATATATATATATATATATATATATATAGTAAGTTATAAAATGTATATGACGATTAAACTACACTGAATATTCCGCGTTTTATCCACTCTAGGATTGTCAAGGCTTATGCGCATAAGCCTGAAGAATCCTAGAGTGGATGAAACGCGGAATATTCAGTGTAGTTTAATCGTCATATACATTTTATATCTAACTAACTAGCTCTACCTACGTATTGACCACTTTTGAAGTAAATACTTAAAGTTTACGCATAAGTCTATACTTTCGTATATTAATTTTATGTGAGTAAATTAAGTAGGTGTATATATATATATATATATATATATGTATATATATATATATATACTTGTTTATTGTTATATAAACATGCTAACATCCCGCTGCTACAAATAGCCACTTGTTTCAATCAAACAACAGATATCATCAGGCAGCGACTTGACTATTCAAAAGTTCAATGAATAATGGATTTTTATTTTATGTAGGAACTCTTTAAAAGTTGGAGATAAAAAACTTAAAACACAGAACTTTAATTATAAAATGTAAAGAGGGAGGGACAATTTAAATAAAGGTAAAAGATTACAATGGAGAGAGAGAGAGTGATTAAGAAGAGAAAAAAAGGAATAGAGAAAGAAAATAGAGAGAAAAATATATGTATATATATAATATGGAGAAGAAAAGAAAAAAGATATAAATGGTTATTATAAAGAGAATAAGGACTAGAAGGGAAAGGAAAGGAAAGGAAAGAATGATGAGATCTAGTTAAAGAGAGAAAGAGAGAAAGAGAGAAAGTAAGAATTTGACAGTATATAGAAAAAGAAAAAGAAAAAGATCTGCGTGTAAACCAATTTATGAACAGTTATACAATTCAGTAATGAAACATATTATTACAAATACAAACAGAAGATACAATCCAAGCGTCAGAAATGAGCATGTCAAAAAAGGCAACGAATGTATCCAGCCAACATATTTATCAACTCACATACGTCCACGAGTAATATCAACGCAGTTCAAACATACGTCTACAATTAGTTAGGCCCTTTATGCTAAATGATATAAGTTTAAAGTTTTCGCGTTTTTATTAGATAAATATATAAATAAAAGAAGAAAAAAATAATGAAAAAACAATATTAAAAGTATTATTAATATTATTAATAATAATAATAATAATAGTAATAATAAACATAATAGTAATGATAATAATAATAATAATAATAATAATAATAATAATAATAAAAACAGAATAAAATTAATATTTATTATCTTTTTAATATAACAAATTTAGCCATAAGAGGGGATTAAATAAATTAAATAGGGCCAATAATTATAAATAAAAATCTACTAATATTTATGTATATAAAAAGAATACAATACATATATGTATATATACACATACACACACATATATACATATATATATATACATACACACACACATATATATATATATATACATACATGCACATAAGTAAAGGTGTAACTATACTATTAAGTTGAAAGTTTAAGCTATTTAAGTATAGATATAAAGTCATATTAAATCACAAATTAATACATTGAAGACCAGATTACTAATAACACATATACAAGTACACTTACCTATAAATATATAAATATATTCACGCAAAAGAAGTAATTAAATCAACGAAATACTCAAAAGTAGCGACACACAGGTAGATAGTACCCAAATTAAAAATAATAAAATACATATGTATATACCCACAGAGAACCAACAGACATACAAATAAGCATATATATATATATATATATATATATATATATATATATATATATATATATATATATATATAATTTTATGTATACACATACATACAAAAAATACACAAATATATGCACACAATCATATACTAATATACAACAACGCACACACACATATATATACGCACACATAAATATGTATAATTTACATAAACTATATATATATAGAAATACATAAGAATACAAATAATTTGGCAAGAGTACAGATAGATGCATACACACATAGAAACATACAAAAGGAATGAATAAACATGGGGGGGTATACCAAATAATATAAACATATATAAATCTAAGTACACACGGTCATAAAGTAAATACATAGACACATACATATACACATAGACACACAGGTATATAAGATAGGGGAAGTAAAGAATGAAATCAGGCGAGGAGAAAGTATATTAGTAGTATTTTAATAAATTATAGAAATCAGTGACAATTTTAAATTTATTTAAATTTTATATCTAAACTAAATTACTTAACTTTTTTTTATTTTTTATTCTCTTCTCAATCACTCTCTCTCCATTGTAATCTTTTAACTTTATTTAAATTGCCCCTCCCTCTTTACAGTTTATAATTAAAGTTCTGTGTTTTAAGTTTTTTAACTCCAACTTTTAAAGAGTTCCTACCTAAAATAAAAATCCATTATTCATTGAACTTTTGAATAGTCAAGTCGCTGCCTGATGATATCTGTTGTTTGATTGAAACAAGTGGCTATTTGTATCAGCGGGATGTGAGCATGGCTATATAACAATAAACAAGTATTATCAGCTCTTTTTATTTCGCACTATCTAGCAACCTCGTTGAATTCATTAGTCCATTACTTTTGAATATAAAAAAACCCGAGTATATATATATATATATATATATATATATATATATATATATATACATATATATATACCAATAAAAAATATTAAGATACAAAATGCAAGTATAGAAACTATACCAGGTTGTTACTCTAGAAGAAATAAATGTCCTCTACAAGCTACCTGCAAGATAAAAAAAAAGATGTGATTTATAGCTGCACAGTGTCACAACCCCAAAATACAAATTATGTTACTACCAGCCATACAAATCCCTTTTCACAATCGAACTCTTCCAAACAATTATTCAATAACAACACGCCCATTAACCAATCTACCAATCAAATACAATCAAACCTGTTACATACCAATAGCACTCTTAATCTAACTGACAACAAATATATTAAACAAAATGTAATCTACTTCGGTTCAACATCTGGACTTATTAAGCATAGAATTTCAACGCATAAGCATTATTTTTAAACATCTTTCCTTGAGAAACCAGACTGCTTTATCTAAACATATATGCCACATCAATAATAAAAATATTCACTTCCATTTAAAATGGGAAATAAAAGGATCTTATAAAGCATCTATGCCGGGGAACAGATTCTGTGCACTTTGTAGATATGAATCCCTTAAGATTTTAAAAGATAATAAAGATAAGACCATTTTCTTGAATTTAAAAGATGACATTTTTCCGGATGCATTCATAAACGTTGGTTTAGATTCGACAAATTTAAGCCATCATACATCATAAAAACAAATAATTCAAAGTTTTTGACGGGCAATTAAATTGATGTCTAATCTATCTTAAAATTTATAATTAATAAATTAATAACTATTATTATTATTATTATTATCTGATATTTTACCATTATTTCCAATTTATTTTATTGTAGTATTTATAATCTATTTCACTTTGAATTTATATGTTACTATATATTAATGTAAGTTCTATATATATTACTAATTAAAATACTAATTAAAAATATTTTATTTAATCACTTCCAATAGGATTCATTTATTATAGAAAAAATTCAACTATTAAATAATTAGCAGTTATCTCCCTTTACCTGTAAATCATTTATTTTTCTATTTGAATAAACTTTTTTCCCCTTTTAATTGACATATTTCAGCTAAATTTAAATTTTAGGTCACTAACGACTTTAACTGTTAACATTGTTCGATTGGCATCCCCGTTGAAAGTTTATATATCTACATTTTCAAGCATTCATAAACTACGTTTACCATCCAAATGAATGCATTGGCGATGATACGTTTAAAAGGCGAACCATTAAAAGGTATATATAGTTTTGTTAAAAATATTTAAAATTTAGACAATCTGATCCTTACCTTTCAACCAGATTTTATCTTATTTTATTTTTATTTTATCTTTCTTTGTTTATCAACATCAAAAAAGTAACTATTTTCCTTTATATCTTAAATATTTTCCAGATACATCTGCCTTACTTAAAAGAAAAATGCAAGATTTATTTTTGGTGCCTTTAAAAAACAACCCACTCAATATTTTAAATGACTTTGTTTCAAAAAACTATATGATAAAAATTATTGTCCAAGACTCAATATCTATCACAATAAAAAATATCGTTTCCGAAACGATCGTACAATTTAAGTATTTTGTTTGTTTTTCTTATGAAACCAATTTTTAATATTTAATTTTAATTATAAATTATCAATCATATTACTTAATACATTTTATATATATATATATATATATATATATATATACATGCACACATGTATATATATATATATATATATATATATATATATATATATATATATATATATTATAAAAGTAAATTTGTCTGTGCATTTGGGTGTCTGCGCGTTCTTTCCCTATATATTCGAAAACAGCTGCGTCGATTTTTATGAAATTTTAGACGAATGTATTTTATGTACATGGCAGTGCTTGTAGATAACTTTTCTATCGGAATGTCTTCGATAGGTATTTCTAATCGAATAATCCGATAAAAGAAGAAACAAGCGATTTTTACTAACACCTTACACAGCCTAATATCACTAGTGTATTCGAGAAGTTTTATTACTACAAAAGCCGAAAGGCTCGACATAAAAAAAAAATCAACATTGGGTTCTTTGATATAATAGGAGGGCGTTTATATATAAATGATTAAATCCAAAGCAGGTGTTCCATTGTGCAATATAGAGTGCATTGTATTGTAAACTTAGTAACTACGGGGAGACATGTTAAGCTTTACCTCGGTTCATAGCGATATGTCTCCAGCTAGAGCAGACAACCAATCAAATCGACTGATAGGTAATTTCCCCGATTTTGATGACAATAAATTTTGGGAGGGTGAAACATTCGTTGAAATCCTTCAATCCTAGGAAGCGTCATGTCTCCTTGCTATATGTATTTGTATTAATATATATATATATATATATATATATATATATATATATATATATAAAAGTTAAATTGTCAATTTTCAGTCTACAAACTCGAGATTTAAGACAAGGGGTATTGAAATTTGGTAAAATCCTTTTACTTTGTATTTGGCCAGAAATCAGGCTGTCTAGGGGGAAAAGACAACAAGTTGACCTTTGAAATATGTACCAAACCCCTCCAGTTATTTTAAGTCTAAACACTTTAAATTTTTTATGTAGGCTGCTTGGACATGGATAAAACGTAATTTGATTTGAGACCAAGACAATAAATGTGAAAGTGTCAAAATTAAAAAAAAAACTACCCCTGTGGTTTCTATTAAATTACTCAGTCAAACATTGGTCTAAACATTTGAAATTTTACATGAAGTGTACTCAGACATGGGGCAAGCTTTTTTATCAGTCTTTGGGGAAAAATTTGCCCCCAAGAAGTCAAAGTTGAAAGTGTGTACCTTTGCTGACTCTACAATACTCAACTGTCAATTTTGGGTTTAAACACTTGAAATTTTAGATGTAGATTACCTGGACATGTGCCAAACTTTTTAATATATATATACATATGCACATACATTTATGAACAGTACATAGAGCCCGGAAAAAGCCGGTCTGAACTGCTAGTATATATACAAACATATATACACACTCAATTATATGTATACTAGCAGGGCTCCCCGGCATTGCTCGATCGTAAAATACGCCTGAATATAATATTTTGATTTATTTCGTATGTATTATCCTAATATATTGGACTCAATATATTGCAATAATTTAAAAAGTAAAAAAAAAACACACACACAGACTCGTGCGCCACCATCGAAAATCGGAACCAAAATGACTTACGACTGCTTGTTTCCGTTGCCGTATATGACTGAGCTATACAGACATGTTTGCTGCAAAGGTAAAAATTAAAACATGAACTAATAGCTACTACGTTATACATACATATTCGTAATGCTCACGTTCGACCTTCACCTGGCAAATTTCCTCTTCTTTTTATTTAATTTCCCGTATTTTGTCCGGATTTTCCCCAGCTAAAACTAAATTATAAAGTTTCGCATGAGTTTGTATATTTAATGCCATATTTGCAGACCAAAACCTGACAGTTATTTCGCCTATTGATTATCGTTTCATTGTAAAACATTTTCATTGAAATCCTTATTTTCTTAGTTGTTACATAAATTTTGTTTATATGCCCTTACATAACAAATATACACCTTTTATATAATGTGAAGAATAAATTATCTCATAGCAACTAATTTAAACACATCTCGTGCCGTGGATAATTTTCAAACCGCGTACTCGTGATTTGGCCTAGCAGTATACAGGACCAAGACCAAAATCTGGCCCAACCCCCGTCCAGGGGAAGCTGTGCCAGACTTCAACATCAAAATGGATGACACCACCATAGAATGCGTCGAGCATTTCTCTTCATCTGGACAGCATTCTTTCCATTCAAGCTAACTGCTCGAAACAATCGAAAACCGACAACAGGCAGGCTACGTCGCTTTTGGAACACTGTCCATAGGATCTTCAAGAACAAGAATCTTACCATCCAGACAAAGGTGATAGTATACAACGACCCAGTTGTCTCCGTCTCTTTATATGCGTGCGAAACCTGGACAATCTACAGTATAGACCTTAAAAAAAACTCGAATAGTTCCATCAGAAAAAAGGGGACCTTCCTGCGGATTAAGTGAGACGATTATGTGTCCAACATCGAGCCATTGATGAGAAAACACCGACTGAAATAGTATGGTCATGCAGCTCGCATTGAAGACACTAGACTGCCGAAACAAGTGCTCCTCAGTCAACTAAATGCGGGGAATCGACCCCAAGAGGGCCCGCTACTTAGAGTCTAAAATCATCTGAATAAATTTCTAGATGAGGCCAATATAGATCCAAACCCATTTGAAGCCTCGTTGAACATCGACATACATCGAGGAACAGAGTCAAAGTGGGTACAAGCACGGCTATCGAGAGAGTAGGCCAGTGAACATGACAACGTGACATCATTTCCGATCAAGATGTTGGTATAGAAAGTTTCCGGTGTTCAACCACGTGACCATTAAAAAATATTTTTCGTTGCCTTAGATTGTGCATGTTTTTTTTTATTCTCCTAAAAAGAAAAATAATTCTCCATTTGGATACTTATATAATTGAAATTATTATAATAATTGCACATTGGGATAAGTTTACTCTAACAAAATATAACAGCAATTGGGTTATTTTTGAATTTTTATATCTATCGAAGGAAGTTGAATATTTAATTTTATTTATTATTTTAAGCTGCGACATAAAAACTTTTTATATGGGAATATTTTTCAGTTCGTTCTTTTAATAATAAATGAAACTTTTCATTGAGTATTTCTAAATATTTTAAAGTTAGAAGCAGTTTTCATGACATTTATTTAACACTAAACCAATTGATGAATTCAATATTTAAAGTGTTTGTTTGTTTGTTTTATAATATTTTATCTTCTAATAATTTACATGACTGAAATTGTACATTAAATAGGAAATTTTATATTTTCTCGAACACATTTACTTCATTTTTTAAATTATTTATTCTCATGAACACTTTATTCATGCGAACACAAATTCATCTTAAAAATTTATTAAATAATCAGTTTAAATAAAGTTTTGATATGAACTAAAAATAAAGATTACATTAAATTTTTGTTAACGTATTTTTTATGTTTATCTTATAAATAAATACTTACATTGCCTGCAGGTATTTTTCAGTTTACAGGCCTTCTATATCTCGGTGGCCGTGATACAAGCCAATTTAGAGAAAATAAAAGAGCCAATCTAATGATCAAACGGCAAAAATGGCCCTTAGAGACAACAAAACTCAACCACTTCCCAAAATAGAAAGTTACCAATGCGCCCCTCCCCACTATTCAAAGCCCAAATTGTTGTTTTTTTTTCAGCCAATAAAGACATCCCAACTCTGATAATGACAAAACTGAAAGCTTTCTATTCTGTTCTTTTCTGTATTAGACGTGGGA
This sequence comes from Euprymna scolopes, assembly GCF_053919585.1. Lineage (NCBI taxonomy): Eukaryota > Metazoa > Mollusca > Cephalopoda > Sepiida > Sepiolidae > Euprymna > Euprymna scolopes. The sequence continues at coordinate 51,630,882 of NC_136520.1, forward strand.
CTCATAATCTTAATGACCACGACAACACATTTTTTGTGATTTCTTTGAACACCGTTGGGATGATTTTCTGCATCTTTAGCACCTCGAGAATAATTGTGTGTACAGTTCCCGTACTAACATCAAACTGACGATCCTTATCCATGAAATCCTTTATTTGGCCAATCAACTTTGGTGTTCTTTCTTTACTCCTCCCATAAAACTCACCGATTTGTTTCCCTCCTTGAATCTCTTATGCAACTCCAAAACTGATGTTCGATTAATGCAAGATGGGCTAAACGCAGTTTGAGGCATTCGACCCGTTTCTTTGGCATGTTTGCCAAGTTTAAAACATAATTTTGCTGCGTATACTTCTTCTAAAGCCTCCTTTCGTAAAGATTACATATTTGGAAATTAACCATCTATGAATATAATTGAATCTGAAATCATACAAATTGGTCAGTCATCTCATAGCATGTATAGCAATAAGAGTCTACGACAAGATTAAATGCCAGGAAATTCTGGAAACTCACTGTAGTCACCTTATACATAGACACTACATAGGTGTGTGAGCATGACTTTCTCTGTGCGTGTGTGTATGTGTGAGTATGTGCATGTGTGTATGTGTTGTGCGTGTCCGTGTGTGTGTGTATGTGTGTGTGTGTGTGTGTGTGTGTGTGTGTGTGTGTGTGTGTGTGCGTGCGTGTGAGCGAGCAAAGTATTACCGGCTGTTTTGGAGACCAAATATTCCAGCCATCTTTGTTCTTCGTATTTAGGGAAAATATATAAGGACAAAAAAAAAAAAATAAAAAAGGATGGCGATCATAGGAGGAACTCGTTCCGCGGCACGGTATAAAAGAAAACCAAACACGACAACAAAATCAGAAAAAACATTAGACGCGCAATTAAATTCATGTAATATCTGTGAGTATAATGTCACGGTACATGAGAATAAAGACCGCAGGAAAGACTCGCCCTTCCTAATCGGGAAAACTGTCTTGTCCGACCAGACCAGGGACTTTCTTTTTTCTTTTTTTTTTTTTAACTTTCCGCACACATTGGAAAAATTAATAAAGGAAAGATAACGCTTAGCAAAGCAAACAATGGAAACAATTGGATTACGCAGTTAGACAAAAAAAAAAAAAAAGAACGGACGCACATGTACAAGTATTAAACTTTCGGAAGATTCGTCATTTAAGATGCCGCGTCATGTAGTGACAGATGGACATGGGAAAATGACTTGTTCTTTAAAACCATGACTGGATTGTTTTGAATTTGGACACCCGCGATATATACATAAGTAACTTAACACAATAACTTAACAAAAGCTCAGCGGTTGTCTTGTTATTAGGATCATGTGCAAGCTCGTACGGTGTTCTCCTGAAAGGAACTCATTATTTAAACTGCAGTAAATACACACAAGTACAGACAAACACACATATACTTATATACCGTTCATATACTTATATATCATACATATACTTATATACCATACATATGCCTATATACCATACATTACGACCATGTAATTCCTACTGCTACCTACCTTGAAAATGCTGTTGTGAAACCTGACATATTTATATGAAATAAGTCAGACAGAGTGGCAACCTTGGTTTAAGTGAGGGCCCCTAATGATGGCGGCCTGAACAAAGCTGAATGCAGAAACAGACCGAATACCAAGGTATCATGTATGATATAAAAAGAAACTGGCGATATCAATCATAACAGTTATTATATGCCACAGGGCTTATGAAGGAGAACTAGTAAACCAAGTGCAAAATCCTAGTAAACCAAGTGCAAAAAAACCCCAGACAATTGCACTTAAAGAAAGAGCGAAGATACTAAAAAGAGCTCTTGGTTGGTTTCACTGAAAAGCAGGGCAATGTTGGAAACTTGTTTGGCTGCATCATACCCTGCAATGCAAGCTTTATAGGACGAAAACACACACACACACACACACACACACACACACACACACACACACACACACACACACATATATATATATATATATATATATATATATATATATATATAAATTGTCGCTAATAATTCATCGCTGTCCCGATATATCGCTCAGCTATACTGCGGCTAATAATTCACATATAACAAATGGAAACAGAGAAACCAAACTTGTCATTAGGCTTTTCATTCTATTTATTCCTGGATGCCCCATGTGAAAATCTCTGAGAATTCTTTTTTGAGGGGGTTGAGGGATGACAACCCTTTCACCGTATAACAGTATTTCGTCGCAACCAAAAAAAATATTCTGAACTGGTGTCACCCAGTGCTAATTTCTGCTTCGTGGTTTCAATGAAATTGTCATTTAGGGATTCTGACTTAATTTCCTTAAGTGTGACCGGCAGTTCGCGGATAAAATAGTTTATCATGGTTTTTTCATCACTATTAATACGTAGTGCCGCGATTACTGAATCTTCAAGAGGGTCCATTTTGGCAGGAATCAGTCTCCATGGGCAGTCTGCATGAGCTAGTTGTTTTGAGGGGAGAAATTTAATTGTAAAAGTATAGTTCAGTAGAATAGTTCCCCATCTTAATAGTCGGTTCGCAGTGATTGTTTGAAGTCCTTTTTTTATAAAAAAAAAATAAATATCAACGGCTTATGGTCGGGTTGAAGAAAAAAATATCTTCCGTACAAGAACTGGTGGAATGTTGAAACTGCAAATATAATTCCTAGGGCCTCTTTCTTGATCTGAGAAGAATTCTTTTCCGCTGGCAAGAGAGTCCGTGATGCGAAAGCAATAGGCTGTTTCGAGCCATCCGGCATTCGATGTAGCATGCACGCCCCGACGCCATATTGACTAGCGTCTCTAGCTACTATTATGTCCAACTGCGGGTTGAAATGCGCTAGGAATAGTTTTGAAGTCAGGATTCTTTTTATTTCTTCGAATGATGTCTGACAATCTTCTGTCTATTCCCAAGCCTTATCCCTTTTCAGCAATTCATTAAGTGGTGCGCGCAATTTGTGCATATTTGGGATGAACCCCTGGTAATAATTTGCCAAACCTAAAAAAAAAAAACTCTGTAATTGAGTTATGTTTACTGGTGCCGGCATTTCTTTAATAGCGGTCGCCCTATCTGGGTCTGAGCGTCTGCCATCTTTACTGATTATTTGACCCAGGTATGTATTTTTTTGTAAAAACAACTCGCATGTATCTGCTTTGATGTTACATCCATAATCTTGTATTCGACTAAATACTTGCCTGATATGTTTTTAATGTTCCTCCCTGCTTTTGCTCGCTATGATAATGGCATAAAGATATGCGATTGCGGTGTCGAAGCTGGACAGCACAGTATCCATTACTTGCTGGAATATTGCGGATGCCACCTTGATACCAAACGCGAGTCTTTCGTATCTGTACAAACCTCGATGAGTGTTAATACAGAAGAGGTTAGCGCTTTTGTCGTTTACCGGAATATGTAGGTAAGCGCCGCTTCGGTCTTAGAAAAAAAACTTTCCGCCATTTAATTTCGTGAACACTTCTTCTGGACAATGTTGAAACTCCTCTAAGGACCCGTTGAGTCCGGTCGGGAATTCGGCGCGAACGCGAATTTCCCCGGACCTTTTCTTTACGTAAACTGCCGGAGAAACCCACTCACTATATTCAATTTTAGCCAGTATACCGATGCTTTATAATCTGTCTAGTTCCAGATTTATTTTGTTCAGGGAGCGTTTCTTTTTAAACACCGGTTGTGTGCCCGGTTTCAACTTAAAATCTACGGCCATTTTTGTACATCTCCCCAGGCCAGGAGTAAATATGTTTGTGAATTTTTTTTAAGACAAGTTATAAGTTTCTCCGTTTCTGCTGGGGTGGTATCTATTTTCGTGCAGAATGTGAATATAGGAAGATCCCAGAGACGAAACTCCTCCATGCTGTCAGAACCGAACAGGTTCTCACTATCTTTTAGCACATACAATCTTGTTTCCCCCCATAAAGTGAAATTTGTAATTAATTAACCTTCAAAATTAATTTTTGTACCATTAACGGCGTCGCCGTTTTGGTAGTTTTTAACATAGTCGGCTTTCGTAATATTTTCCACGTTCTGAGATTTATTATTGAAAGATCCGGTCTACTCTCTAATTGGAATTTAATAGCCTTGCCGAAAATGTTAACCGCTACATATTTGCATAGATGTTCATCTACGACGTCCTTAATTCTGATTTGACGTACACGGCTTCTATTCTGAGTTTTCCTACAGTGCGAACTTTTATGACCGATCTTATTGCATAAATGGCATCTTTTTGTTAAAAATGGGCAATCCCTTACCCAATATATTCCACCACATCTGAAACAAGCGCTCGATGCTTTTAGTTTTTCTAAGTGTATGTGTGCCATTTCGACGGATTTTTCTTAGTTACTTTTTTTACATTTGCGATGCCTGTTTCGATATTTCTTGCATCTTTTTTTTTAATAATTTCTACTTTTTGATAATCCTCAGTCAATTTTTGAAGTGTTAAGTTCGGTTCATTTTCTAATTTTGTAAGGACTCTGCGCCTGATTTCTGCATCTTTTCCCGAAGTTAACCCTTGCATAAACACAATACATTTAAAAGTGTCTGCTGTTAGTTCAGACAACTTAAAGTCATCACAGTGTTTGTTCAACACAGCTGCGTAGGTGGCAAAATCGCCATTATCGTTTTTACCACATGCAACATCTCCAACGCTTTTGGAAAATTTGCCTTCTCACTAAATGATACATTTTCTGTTTTCCGAGGCAAGATGTAATCCACGAATTTATCATGCTCAGCTGTTTCCAATTTTCGTAGTAGAAGTCTGGTTTTCTTTTGATCAGACCAGTTGCTGCAGTCAATGTTAAAAAAAACTTCATAATGCCGTAAATGCGCTGCGAATGATTTTCCTCTTCCTCGTATTATAAATTGTCTATCGCGGTCCATATTGTATTCTGAGAAAATGCTGAATTGCTTTCTGCGTTCGCATTAGTTTTAACAATTTCTGTAAGCAATTCCTCTGTTCGTAATTGACGTTCGTCTAACTGTTTTTCGGTTCGTATTTGGCATTCCGCTAACTGTTTTTCCAATTGCTTTTGTTCTTCCTTTAATTGTGACTGGCGCTTTGCAGCGTCGATATGCAACTTGGTCAAATGTTCCAACGCTAATTTCGATTTGTCCGTTTGGCTTTGTCAGCATTAGCAATTTCAAATCGTTCGCTGAATTTTACAAAGCCATTTTATTCTTTCTTATTTCTTCCTCTAGAAAATAAAACGAACAGGTAAAAACAATAAGTAGATAAAAATTTCATTGTCTAAAGAATTTAAAAAAAATCAAGTGTATATTTTTCTCCAGAAAAAAAATAACGCCCGATTTTAGCAGCGAAAACCACAAGTGACGAATTCTTTTTCCAAAAGTATAAAAATTAACCTTTCTAAGTCGCGACTAACCTTTTTCTTTTTGCAAATATACAGCGCTATCTTTGAAAGTCGTGACGAACTTTTTTCTTTTCAACTCTTTTTTTTCCGTAATGATCTGCGTTTTTTTTTAAAGTTACCGTGAACTATTCAGTTGCAAGTCTTATGTTAGACACTTCCTTATGCTTGATAACATTTGAGTCCGACGTCGTTAGTATTTTTAGAATACTATTTAAACGCGAGTTTTTTTTTCAATGTCGTTACTGGTTTCTATTTTAGTATGCTCCTTGAATCCAATATCGTCAGTGTTTAGTTTTTTAGAAAACTGTTTAAAAAAGTGAGTACGTTATCCGAATCCTATGTCGCCAGTGTTATTCAATTCAGGAGACTTAATTATTGTTATGGCTTGTAATAAGCCACAAAGAAAACAGAACCACGGAATAGAGTGTAAACAATGTATTACTGGAACAACAACGTAAAAAGGTTACAACTGAAAAGAGTAGTAAACGTCACCGAGCAGGCGAGGGTCGCTCTGGTGCTTAATCCACACCTGGGATCAAAAGTTTTATGGGTTATATAATGGATAGAACAGTCCATTTGGAGGGTGATCCCCCACAACACTTATGAAAGTGATAACGATTTAAATTCGTCGACATCATAATTCGTATCATAGGATAGCATTATTTTACATTTATTAATTTAGATTGTAACTACTGGTTTCATAGGTATACGTTTGAATATAGGTTTTCGTATTGTGATGTAGACACTTCCGAATATTTGCAATAATGTAAAATTAGTCTCGGAAGATAGACTTTTAATGATATTAACAAGGAGTATATGTTAAATTGGAAGATATAGATAAGCTTTTTTAGATGCGGGTAATTTGATTTCGACTTTAAAGTATACATACAGAGTCGATAGGAAAGGACAATAGTCGATAAACTAATGTAACTATTAGTTCTTAATATTATAATGCTTTAATAGATTGAGTGGCGTAATAAAGAGAATTAAAACACAGTACGTTAGTTTAGAAAGATGTATGCATTTAATATATTAGAAATGTTGGCAAGATATTGCTATCGAAATCAGGCTTTATTTCGGGCAATCTTTCATAACTACTGACTCAATATTTCAACCTTTTCCTGTGTCTCAAATCATGGTAAGTATCAATTTCGGTATAAATTTATTGCTAAGAGAGAACACAGGTTAATCTAGTGTTTCCAGGGTCATGCCAATTAATTGAATTTACTTAAATCTATCTTCCTATATTTTATTTACCTATTCCAATGTAGTTTTCTTGTCTTGATATGAGATACCCCTTTGAAACTGAGACTTAAACAATGGCCATTGTTTGAAGAATTTCATTATTTGTAAGTTTTGGTATTGAAAACATCATCGTCCCAAAAGAATGATTTGCTTGATTGTCCAGTTTGGGAGATCATTTATTCAACAAAATCGACGAATCTAACGTAGTTTCCGAGTTCTTCTTTCCCTTCCTCTTTTATTCTGGTTGTGCCGCCGTATCTCATATTGGCGTCTATCAAAGTAAGTATGCACTGATACACAAGTTAAAAATATTTTAAAAAACACAGCCTCTCAACTCTTTCAGTAAATATGGTGCGTGTGTAACACTATCGTATAAGGCGACTTTCTTAGCGTTAATCTCCATATTTTCGTAATTTTCTGTTGAGACTCCTCTGTCGTCGTTTGATTAGTTCATTTTCTGTTCGAACTCACAACTGTCATCTAAATTAGATGACAAAATGTGTATCACTAAACATTTAAAAATTATATAATTATTAGGATCGGGTTTTGTCCACTATGAACTGCCCTTACACCAACAAATACGGTTGGTATCAATTGCCTCTCATTTTTGAGACTACGTTTATATATATATATATATATATATATATATATATATATATATATATATATATATGTATATATATATTTATTTATATATACACACATATATTTATATATATATTTATATATATATATATATATATATATATATGTATATAATTATATAAACACACATACACGCACATACACACACACACACACATATATATATATATATATATATATATATATATATATATATATGATTTTCATAATGTGAAAGATTATATATAATATATATATATGCACATAATTTATTATATATATATATATATATATATATATATATATATATATATATATATATATATATATATATATGCTTTATTCACGACTCGCTCAGCAGTCGCCAATTAGCGTAATGGTTAGGAGTCTTGACTGTCGTACAGGCGGTTGGGGTTTAATCCTACCTTGAGGTAGTTTCGTGTCAAGCCGCACTGAGGAGCTGTGGAACAGCGAGCATTACTGAATGTGGATTATTATATATAGGCACCGCCAAAAATGGCTGAAAAATCAAGTTGTTGTTGTTTTTTAAAACGAAATTACATTTATTAAAATCCATTATTTCTGAGTAACTTTTTATTTCCAGAAAGATAAAACCCTGACTTTTATCATATAGAAAACAGAATAATGTAAAACTTTTTCTTCTATTTTTAATTAAATTTTAAATGTTAAATTTTCCCCAAAAGTTAACAATTGGCATTTTTTGTCTTGCACAAATAACGTACATAAATATTAAAAAAAAAAAAGGTTTTGAAATAATTCATTTATTTATTTGTTGCCTAGCTAAGATTTAGGATGATTTTCTATGAGAATATGCAAAAAATATTATAATATAAGTACCTGGATTTCAAATAATTCCTCTTATTCATATAGGCAACTGTTAACGAGCATCTCTCCCCCCCCTCTCTGGCTTTCTTACTCTTTCTATTTTCTTTCTCTGTGTCTCTATAAGAGAATAGAGAAGGGAGAGAGAGAGAGAGAGAGAGAGAGAGAGAGAGAGAGGTGAGTAAACGTGGAGGTAGACACGTTTACCAGAACCAAAGGTCAGCTGACCAAATTACGTTTGTGTGACGTGGTTGGCTAGATCTGGGAGATTTGATTTGAGCTTTGATGAAGACGGACGTTTTTTCCGTGGTCCCCCCCTCTTAACTGGGGAGGGGGGGGAGACGAACGCTGACGTGTGTGAAGAAGAACTAACACAAGCAGATTTCACTTTCCACTTCTGCAGAACCTCTGGGGAAAGTGAAATAAAATCTATAAAACCATTTCATCGTCTTGGAGTGATAAATCTTCGTCAAACAGGTATCAAGTCTCCCTCCAGGATGAGAAATTCCCAGATGATCCAACAGCGAGAAGAAACAGAGGTAGGTTCAGAAATTACATGTCACACACACGATTCCCTTTATGATAATCAAACACACAACCATTTATGTTAGAGACAATCACACGGAATCTTTCTTATGTTATATAGAAAACGTAAAATGTGCCCCTAAATGAAGAACTCTATATAACATATTCAAATGTAACGAAAGCTCAATTTGGTACCCCTCAAGGATAACCTCGATGATTGAATATATAACACAACCAGTTACTTCGCGTCGATCTAGAGTCTAGATCGACAATGTTTACGTTTGTAGTTGATAAAAAGCAAACTATGGAAGACCAAACAGGCCAAAAAAAAACTTATTTTTCAGTGACGAAAATTTCAATGTATTATTAACGCTGAGGCTGGCCAGTACCAGATGGGTGACCATTTGCATGAGTTTGGTTTTTAATGTGTATGTTTGTGGGGGCCAGGCTCCACAAAATGGGGGGGCAAACGTTTTCAAACGGGATCGAAAAAATGATGCTATTTTTAACACAAAGGGCACAATATTTATCGATTTTTTTTGTATCGATTCTTCAAATCATGCTCTGTTTAATAATGGTCATGCATTATTCGGCTCGCTAAAAAAATTGTTAATTTATTAATCAAAGATTTTAAAATGTCTTTTTTCGTATAAATATTCAACTTTTTTTTTGTTTTGCTTAACTTAAATTAATTATTTTACTTAACATATTCACCGAATTTCACACTTCAAAACTCAAAAGCGTGATAATTAAACACAATCGAAGTTCTGATATTCAGACGTCAAAATAAGGCATGCAAACGATTTTTTGTTTTTTTTTAATCTATAATTCTGTCCCTTACAACAACACAATATGCTGTGTTCAGTTTCAGATGATTATTTTAAGCATATTTGTACCCCCTCAAAACAAGGGGGGTTGTAAACAAAAAATATATATATAAATATCCTTTATGAAAAATAAGTACACTGTTAAAAAGTTCATTCTTCTCTTAATAATCGCTGAAAATTTCGTATGGATCGGATAATTATCTGATTTTTGGTAGATTTTTAAAAAGACGGCCCGTCAAAAAGTACTTACCTGCCCCCCCCAGTTTTGGCGGTTCCTAATTATATATATATATATATATATATATATATATATATATATATATATATATATATATATATATATATATATATATATATATATATATATATATATATATATATATATATATATATATATATATATATATATATATATATATATATATATATATATATATATATATATATATATATATATATATATATATATATATATATATATATATATATATATATATATATATATATATATATATATATATATATATATATATATATATATATATATATATATATATATATATATATATATATATATATATATATATATATATATATATATATATATATATATATATATATATATATATATATATATATATATATATATATATATATATATATATATATATATATATATATATATATATATATATATATATATATATATATATATATATATATATATATATATATATATATATATATATATATATATATATATATATATATATATATATATATATATATATATATATATATATATATATATATATATATATATATATATATATATATATATATATATATATATATATATATATATATATATATATATATATATATATATATATATATATATATATATATATATATATATATATATATATGATGGACTCTTCCGTCGTTTTGCTAGGCAGAAGCTTCAACTACAACAACAAAGCTGCTGGGAACATCAACACAAAGGATTTGTTTTATAGTGGTAAAATCTAGGCGCTGTATGTACCGTGTCGAGCCGTAGAAACTTCTAGGTTTGTATATGGGGGGCATATTAATTCACTGTAACTCCTGGTTTTCCTCAAGACATACATCTAGTAGAAGGTAACTCTGTTATAAAAACCAGCGGTCTCTTATATAAAAGTGTCCCGTGGCAGTAATCTGCACCAATAAAGAATTGTTTCCGAAAATGGAAAAAATACGATGCCATTAATGATTTGATGCACGGAAGAGTGTGTCCACGTATTTACTTGCAAGTCTGGTTTCTAATTAAAAAAATAGAATAAGTGAAGTTCTAATTAACAATGGGGGAGAAACACACTATTAAAGTAAATTTGTTTCGATAGTTTTTTTTTGAAGATGTTTTTTTATTAGTTTCTAAAGTTTGCCCACCCCTTTTTTGTAAAAGTTTACATAATTGCTATGTAAATGCAAGCAGTTCTCATTTCTATGGATTTTAGTCGTTTAATAAATAAATAAATACTTCAGTGTTTCAAGTATCTCTTCGTTAAACATAACGGAGTTCATCAGAAAGAAAAACAATTGGTAAAGGTGTTTCTAAAGTTACGTTTAGGACTGTATATGAATTTATTAACACACTCTCTCTTT
>NC_136520.1:51646970-51659470 GCF_053919585.1 Euprymna scolopes
CAAATCTTGAAGAACTTTGAACTAAAATTAAAGTGAGTAATGCCGCAGACCAATTCAAAGCAAAGTCAAACAGATTGCAGGCTGTCAAATTATATAGAAATATTAAGTAGTTGTGGTGTTCCTGTTGTATTGGTGTTGAATTAATGTTCTAAAGTTACAATAAAATAACACTTTTAGCACTGTGCAGGGTTTCTTTTTGCTTTCATGGGTTGAAGGTAATGTTTTGTAATTAATTTGAACAGCAAGATATTTCAATTAAAAGGATAAAATATGAATAAAACGAAGTTTAAATTCTATTCAATTTAGTGTACATTTTCGTTTTGTGAAAAGTGAAAAGTGCGGACTTTCTTTTTGGTGAAACTATATATATATATGTATATATATATATATATATATATATATATATATATATATATATATATTTTAAATCCTCGAAACAATGTTTCATGGTAAACAACTGATGATCCCTTGTCATTAAATTATTACTGGTACTGTAGTGAATTCGAGAAAGCAAGTTGATGCAGTGATTGCAGGTGATTGAATGACTTACTGACTAAATAGTTTTCTAACGAATGATAATATTTTGTATAATTTTAAAGGTTAAAAACTCACAAGACTATATATATATATATACATATATATATATATATATATATATATATATATGATGTATACAAATACAATAAATATACATAAATTACAAATAAATATAAATATATATATAAGAATACTTAAGAAGTGGCACGATTTGCAAAAATTAAAAGTATAGTTAACAAGTAATTATTCAATGTTCTAGACTTCTGCTCGTTCGAAGACTCTAAATTCACTAATGTATTTTGCCAAATTCGGCGTTTTATAAGTCTTAATTCCCTTCATTACCGTCGAAGTTTTTTTAAGCCTTGAGGCAAAGGCTTAGCAAATAGGGAAAAGGATGAATTCCTGGCTGAGCTTACATTTAATGACAATCAGGAATTATCACCCCTTACACTGACGATTCCGTTAGCAAAAAAGGCTAAGGTCTGTAGGTTTAAAGAATAGTTATTGTTTAATAAAAAATATATAGTTCAGCAGTCCCATAGGAAACTCATCTATTGCATCTTTGTGTCTATTCGTCAATGCATCTTTTAATAATTAACTTGTGTGTTTTGTTTGCCTTTTTGTTCTCCCATTCTTCATTTTTTGGGTTTTCCTTTCATGCATTTCTCTTTTTTTTATACCTAAAACATTTTTCTTTATTTTCATTTTTTTTTTATCGTTATCATGTCTACCTTTTGTTTTGCAAATCTTTTTGATTCTGCTTCACTCCGGTTCGTCACAGGGAGTCTGTGATTTACATGTTCCGCGTTCTGCGAGACGTCGTCCGTGTCGTGTTATTGTTGACGAAGCATCTACCGCTCAAAGATGTATACTTATCTAACGATATATATATATATATATATATATATATATATATATATATATATATATATGTGTGTGTGTGTGTGTGTGTGTGTGTGCATAGAGAGAGAGGGAGAGAAAGAAAGTGACAAGGAGAGGGAGACAAAATGAGACAAGGAAACAGAATCTATCTTTTTTTTTTTTATTTCTTATATATTTGCTTTAGTATCTTTATTTTGGTTACTTTCTGATTCACAACAGATGTCAACGGGTGTGGTCGGCATTAGGCACAATAAAAATAATTACTATTGATTCAATGTGTACATTGTGTGCGTACGTGGATATTCTTTTCTTACCTGTGTATATCAATATATATATATATATATATATATATATATATATATATACTGATATATATATATATATGTGTGTGTGTGTGTATAGATGTATATATATAAATACACGAATATATACGAATATATATATATATATATATACGAATATATATAAATGTATACACGAATATATATATACATATATATGAATATATAAATATATACACACATATATATATATACAAACACATACACACACAGGCATATATATATGTATATATCAATATATATATGTGTGTATACATGTATATATATATATATATATAAATACACGTATATATACGAATATATATATATATATACGAATATATATATACATGTATACACGATTATATATATATATATGAATATATAAATATATACGAATATATATATATATATATATATATATATATATACACACACACACACACACACACACACATATATATATATATATATATATATATATATTAAATAACACATGAGGAAAAACAGTTATATACAACTGTCTTTTATCATTTCAACAATAAGGAAAAATAAATGCGGGAAAATAGCAAAAGTAGCCATTTTTAAGGTCATGGTATTTACAAGCTAAATGTTTCTCATTAAAATAAGAGAAGAGCCAAAATTATACAAAACACATACATGAATTAAAATAAAATGTTGTAATAAAATTAACATATGAAATGAGAATGACGGACTATAACACTACAAAATGTAATAAAGAAATATACAAAGTAGGTGAAATATATAAGAATAAATCCGGGGAATAGCATATATGAAGGTAATAGTTAAAAAAAAAGTAATTATAGGTCAATATGAAATATTCTCGATCATTAAAGAAAAGAAAATTATAAAAGATAAAAATATTACAATAATAAGATTTATGCGAAAATGGAGAAAGAAGGATAGGAGAAAGAAAAAGCAAATAAGATATAAGGAAGTACGGTACATATGCACTTATTGATCCGTGCTGAAATAATAGAGTTATTATTTAAAAAGCCATTTTTAACATGGCGATGGGAGGGGGGCTTTGTACCTTAACCTTACGATTGAATAAAAAAAAAATATCATAAAACTTTAATAAAACTTGGAAATACGATTTTTAAAAAGCGCGGATCAGTAAGTGCATTAGCACCGAAAGTACATATATGAATAAAACAAGATGAAAGTAAAAAAAAAAAAAAAAGATTCCAAATCTTTTTAGAGTCTTGATTAAAAAATTCATCATTTTTTATTAAGTATATGCGTTTACTCATCTTAGAACTGTTGATGTATCTAATGATAAATTTTGACTTGTTAAGTATATATTCGTTGATAACATAATTATATATATATATATATATATATATATATATATATATATATATATGTGTGTGTGTGTGTGTGTGTGTGTGTGTGTGTGTGTATGTGTTGTATACAGTTGCATATATACATAATTATATGACAATAAATACGTATATATATGACAACAATCCCACACGCACCCCCCACACACACACATATATATATACATATATATATATATATAGTATTGGAATTTTTTTTTACCTTTAAAACTATTAAAACATATATTTTTTATCATTCGTTAGAAAACTATTAGTCAGTTAGTAATTTAATAACCTGCAATCATTGCCTCAACTTGCTCTCTCGAATCCACTATAGTACCCAGAAATTTACGGGATAATCAGTTGTTTACCATGAAACTCTGTTTCGAGGATTTAATATTATATATTTAATATATATATATATATTTGTATATTTTGGCAGCAAGTCATTATCCAAGCACATCTGATTGAACACGACTGTTATTCTTTTTTCTGATTTTTCTGGATATCTTTTCTATTCGCCAAACGGTCTTTATTATTTCGGCTAGCATTTGTATAAAATGGCACCCAAAAGTTGTTGTGCATCCATATTCTTTTTAAGCGCTTTCTACTGGTGCATGCGATTATCAACAGGGGCGATTGTTGTTGTTTTCTTTTTCTTTTCCTTTAAGGCTTGGTGCATTTATAGTTTCTTTTAGTGTTTATAAAGGTGGGTGCAGGATGGTCATGGGCGACTTATTTTTATTTTTAATTTCTATTTTCTTTTTTTATAGTTTATTTATTTAGTTTCTTGCTAGTTATTAAATGTCGTAACTAATCAGACGTGGTTGAATATATACAAGAATAAAAAAGCATTGGAAATGCAAAAGGATATAGGGATAGTATGCCAAAAAGTATACAAACAAGATAGCTATGAATGGCTAGACACATGGAAATAGAATTGCATCCAAAGTATAGCCCTATAGTTTTTCTCCAATCTTCATTCCGTGCCATCATTACGGTTGTAAAAAGCTATAGGGCTATACTTTGGATGCAATTCTATTTCCATGTGCCTAGCCATTCATAGCTATCTTGTTTGTATACTTTTTGGCATACCATCCCTATATCCTTTTGCATTTCCAATGCTTTTTTTATTCTTGTTAATTAGTATTTTTACTTACAGTCTTATTTTTAAACTTGCATTCATGATAGTATTGTCTTTTTTAGGAGGCGGCTCATTGCCACCTCCATTAGTAGCAGGTCGCTTCCTGCTGGGTTTTAGGTCTTTGGGTTTTGGGCCTTTGGAGTTGCCTCTTGGTCCTCCATCGGTTCTATATTACATAGAGAGTGCTACCGCCTCTCTGATAAAACAGTTAGAGTATTATAAAGTTCTAAAATGTTCATACCTTCACTATTAATTTTTTCTTGGTTCATTCTTTGGTGTTTTGGCAAAGATTTGGCAGTTTTTGATATTTATATTTATAATAGTTTGTGCATGAGGCAGCTTTTTTCCCCTTGGGATCCCTGTTATACCGTGCTTTTGAGTAAGCACGTGAGGCATCCTTCTTTTTTTCTGGTACTTTGTTATAAAGAGCACGTGAGGCAGCTTTTTTCCCCTCGGAATCCCTGTTATACCGTGCTTTTGAGTCAGCACGTGAGGCAGCCTTCTCTTTTTCTGGTTCTTTGTTATAAAGAGCACGTGAGCCAGCCTTCTTTTTTTCTGGTTCTTTGTTATAAAGAGCACGTGAGGCAGCCTTCTTTTTTCTGGTTCTTTGTTATAAAGAGGACGTGAGGCAGCTTTTTTCTCCTCAAAATCCCTGTTATACCGTGCTTTTGAGTCAGCACGTGAGGCAGCCTTCTTTTTTTCTGGTTCTTTGTTATAAAGAGCACGTGAGGCAGTTTTTTCCCCTCGGGATCCCTGTTATACCGTGCTTTTGAGTCAGCACGTGAGGCAGCCTTCTTTGCCTCAAGATTTGCATGATACTTAATTTTTATTATTTCAGCATTTTTCTGATAGTATTCTTTTTGCTCAGATAATACCTTGACTTTGTTTTTTTCATAGTCTATATTTTTCTGAGCTTTTTACTACGTGCTGATTTGGCATTTTTATTAAATGTAAACATATACCACTTATGTGTATCTTACTATAATATCACTTATCTTATAGCAAGACAACTCTCGTAGAATTGAGATACTGCCCCGTCACCAATAGTTAAAGTGTGGAACGGTATATACACCAATAGTGTAGTTGTTATCTTTATATGAATTCCTAATCAGTGACAGTGTGAGGTTACTTGGTTAATTTATTGTAGTTTATTTTAGAAAACTTACTTGTTTTTATTAGTAGATTGTGTATAGTAGCCACAGTATCTAGCTATTTTTGTGGCTAGGGCTTGGATTTTGATTCTTTTTGGACAGCTTCCAGTGAGTTCTTAGAAGATGATCTTCTTGCAGTTTCTTTTGCGGTTAATTTAACTTATTTCCTTTGGCGTTTGGTGAGTTCTTAGAAGAACTGGTCTGATCTACTTTTCTTAGCGAGCGAAGAGATTCAGCTGCATTTAACAATGGTTGCTATAGTGTATTTTTGCGCATGCGTGAGAATTTCAAGTTTCCTCCTTATTTTTCAATAGTTTGACAGTAGTCATGTGTCTTTCTGCCAAGAGCGACAGACGTCGGTGTTAGCCGTGATCGTCTAGAGGTTAGGACCCCACGTTGTGGCCGTTCTAACCTAGGTTCGAATCGTGGTCACAGCATTGACATTTTGTACATATTTTTCAGTCCAAAATCTGAAGAATTATTTGTTTTTATAACATTGTTTTTTGACGTCGTACTTGCTGATAGGTTACTCTTATAACAATTTTGATCAACTGAGATAAATATTTCGTGGTTTCATTAACGCTGGTGGGTTACTGTTTAAAGAAAAAAACCTTAACGTTCACCTCAAATATTCAGCGTCCAAGAAATATAGGCCACTGGCAAACTGGAACGTCTGTGAGCATCCGGTGTATTATTTGGAGCTGTCCCTTTTGAGAGAAGTTCCGTGTTCGAAGTGGTCTGTCTACATTGGGTATATAGTGTTTAAAACTTGTTATTACACGTAATCTTATTTAATTATGGAGTTAGCTAAAAAGCGATGGGTCACTGCACTTCTCCGTGTAAAGAGCAGTCGATTGATGCTTGAACTGTTGTCAGAGACCGTTCGTACACCGAGATACATCATCTCAAAAGAAAGAAGAAAGCAGAAGAAGAAAGAAGAAAGAAGAAAGAAGAACAATTGACCATTTTTGTTCCCTTTTTTTTGCTCTCTTTTGACATTTTATCCGACGTTCTGACACTCGTTGGATTCGTAAGATGCTTCTCTGTAAGAATATGTGCTTTTTGAAACTTATAAGTTGATTTTAGTTGAGATAGGAATAGTTTTGTTTTGTAGGCGTATATAGGCGTGTACGGGCCATCCCTATATAGAGAGTGCTACCGCCTCTCTGATATATATATATATATATATATATATATATATATATATATATATATATACACAGCATAATCAAGTTGGCACATAGATTATCGCCAGATCACCGACGTTAAGCTATGTTTATCCTGGCTAATACCAGATTGGTGTCCAATTGGGGATTCTATGCACTGTATGTGCTCTCCGCTCATCTCTGCATTGTTTTCAGTCGTCCTGTACCTCCACTTGCCACTGGTATGCAACGTGGTTGCGATTTCGCAACACTTGCCGCACAATTTTACAATTGCAGCGACTTGAATATTCAAATGTTCAAAGAATAACTCTTTGAATATTTGAATATTCAAGTCGCTGCCTGATGATATCTGTTGTTTGATTGAAACAAGTGGCTGTTTTTAGCAGCGGGATGTGAGCATGTTTATATAACAATAAACAAGTATTATCAGCTCTTTTTATTGAGCACTATCTAACAACCTCGTTGAATTCACTAGTCCATCACTTTTGAATAAAAAAACGAGTATATATATATATATATATATATATATATATATATATATATAATTCTCAAGTATCATTTAGAGAAGTACCAAAAATGTTAATAACACAAAATAAACCCAAAGCAATTTTACGATTTTATTGATTCATCTTTATATTTGTGTGTGTGTGTGTGTGTGTGTGTGTGTGTTTTGTAACGTTATAAAAATGCACATCGATAATTGATGAATTTCAAGTTAAATCTTGTACCATAAATTTTATAGTATGTAAAAAGGGCATTTTGTTTAACCATTGGTCTTCAGTGCAATAAAGGCTTTTCTACCTTGTATCTCATTTTAATATTGTATTTTGTTTAAATTTTATGTGTAGCACGTTACAATTACTTAATGTTTTTATATTCGACGTGTTTAAAAAATAAAAATGTCTAAAATCTTATTTAAATAAGTAAAATGTCAGACAAAATGCATATATACAATTCAATCTACTCTGCCGTCTTCTCACTTATTTTACTTCTATTTCTTCTTTTTATCTCAATGTTTGTACTTTCTCTTATATATTTTATTTAAGTTATCGAGCCCTGTTAAACTCTGGATAAGACTAAACGGCATTATTGTACGCACTAATCACATTCCCTGGAATTAAGTACTATTTTGTGGCGTTTACTATTTACTGAGCCTTTCTGCATTAACAATTTTTAGCATTTGAGTTTGTTTCAGAATATTGCATGAGTACATGAATAACAAAATAGTATAAAAAATATATTCTTAATATATTTTTATTAACACAATGTAACTTATCTTGCCATTTGACACGTTAATAGGTGCTATTTTCTTCACCTGAAATGCGTTGGTTTAAAAGATACCTAACCAACAATTGGAGACTTCCAGAGAACTAATATAAATAAGTTCTAATCACCATACATTTGGTTTATTAGTATCGAAAAATATGTACTCATATACGAACACACAGATTTATATAATAAAATGATACCTGAATGGGTAACAAAACAAAGTTTCTCATCTCCCTATCTGTTTTATTAGTATTTAAATATCTCTTCAAATAACGTGACAGTCGCAGATTTAGTATATTTTATCGTAATGTAATAGTAAGGCCAATAGTTGATTTACATTCTCTATTGATATATACGTGCCTCTCTCTCTATTACGGCCATACAACCACCTCATTATATATAATGCCTTAGAAATTAAAAAAAAATATATCTGAAAATTTTACAACAACAATCTATCGAATTAGTTTTTTCAGAAACGCATATTTTTTTTAACAGATAACGGATAAAAGTGTACAAAATCAAATAAGCTACAAGTTTTCATAAAGATCATTAACAAATATTCATTTCATAACGAGACAAGTTGAGATAAACGATTAAACCATCGAAAATAATAGACAATTTAGATCCCACCAAATATATCCTCGCAAGAGAAAGCGCATATTAACTAATAGATAGACATAATTATTAAAAGACAACGCATTTTGTGTCCTGCGCTTTCACGCAAGGTCAAACCATTATATATTAGCAGGCTGTCCGACATTGCCCGATCGTAATTTTTATTGATGATTTTGTTAATGCGGATTTCATATTCATTATTATACTAGCATGGGTGTCCGGCGTTGCTCGGGTGTTTGGAGGTGTACGCTGAGCAAAAAAAAAAAGGTATTTTTTGTTAACTTTGACTCTATTATGACTCCTTAACATTTATTGTTTTGAGCTCAAATCAAATTATTAAGTTAGATCCATGTCCAAGGAACCCATATCTAAAATTTCAAGTGTGTAGACCCAAATTGTCGGAGGAGTTTGGCAGAGTTCTCAAATGTCAAATCGTATAACTTTGACCCCTTAACAGCCAAATTATTGGAATACAGGCTCGAACCCGTACCGCAAAGGACGAAAAGAACTGGGTAAAACTTAACATTTATGCTGTTACGACCACCGCCAAACCGGAAGCGACATTTCTTAAAATTAAGGCTAGACAATATAAAGGAGAGGATAACTTTTAAAAATATCGGCGAAAAAAGTGACCCCCCTGTAGAAAAGTGCCTAGTTGAAGGGGAAGATATTAATGTTTTTAGCCAATGTTTCGATATTTGTGGTATGAAAGGTCGAACTTTAAAACGATACTGATCTTAGTAATCTCCGTCACCTCTATTGAAATTTTAAGGCAGACATGCAAACAGACAGACATACATACATTTATATATTGGTAACTAAAAATATTTTACCCAAACTGATGAAAATGCTTGCCCTATCTCTGAATACCCTTTATGTAAAATTTCAAATATTTAGACGAGAAATTTTCTGAGTAATTTGGAAGAGATCGCAGAGGTCAATTTTTTAAAAATTTGACCCCTATTATGACCCCTTAATATTTGTTCTTTTGGGCTCAAATCATTAAGTTTAATCCATGTCCAAGGAACCTATATCTAAAATATCAAGTGTGTAGATAGATAGATAGATTGCATTCAATATATAGTAATGATTTTTTTAAAAAGTATAACAAAAAGACTCATGCGCACCACCGAGAATCGAAATCAAAACGTTCAGCTCACGATTTATTTTACCTCTGTCGTCAATGACTGGGCCATGAAAACATGTTTACTGCAAGGCTAAAAATTAAAACATTAACTAATAGCTACTATGTTAGGCATTCCTAATACCGGTGTTCGACCTTCACCTGGCAAATTTATTTTATTTTAATTTTCACACTTTTGCACGGATTTTTCCGGGCTAAAACCCAAATATAAAGTTTGGCATGGATTCAAATACCTTATATATGAAGCTTCATGTCTGTAGTTCAAAAACTCTAAAAGGAGTTTGGTAGACAAAATTTGAAAAACAAACATATATACGTATACATAAATATATATGGAAACAATTTTGTGTTAACTATAAACATTTTACGCTAATATTATGCAAGTATAAATCATGTAGAATATCTGCTTGAATATAATTACATGTAATTGTAAACTAAAGATAATTATCACATTAGAAAACCGAAAAAACTAATAGGGAATTAATTAAGATGAATGTTTAAAAGAATATGCAAATTAGCAAAATCTTTTGCAGATGAATGCAATTTCACAACCCATATATAAGAAAATTGTATTTTCTCTTTAAATAAGTAGACAATTTTTTTTTTAATATGAATATCGATGCACACAAAAGAAAAACGAATTCATAGGAGTTTAGATTATATTGGACCCAATATATAATAGTGATTTACAAATTTAAAAGAAAAGAGGACACGTGCGCCGCTACGGAGGATCGAAACCTAAACATTAAGCTTATGATTTTCTTTATCTTTTGACGTTAATGTTTGAGCTATGAGGACATGTTTAATTGCGAAGCTAAACACTAAAACGTCAACCAATAGCGATTACGTCACGTATGAACATTCATAATGCTGCCGTTCGACCATCACAGGTAAATGTAATTTTGTCATTTTACCATGTTTGCACCAATTTCCCCCTCCTAAAACCCAAATATAAAATTTCGCATGAGTTTGAATACCCTGTATATGAAGTTTCTATTTTGTAAACCACAACCGGACGCAGGAGTTTTGAAGGTAAATTTTATTAAACAATATATATATATATATATATATATATATATATATATATATATATATATATATATATATATATATATATATATATATATAAAAATTAAATATATAAAAATTACGATCGGGCAATGTCGGACGGCCTCCTAATATATAATTGTTTGACCTTGCGTGAAAGCGCAGGACACAAAATGCGTTGTCTTTTAATAATTATGTCTATCTATTAGTTAATATGCGCTTTCTCTTGCGAGGATATATTTGGTGGGATCTATTATTTTCGATGGTTTAATCGTTTATCTCAACTTGTCTCGTTATGAAATGAATATTTGTTAATGATCTTTATGAAAACTTGTAGCTTATTTGATTTTGTACACTTTTATCCGTTATCGATTAAAAAATATGTGTTTCTGAAAAAACTAATTCGATAGATTGTTGTTGTAAAATTTTCAGATGTATTTTTTTTAATTTCTAAGTCAGTGTATATAATGAGGTGGTTGTATGGCCGTAATAGAGAGAGGCACGTATATATCAATAGAGAATGAAAATCAACTATTGACCTTAATATTACATTACGATAAAATATACTAAATCTTTCACTGTCACGTTATTTGAAGAGGTATTTAAATACTAATAAATCAGATAGGGAGATGTAAACCAAAAACGGACGCAGGAGTTTTGTAGGTAAATTGTATTAAACAATATATATATATATATATATATATATATATATATATATAGAGAGAGAGAGAGAGAGAGAGAGAGAGAGAGAAAGAGAGAGAGAGCGAAAGAAGGGGAAATAACAAGGAACAAACCCTATTATGCGTTCATCAAGGTTTCATCTTTATTTCGAGTCTTCCTCTGGATGATATATATATATATATAATAGGCAATTATATATATATATATATATATATATATATATATATATATATATAATAGGCAATTATATATATATATATATATATATATATATATATATATATAATAGGCAATTATATATATATATATATATATATATGTATATATAATAGGCAATTAATCAAGATAGATGTTTCAAGAACATGTACATTAGCTACAGCTTTTACATATAAATACAATTCCACGACCTATATATAAGAACATTGCTCTTAAGCAAGCAGTTTTGGTCCACATAGGGAAAACAGCTTTTACAGATAAATACAGTTCCACAAACTATACTTAATAAAGTTGTATCTTTTTATTTTAATAAAGAGAAAAAAAAGGATCGCCTTTTTTCTTCTTGGGCTTCGGGCCGATATCTCTTATCTGTTATCAAGGTGTTGTATCTGTTCCGGCAGATACTGCAATGAAAGAACATATGTGCGGGCAACCCCACATTTAAGACCATTGCTATTGAGCATTCAGTTTTGATCAATGTAGGGAAAACCCTTCATACCAATTGTCACTAACCAGTTCCCTCTCGGGGAAACTGGTCCCCTCCCTTTACTCTCCACATTAAAAAACAGCGTTTTTCTTTTCTAATTTGCTTAGTGGGGGAGCAAATAAATAACTAAATAAATAGAAAAAAAAGGTTTTTAACATGAATATCCATATATATAAAAAAAAACAAGTTTATAGTAGTATAGAAGATAAATGTAATAGAGTTTTTCACGAGTTTGTACTTAATAGTACATAAAAATGTATATCAATAATTATTCTGAAAATATTTCAGATTTCAACCTCCAAAAATATCACTAGACTATTGATCATTCCCTATTAGAATATATCTTATAAACAATACTGTTACACCCCCATATTATTCTCTTCATAAAGTTTAACAGTTAGACTTTGATGAAATAGATCTTGCCTCCTGAATTAATCTACTCAATAAATAAACTGACGATGATCAATTTTAAATTCTACATGCCATAAAAATACACAG
>NC_136520.1:51671970-51744470 GCF_053919585.1 Euprymna scolopes
ACGATTCGAACCCCGCGACACGAGACATCTCTGGCTCGATTAGCGGAGGCCGTATCCATTCGGCTACCATTAACCGTGTGAAATAGCGTTGAATTTTAAACACTTTAATTTAAATGTTTATTACGTCAGACAGAGAGTGATCAAATCGTTATACGATGATCTACGCATAAGAGCTAAATTGACCGACTTTTAATTCAATCGAAAGTGCTCAACGATAAGAAACGAATTTCTTAAAAGGGCTGTCATAATTATTTTTTACTATAATAATTAAATACCTACAGACACTAGTGTTTCATCCTTTCGGGATTCTTCAGTGCAGGGTGTCACGATTACTACCAGTCGAACGATTATAACCCCGCGACACGAGACATCTCTGGCTCGATTAGCGGAGGCCGTATCCATTCGGCTACCATTAACCGTGTGGAATAGCGTTGAATTTTAAACACTTTAATGTAAATGTTCATTACGTCAGACACATATATATATATATATATATATATATATATATATATATATATATATATAATTGTTAAAAAAATCATGACTTAGATGCAACTAGCTACAGTTTAAACCATTTTGCTCGTAATTGGTATCCACCTCTATATAATTAAACACAGATAGATCACAAATTTTCGCCCCCGAACTGAGTAAAATGTTTGTCGTACGTCTGAATACTCGTTATGCATAAATTTCAAATGTTTAGACCCAAAATTAGCTGAGTAGTTTGCTAGAAACCGCAAAAGTCAAATATTTTGAACTTTGACCTCTTGGCACCTCAAATTTTCAACCTCATCTCTTTACTTTCTGTAAAATTTCAAATATTTATACCAGAAAGTTGCTTAGTAATGTGGCAGAGACCGCAGAGGCTTATTTTTTTTGTTAACATTGACCACAATTTTAAAACTTTAACATTTATTTTTGGGATTAACATCAAATTAAAAAGATAGATCCTTGTCCAAGTAACCTACATTTAAAATTTCAAGTGTTTCGACCCAAAATTGGCGAAGGAGTTTGGTAAATTTTCAACGGTAAAATCATTGAAATTGACCCCTTGACAGCCATAGTTTTGGCCGAACACCGATTAAAAATATTTTTACAAATCTCAATACCCCTTGTGTCATATCTCAAGTCTGTAGACTCACTATTGGCAAAGTAGTTTGGTAGGGAAATGTACACACACAGACACGCCACACACACAAACGTTTTCATTTATATATATACATATATATATACATATATATATATATATACATACATATAAGATTTTAGAATGTGAGATGATATATAATTTTTCCTCAATAAAGCTACGTCGCAGCTTACACACGCCATGGCATTCACAGACGGGCCGTCATAGATATCGAAATACTAAATATTCAACGGATGAGCCTAAAGGAGGGCGATGCTAATGTCTATCAAATTGACTCTCTGGCTTTCATGGCTTGGATGAGCTGCGATATTGTTGGATTGTGGACATAAGAATTTACACACGCACACACACACACATACACACCTACACACACGCACACACACACACACACATAAAAAACGCAGTGATTGGCACAGTTGCAAATGGTCTGGCTTCAGATTTTGACGACCTTTTTACATTCATGTAAGACAACGGCTAAATACGCCTGCTGCAATAGTTATAGGTATAGCCAAAGCTATATTCCCCCTCTCTCTCCCTTCCTCTCTCTCTCTCTATATATATATATATAGTAATTTATAATATATATATATGTATATATATATATATATATATATATATATATATAGTAATTTATAATATATATATATGGCGATTAAGCTACAGTGAATATTCCGAGTTTCATCCATTCTAGGATTCTGTAGGCTTGTGTGCGAATTTTGTGGTTGTCTGTCGTTTTTATATACGCGCCTTCTATTGAGATTTTAGTTAGCCAATCAATCAAAATCTCAATAGAACGTGCGTATACAAACCCGACATACAGCCACAAAATTCGCGCATAAGCCTAAAGAATCCTAGAGTGGATGAAACGCGGAATATTCAGTGTACCTTAATCGCCATATATATTTTATAAATTACTAACTAGCTCTATATATGTATTGAGCACTTTTGAAGAAAATACTTAAAGTTCACGCATGAATTTATACTTTCGTATATTAATTTATGTGAGTAAATGAAGTAGTTATATATATATATATATATGTATGTATATATATATATATATACATATATATATATATATATATATATATATATATATATATATATATATATATATATACTCCAATAGATTTTATTTGCGTATTGATATTCATATTAAAAATACTTTTTGCTATTTATTTAAAAAGAAAATACACCTTTGTTATATATGGGCTTGCCGAAGATCTAGCTAATTTGCATATTCTTGTCAACATTCATTTCAATTAATTTTCTTATTAGCTTTTTTCAATTTTCCCATGGGATGGCCATCTTTAGTTAACTAATCTGCGTAATTATATACATGCTTCATGATTTATACTTGTGTAAAATTTGCGTGAAAAACTTGTAGTAAACACAAAACTTGTTTCTATATATTTATGTTTGTATATATATATATATATATATATATATATATATATATATATACATATACATATACATATATATACATATGTATATACACATATATACATATGTATATATATGTATATATACATACATATATATGTGTATATATATATACATATCTATACATACATACATACATACATATATATATATATATACATATATATACATATACATATATATACATATGTATATACACATATATATACATATATACATATACATATATATACATACATATATATGTGTATATATATACATATATATACACACATACATACATACATATATATATATATATATATATGTATATATATATATATATATATATATATATATATATATATATATATATATATATATATATATCTGGCAGTCCGTCGATTTCGACGATGACGCGGGGGTCGGTTAGTATCCGTGTCGAAGGACGATGCGAGTCCGATCTGAGCTCTGGAACCCCGGCCACAGATTTGACACCTGGTGGCAGGAAATCCGGATAGTGGCTTCCGTAGTCGTGATCTTTTTGCTTCCCAAGCAGCCATGCATTGATCTCTAATGACATCGTCTGCGCCTGATACTACACTTCTCCAAACTATCCGATCCTCAGCTTTTCTTCTCCAGTCGTTGGGTTGGTTTGGTTTTTTTCAAATGTCTCTTGAACACATCTTTATTGCGCAGTTTCTATGCGCTTAGGGGTCGTGCACCTGCTTTGAGCTCACCACAGAAAACTGCTTTTGGTAGTCTGTTGTCTAACATGCTCGTGACATGTCCTGTCCTTCTCAGTTGGTTTTCAGCACTGGGCATTTTAATCATTTCTAGTACTTCAAAATTCGATACATGGTCTTTTCAAGATATATATATATATATATATATATATATATATATATACATATATACATACATATATATATATAGAGAGAGAGAAAGAGAGAGAGAGAAGAAGAGAGAAAGAAAGAAAGAAAGAAAGAGAGAGATAACAAGGAACAAACTGAGTTATTTGTTCTTCAACGTTTCGTCTTTATTTCGAAACTTCCTCTGGATGATGAGATTAAGAAAACAAAAACAGTACAATTATTAGAAATAAATTTCATGTGAAAAGTGTGAGGCGTTTCTATTTCAAAAACGGAAAAATATATGTTGGAAATTCAAAATAGGGGAGCTTGTGTTGTTAAAAGAGGGAGATGTTTAATAACATTATATGACCGCAGTTAATATTCTGACTGGAAAATATGTGTATGTTAAAAATTCAAATATAGATGTTTAACAGAAATGAAAGAGTGTGTTTTTGTTATGTTATTTCTTGATTAAGATTGTATGTATTTATTTATTATACTGGGTGTCTTTTTATGATGTGAAGAAAGTTAAGCTGTGGCTAAAATTAAATTATGTTCTATTAATAAAGGTTTACTTATTAATTGTCCTATATTATAGAAACCTGCACGTTTTTTTATTGTGCTTGAATTTCCGATAAGCGCTGATTCAAGAATGTTTTACAAATGCCTAACAAACTCCCCTGTAAGTTTTTGGTCTAAAAATTAAATATATAAGGTATTTGAACCCATGCGAAACTTTACATTCGGGTTTTAGTCTGGGACAATCGGGGCAAAAGTGTAAAAATAAGATAAATGAAAATTCTAGTTGAAGTTAGAATAACGGCATTACGAATATGCATACGGCATTACGAATATGCATGTGTAACGTAATGGCTATGGGTTTAGGTTATCATTTTTAGCCTTGCAGCAAACATGTTTTTATAGCTCAGATATTTCCGTCAAAGGAAAAAAGTAAATAGTAAGCTAAACGTTTGGGTTTCGATTCTGGTGGTGGCACACAAGTCATTTTTTGTTTTACTTTCTTGTTTCACTTGTGTATGTGTGTGTGTGTGCGTGTGAGTGTGTGCGTATGTGTGAGTGTGTGTATGCGTAAATGACACAGATTTGTAACGTGTAAAGAAATGGTTTAATCCACATCTGGCATCAATTGAGGAGGCTTCAAGTTTTGACAAGCTTCTGGGCTTGACCATTCCTCCTTATCTTAAATGGAACACGTACATCAAATCTGTTGCCAAGGCCGCTGGAAAAATGGTGGGATCCTTCTTTCGATCCGGTAGATATCGCACTGCTGATGCAATTCTCTATCTATATAAGAGCCAGGTACGTCCAAGGATGGAATACTGTTTCCACATCTGGACAGGAGCTGCCTTGATAGAGTTCAAAATAGACTTCGTAGCCTCGTAGGAGATGTCCTTTTCTCTTCCCTGCAACCTCTATCTCACAGAAGCGATGTTGCGAGTTTGTCTCTGATGTATCGTTATTTTCATGGAAAGTGTTCGACTGAGCTTCAGTCTATGGTCCCCCATCGCCTAACTTTCACAAGAAACACTCGTCTAGCTGAAAACACTATCAATAATCCCCCCACTTTTTATCTGAGACTAAACCTAAACGTAGATTCCATAAACAAAGCTTCTTTCTTAGAACCGAACGCCTTTGGAATTGTCTTCCGTTTTTCTGCTTTCCGGCTGACTACAATATGGTTGTGTTCAAGTCTAACGTAAATAAGTTCTTGATGAGCCGTTTCATATAAGTTATCAAATTTACCGAATTTTCATTACTAATGATTACTATATTGTCCAATTTCTACTGTACACTCTTTAACCCTTATCCTTGAGTGGCCTCTTGGCCTTGATAATGTGGTGATACCTATGTAAAAAAAAAAGGTGAATAAAGCCTTGGACTTTGGAAAATAGCATATTTTCATTTTTTTACATACTCTCTTGTTTTTATCATAAATACTATTGAACTTTTAATTTTTAAATAGACTCTTATACACAAAGACTACAGAAATATTCGCGAAAACGTATATATACATATATATATACATATATATATATATATATATATATATATATATATAAATAATGTGATTTAAAGGTTATAGGGATGTTTTGAAGCATGAAAAACGATGTTACTTTCTGTATTTAATATGTTTATTGTTATTTTTTTGTATTTCAAGCGGACCTCCGCTCTTGGTCGCAAAAATATCGACATGAAAATAAAAGAAAACCGTTGAAAAAACTGAAAAATCGTAGTATGGACAGCGTTCATTACTAGCAATAATGTTCGAAAAAGTTCACGCGAATGACTTTAGCCGTTTGTGGAAGAACATTGTATTTCTTATTTATTTTTTTATTTTAATTTTTTTTAAACGTTGCAACGTAATAGCGTTTAATTCAAACGGCAATTTTTTTTATTTTTGTTTATTTTTAAATCTTATAAAATGTTGCAACGTAATAGCGTTTAATTCAAACGGCAAAAAATGTATCTAACTCTGCCCTCTTCGGGAGTTTAATTATTATTATTATTCAAAACTATCACCTTTGTTATTAATACTTTATTGTACGATCATTGTCATAACAATTAATTACATTATTGTTACCGTTTAACAATTGCATTTCAATTCCAATATACATATTGAAATCAATCGCTTCCCATTTTTGCCGTTTGAATTAAACACTATGAATTTATAACTTAAAATATAGAAATGATGTTTTAATGTTACATTGAATAAAAAAGAGAGTATTAATGCTGTAATATTTTAAGTTGTGAATTTATTTTATTTTTTACTACAATATCTTGCCCTTTTCTTTTCCACTGTTTATGCTTAACCATATTACTTTTCATGTTGACATTTTTCTATTGTAATCCATGATTATTTTCAGACTTCTCGCAAATTGAATTGTTCTTTGTTTGATTCCAGTCTTTTCTTCTGTACATAACATACACATATATAATAACAATCTACGATAATCTTCTGCTTTCAATAACCCCCCCTCCAAATTATCTCCATTTCATTCTTTCATTCTCTCTATTTCACTTGTTACTTCTCTTTTTGAGAGCGATAATTTGGTAGCAAGAGTAGTCGCTAAAGCGACGATGTTGCTATGGACACCAGTCATAAAAAAACGTCGCTCACCTCCTTAAGTTTTTTTTTTACGATTTTGAACACCAGTAAAATCATCATACCATTTGTTTTCTTGAACAAAAATTCAAATTGTTTTGTCATAATACAGCTGAGAAGGTCATCTATCAACTCTGATAATTGTTTGAAATTTGGTCGAAAAATTAGTAGGCACTAGAGCTGTAAAGCAGTTCTAAATGACTAAAACTGCGACTTAATCAAATATACCGCGTTTGAATGGTATGTATATATATATATATATATGTATATATATATGGATATATATATAGATAGATAGATATATACATATCTATATATATGTGTGTGTGTACGTGTGTGTATGTGTGTATATGTGCGTGCGTACATCTTTTTAAATGTCTCCAGACGTTAGCTAAATTAACAACAGCACCTGCAGACGGAGTGTCCGTTGCACATGTGGAAACCTACGAAAATAAACATTCTATTCTACGACCTGATACTGTGGTATAAAGCCTAAATACAGGCACGTGAATATACGCTGACTTTTGCACGTAAAAATTCTCATATATATATATATATATATATATATATATATATATATCTATATATATATATATATATATATATATACACACATTTATTTACACATTAAACACATTGACACAAACACACACATATGTATGTATGTATATATACACATGTGTGTATATATATATATATATATATATATATATATATATATATATATATATATATATATATATATATATACGTGCATATCTGTATATGGAGCTCTGTAGTCAACGGTGACTTTGTATTGCAAACACTTGGTTCAAACAGAAAATGTGTCATCGTGTCTCTTGGAGACACCTTTCTTCCAAACATTGGCACCAATGTGATCTTGCATTGTGTAGAAAAAGAGACATCGGTTCTGTCAAACGATCAAGAACCTACCACTCAGCCGATGGTGGTACCGACCACTCATTCGTGCTGATACAACTTGATCTCCCGAACAAGAAACCTGCTCCACATACGCCAAAACCACGTCGTAGTCTCAACACGGCTGCAATGAAGAACAACGACAGCATCAGCCCGTTTCGCACTGCGCTCGAAAATAAGCTGAGAGATTCTGCACCAGCGGTAGCAGTAAACCTGGATAATAATAATAATAATTATTATTATTATTAGTAGTAGTAGTAGTAGTAGTAGTAGTAGTAGTTTATTTGACATTTTTACCATTATTTTTTATTTATTTAAATATCTATTTAACTTTAATTTTTATATGTTACTATTTTTATTAAGTTCCATAAATAAATAGTATAATTGATGATAAAATATTATTATTATTATTTAATTACTATCAATAAGAACCTTTTATTTAAAAAAAAAATGATTGGTCATCTCCCTTTGATCAGTTAAATTAAATTATTCATTTTCCAAGGCAAACATAATTATCTCCCTTTGTTTTTCAAATATCTTATTAAATTTAAAAGTCGGCGTTACTAACGAATTCAAACCGATAGTATTATTCCATTGGCGTTCCCTTTGAAATATGATACATTTAAACATCTCCAAGCATTCATAGGCTATATTTCCCATACAAATGAATGCTTTGACGATGGTACTTACGAATTTTAAAAGGATATATATAGCTATTGAGCTTATTATATATCTGCATTACAACGAGCACTCTTTTTCTTGTATTTTAGTTACATTAGACATTTTACTATCTCATTAAGCACTTTAGACTGCTGTTCCAATCCCCTTAAAAGGTATATGTATATATATATATATATATATATATATATATATATATATATATATATATATATGTACATATTTATATATAACTACTTCATTTACTCACATAAAATTAATATACAAAAGTATGAATTTATGCGTAATCTTTAAGTATTTATTTCAAAAGTGCTCAATACATAGATGGAGCTAGTTAGTAACTTCTAAAATATATATAGCGATTAAGCAACACTGAATATTCGGCGTTTCATCCACTCTAGGATTCTTCAGGGCATGAAGAATCCTAGAGTGGATGAAACGCAGAATATTCAGTGTAGCTTAATCGCCATATATATTTTATAAATTACTATATATATATATATATATATATATATATATATATATATATATATATATATATATATAATTCCCTTGTAATCCCGTTTTTGAAGGTTATTGTTCACCGATCGTCAAAGACCAGATTTTAGCAAGCAATTCCAGACAATCCACAGAGTTTTGTAATTATTGAGATAAAAGTATCGTAATTTTATAAACATTTCCAGAAATACTATTAAAACAGGAATAAATCTGGTTAAGATTTGTCATCTTTGTTCTCGTAATACATGACTTAATTATAACAGAGATTCAAGCCACCATCATTGACCGAAACATCCTAGATATGCTCTATTTTCTAAACAATTGGTTATACGTTGATACGAAAAAAGAAGTAGAATCTGGAAAGTAAATATACTTACATTCCGTTGCTTTTAATTTTGCATCCATAACAAAGACAAGAACACACCAACGGAATGCTCATTTGTTATATGGATATAGATATCCTTTCTAGATGCTCCAAGGAGATAAGCAGGCAATGCAACTCTGATAGACTCATTTGACGGTAGATTATTCAAAACGGGATGATTATTATCTACTTTCCATGCGTCGCTTGCTTTTTGGCAAGATAATAAATTCCTTCAACGTGTTTCCTACTTTCTTCCGCAAATTTGTTTGTCATTGCCTGCCCTGTTTTATAACTGCTTCATTAATCATTCTGTCCGCCATCTTAACTTTGCTTTACATCCACTCAAGAATATGATTTATTTTTCGCTTCTTTATTCTTTTTTTTATTATATTACATCACTTTATTAATTTACTAGTGGGGGTATCCGGCGTTGCCCGGTTGATTGGAGGTGTGTGCCTAAGAGGCGGGCGTAAAGTAAATAATAAGCGGAGTAAGTAAAGCATAAGCGAAGAAATAACCATGTTTAAATATGAAAATACAAATAAAAACGATGGTAAACTTCTGTAAAAAAAAAAAACGGAACAAAAACAGCCAACAAACGTAAAACTTCTTTAAAAAAAGAAATCGGAAAAGAAAATCGAAAACAGAAAAACACAGCGCAACGCGAAAAGCGCAAAGCGAAAAGCGAAAAAAAAAATGGCATAAAGCTAATTACGAAATGGCATAAATGAACCTTCGATTCGCTGAAATCAAAATGTGCGTTTCCCCAAGTCTATTCCATTGTTTTAAATCAACTACAAAAGGAAATAAAGCAATGCGTTTCATCCAGTAGAAAACATAGAACGAAAGGGAGGTTAACATGCCATTCCATTTTTTAAACTACTACGAATCAAACCCGGTGTTTCTTCGTACTGTCCCTTGTGAACGGATCCTCAACGGTGTAAGTTGTAGCGGACGTAGAAGGAATTTATAAGAGAGAAAAATTTTACAACTTCCATTGATTCTAACCGAGTTTTACCGTGAACGCTCACCAGCAAAATATAGGAATCCACGATTATCGAGGAAGTGTAGAGGTAATTGCCCTATAACATACCTAAGATAATGTGCTGCAGTTCCTGCATATCACATTTGCAGGAAATGTCTTGATTTTCAATCCTGTTTATTCAAAATCAGAAGGGAAAAATGAGTTAATTATTAAGCTCTATTTCCTATTTGGTTTCATATAAATATATATATTATATATTCTATTTATCATATTATATATATGGATTTATTTACTTATTTGTTTCTTACTAATCCCTTATTCCTCCTTTTTCTTTCTTACAGTGGGTTACCTTTTATTTATTTACTAGAATATGCACCGGCGTTTCCCCGTATTTAAACATAACGTGAAATTATTACTTAAAAATGAAATTAAAAAAATATATGGAAAGCAACTGACAAATGCGAGTGTACTTCCTTTATTGTTTTCTAAGCAATTCATTCTTGTAGTTAAAAACAATATAGTAACCACTTTAATTGAGTAATGACTAATAGTGATGACGATGTCCGCCATTGAATAACAGTCATCGACAATTGAAACCGGATGATTTGCACACTAACGCTCGCCTGTGCCGCCCCTTCAAGAACTGGCATAACATTTCCACGTCCTAAAAACTAAACATATTTTGGTCGGAAAAATCAGTTTATATTACATGTTGTCCTTAATAGGTGTGCTATATCTATATGACCATTCAGATAAACACGGGCATTGATTAAGAATACATACCGTGCTTAATTAATCACCTTATTTAGAAACCCATTCTTTTCCTAGAGGGTGAAAGTTTTTTGTAACTATTATGTACTTCCAACTCACATTTACATACGCAAACAACGACCGGCACTGGTCATGATATATAATGATTGAAAATTACCGATAGTTACAGAGCTTGTTTTTTAGAAGTGCACGCATGCGGAACTCTCTTCCGTTTGCCTGTTTCCCATCTGAATACAACCTGGATGTCTTCAAGTCCAACATAAACAAATTCTTGATAAAGCGTCCCCTTAAGTAAGACACTTTATCAAATCTCCAATACTAACGATTACTACCATACTATCCCATTGATAACTGTACACGCAATCCCTGAGTTGTTTCCGAGCCTTGATAAGTTGTGACTACCTTGTAAAAAAAGGGTGCTATTACTCGCTACCAAACTGAAGTAACCATTTCAAAACGCCAATAAGCACCAGCACACGCCAATAGAGACAGACAATTTTATTTCAGAGCAGTTCAATTGAAGACACTATTGGTCATGGATGATTTTGTAATCTGGGAACCAAGAGTGACACTTATAAAGACAGCTAATGTCAACAGTAAACACAAGTAACCACCCCAAAACTTCACTAACATCTATGATCGGTAGAGATTGCCAGTTTAAAAGGCAGCCAGTGCCTACAAGCAAATGCCAGTACTCGTAATTAATGGCCCCAAACCAGTACTATTCGTTAGAAATCACGAGTGCTGATAATAACAGCCAGTGGCGTCTGCTACTTACCAGCGTCAGAAAATACATGACAGTTTAAGTAAGATGATTTCATTTTGGTCACGGGCGCCAAAGCTTGCTATGATAGAGGACTAACAGTAGCCCTCAGTAACCACCGTAGTAAAATTTGTTTTCAGGGATAGGAAAAACGTCCCTTAATGGAACTGTTCGGACTATGTAATATATCCACCGGGCAACGCTGATACACGGGTCCTGCACATCTTGTGTATTTTTACACTGGTTACCTTGTTTCTATCCTCTGGTTAATCGTATTGTTTTTCATTTTCTATTTGTATATTCTCTTTTTTTATTTTGATGTTGTAATGTTTGATATATTTCTGTGTTAATTAATTCGTTACTTTATTTTCGATTGTTACTTCCTGCTTCACCTGTTTTTTTTTTGTTTTTTTTTTCATTTCGGCTTTTTTTTAGTTAACCTGATAGCTTCTGCACTGTTAACCAAATTTCCCCGTCTGTCTCACCCATGTAATGTTGCATCACTGTGTTTACAAGTATTTTTATAGAGTGTTCCGACGAACTCCAAGCTCTTGTACTCTATCCCCCCCTCTCGCTCTCTCTCTCTCTCTCTATCTCTGTCTGTCTCTCTCTCTCTCTCTCTCTCTCTCTCTCTCTCTCTCTCTCTCTCTCTCTCTCTCTCTCTCTACGTAAATAACCCCGGCTAACAAGACAGGCAGAAAAATCCCACTACTACATTCTAGAAAAGCCTTTTACTCGACTATCTCATCGCTCGAACTGCTAGATTTTGGAATTTCCTCCTGGGTCCATGTTTAACTTGCTGTACTAATATGCAGAAGTTTAAATTTAATGTGAACATGCATCTTGTTTCTTAACTCCCCATATAGTATACCGGCAAATGTTGTATCAAATAGTAGCCCATTAAATCCAAGTGGCAATTATTTCATTTTTCTAATTATCTTTATTTTTTTGTGTTAGAGTTTAAATTGCCGATGAAGTTCACACAAGAAATCGTCGGAACGTTTTCACTAATCTGGCCTATATCAAGATTTTCGACCAACATGGAAACAAATATTACGAAACATGAACAAAAAAGAAGAATCAAACGGCAGCTTTCTATTCTCTTTAATAATGTTTGCCCCTTTAAATTGTACCCAATTCACAGCATTAACGGTTACTACACTGCCACATAAAATTCATTAACCCTTATCCCCGAGTAGCATTCTGGCCTTGATAAGTCCTGACTTTCTTGTAAAAAAGAAGCCCTTTGTCGTATTTTAATAGAAACAAATCTACTCAATTTTGTCTGGCCATTTTCCCTTGTTGTAAGTAAAACACTACAATCCTATTCACCTAGGAAGAAAGTAACCTATCTCGCTTTTGGAAAATTTTATTTATTTATATTATATAATTGATTTCTTGATCATGTTTCCGAATCTCTGTTAATTGTAAAACGTACCTGTCATGGATAGTCATAAAAATTTATTAATGTTGGAGCAATATCGGGTAGGTTCAAACTGTATGTTTATTATTATTATTATTATTATTATTATTATTATTATTATTATTATTATTATTATCATTATAATTATTATTATTATTATTATTATTATTATTATTATTGTTGTTGTTGTTGTTGTTGTTGTCGTTGTTGTTGTTCTGGGCAACATCGTGTAGCCTTTCTAGTGTGCTTAAAAATTATTGAATATTCTACTCGACCATGTCTGACAGAAAGAGAACAATCTACTCTCTTAGATTAATAAATGGGGTTTGATTTATTAATAAAGTGTCTAATTTCGAAGTTTACAATGCTAGCCCAGTTCTATATAATCATAAAGCATGGAGAGACGCACCAGAAACTGGCTAGAAAATGTCTAAATCGTCCGCAACACAAAAGTTAACAATAATTTGATTGAGATTCTTATTAAAATAATTATTTTTCATGATTCATGGCCAACATAAATTTTCTATTGTTTTTTATCGTTAAAATATTAACAATGAGATCACATTTTTCTTACATGTCACTACAATCTTCTATCTATCTATCTATCTATCTATCTATCTATCTATCTATCTATCTCTCGCACTCTGTCGCTCTGTTTCTGTCTCTGTCTCTCTCTGTCTCTGTCTGTCTGTCTGTCTGTCTGTCTCTCTCTGTCTATATATATATATATATATATATATATATATATATATATATATATATATCGTGTCTGTGTATCTGTGTATCTGAGTGTCCGTGTGTCTGTGTACATTTCCCTACGCAATAACTCTATCAATTTTTAGTCTACAGACTCAAAATTTGATATTCAGTGTACTGAGATTTGAGAAAATCGAGGTGATCGGTTTTGGGCCAGAAATTTGGCGATTAAGGGATCAAAGTTCAACGATTTGACCTTGAGAACTCTATCGAACTCCTCCGACAATTTGGGGTCTAAACACTTGAAATTTTAGATATAGGTTAATTGGATATGGATCTAACTTAATAAGTTTATTTGAACCCAAAACAATAAAGGTTAAGGGGTCAGAATAGGGATAAAAGCTTTAAAAATTGATCGCTTTTTTTTTTTCTCAATTTACACCTCGAAACACCCGGGCAAGCGGCAAGCATTTTAATCAGTGTTTGACGAAAATTTTGCTTTCAAAAGGTCAAACTTGACAAAGTGGACCTCTGCAGATTCTACAAAATTTCTCCGCCAGATTCTACAAAATTTCTCCGCCAAGACTTGAAATTTTAAATGTAGGTAACTTGGATATGGGGAAAACTTGGTATTTTGATTTAAGACCAAAATAATAAATGTTAACGGGTCGAAATTGGGTCCAAATTATAAAAAAAAAAATTACCTCGTCGGTCCCTTTGAAATTACTCAGACAATATTTTGTTTAAACATTTTAAATCTTACATAAAGTGAATTCACACGTAGGGAAAAATATGAACAGTACATAGGGCCCGAGCAAAGCCGGGCTGAACTGCTATTATATTATATAAACGCCACTTTGGGCGTGTGCATTCTTTCTTTCTAGTTTCTGAAACGGCTGAGCATATCTTTTGTAAATTTCACACACGGCCAACTGTTATGTCTGGCAATGTTCTTAGATATGTTTGTACAGAAATTCATTCGATAAATATCGATAATAAAAGAAATCCGATCTTTAATATAGTCTTTATTCTCCTATAGATGAAAAAGAAGGCATTTTACAGAGGAATATTGGAACTTATACCGGTGTAACGTAAAATATTCCCTGTAAATATTTTTTCATCTATGGGAGAATAACGACCATGTTTAACAACGTCAAGCCTAAATGTCAGCTGACGTGATATTGTAAACCAACAGAGACGGAATTTGATGGACGACATTATCATTATTTTTGTTAAGTTTTTACTTTTATTTGCGAATTACTCCACCTGGCATATTATTCATCGCAATATATAATAATCGATAGACGCCTGATTCAATAATAATATGCATAAGTAAAAAATATCAATATATTTAAGTGTATTGCACAACCATGAAACGCCGGGCGGCCAGCTATTCATTTTTAAGACGATTTTCATCACTTGCCACATAGACAGAATGGAAGCGTGTTGTGAACAACCGTTTCTTTGTGTCTCTCTACAAAATTCATTTTCTTTGATTTTTTTTTAACTGTCTGTCTTGCCCCAACCTCCAACACACATTGTTGTTTCTCGTTTAAAAGATGGCACTTTCTCTTCAATTCCCCATTTTTTTTTTTGTTATGGCTTCTATCGTTTTAATGACACATGGAAAGAATTTTCTGATATAAAACGATTTTAGCCGCCTTTGCAAAATTTTAACGCCTGCATTCAACAGACAGAAAGAACGCAATGATTCTTTCGCTCGCTTACAGACATGTGCGAAATATCAACACCCAATTTTCAGCCTCAAACGCTGGTATTAGTGTTGGGACGAGTAATCGGGAGCGGAAATCGGATAATCGGCACTTTTGTGGGATATTAAAATAAGTATCGAAATCGGGGAAAAAATGTGCCCACCTTTCGATGCCAAAACCCGATTTCTTTAATTGCCATTTTTATTTGACTTTGTTTAAAGCAAAATATATAATGGCAAATTAGTAATAGTAAAATAATTAATATTTATAATTTGAATAATTAAGTTATTGAATTTAAAACTACCAGTAAATCTAATATCTATGAATAATTCCCGCACAAGTGTATATTTAAGTATGAGTAGATATTAGAATAATCGACACGTGTTTTTACGGAAGTCGGAAATAAATAACAACTCTATTGTTAAATATTTAGAGATTTATAAAGAATTGGAATCGGTAATTGTATCGGAATCGGCAATTTAGTACAGAATTGGTAATTGTAGCGCGATAGAGAAAAAATTTAGAATCGTATCATCTCTAGTCCGTACGTACATTATTTATTTACTGTGTGTGTATGTGTGTGTAAGTTCGTTCCCTATGGACTCGAAAACAGCTGGGTCATTTTATATGAAATTTCACAGGTAGTGTATCCCAGATGAAGCGGCTTCCTTGTCTTTTGTTATTATTTTGTAAATAAGGTTGTAAGGTATTTTATGTGCCTGGCAGTGTTCTAAGATAGGTTTTGTATCTGAATGTGTGAGATATGTATCGATAATAGAATAAAATTTGATGAAAGAAGAAAGAGGCGATTTTTTCTCAACTTTAACACCTTACATAGCCTCTCATTACAAGCGCGTTTAAGAAGTTTTATTGATACAGAAGCCGAAAGGCCCGGAATGTAAACTACACAGCAGGTTCTTTAATATGACACAGGCTCGTTCAAAATGATTTTTCTGCTTTGGGCACAATTGCAGTATTACAATTTACTTTTTCATTTTAAATGTTAATGCAAGCTATTGTATGTAAAAAACAATTTTATAAAATCAAGAGTAGTAAATACCAATGTATTGTAAACTAAGTAAGTTTGGGACTCATGTGACCTTCCTTCCGGTGCACCCGGATGTGTGTCCAACTAGAGCCGGCAATTAATCGATTTGATTGAAAAATATGCGATGTCAGCGATTTAGATTAGAATAAAAACAAGGGAGGGGGAACAGTCGTTGATCATCATTACAACTCCGGGCAATGTCGGATCACACTGCTAGTATATATATATATATATATATATATATATATAGAGAGAGAGAGAGAGAGAGAAAGAGAGAGAGAGGGAGAGAGAGGGGGGAGAGAGAAATAAAAAAGGAGCAAACCATATTATGTGTTCATCAACGTTTCGTCTTTATTTCGAGAAACGTTAATGAACACATAATACGGTTTTTTTCCTTTTTATTTCTCTATTTTGTCGGAATACTATTTTGATATTTCTCATCATATATATATATATATATATATATATAGATATATATATATATATATATATATATATATATATATACAATCTCACTGAGGAAAATCGAAGTATCGGTCGAAAATTATGTGCATTCTTATTTTTTTTTCAAAAGACTTTTTGTATTCCTATATTATAGGAAATATATAAAGAAAAGATATACACATTCATGTATTTTCCGTACTGATTTTTTATTCATATATATATATATATATATATATATATATATATATATATATATATATATATACTAGCATTCTAGCCCGACGTTGCCCGGGTGTTTGGATGTGTCTGTTGAGCAAAAAAGAAAAAAAGCAACCCCCCCCCAAAAAAAAATGGTAGTAGGAAGGCAGGCTCGAACCCGTACCGTGTAGGAGGAAAAAAAAACGGGGGGAAACCTGACGTCTATGCCGTTACCATTACCGCCAAACTGGAAGTGACATTTTTTAAATTAAGGCTAGACAATCAAAAGGAGAGGATTAATTTAAAAAATATTGGCGAAAAAAGTGACCCCCCGTGTAGAAAAGTTCCCAATTGAAGGTGAAGATATTAATGTTTTTAGCCAATTGTTCGATATTTGTCGTCTGAAAGGTCGGACTTTAAAACGATACTGATCTTGGTAAAGTCTGTCGCCTCTGTCGAAAGTTTTAGGCAGAGAAGTAAGCATACATGCTTACATACATCTATATATTAGTAACTAAAAAATTTTCGACCCAAACCGATTAAATAGCTTGCCGTATCCATGAATACCCTGTATATCAAATTTAAAATGTTTAGACCAGAAATTGTCTGAGTAATTTGATAAATACCGCAGAGGTAATTTTTTAAAACTTTGACCCCTATTATGACCTCTTACAATTTATTTATTGTTTTAGCTCAAATCAACTTATAAAGTTAGACCCATGTCCATGTTTCAAATGTTTAAGACCCCAAATTGTCGGAGGAGTTTGGTAGGGTTCTCAAATATCAAATCGTTGAACTTTGACCCCTTAACAGCCAAACAGCCAAATTTCTGGCCGAACCCCTGACCACAAAGATTGTCCCAAATTTCAGTACTCTGTATATAAAATTTCGAGTCTGTAGACTAAAAATTGACAGAGTTATTGCGTAGGGAAATGTACATAAACAGACAGACATAGAGGCACGTTCACTTATATATATATATATATATATATATATATATATATTCAGTAGAAATGGTAATTAATAAAAACTGAAGAAAGTGCTCAATACTGTTGTAGAGCAAATATGCGTTTTATTTTTATTACCTTATCTTTTTGTTAAGTTACACTATTGTTTCAGCTACCCGGCCGTTCATAACGAACATTTCTGTAAAAGTCTGAGGAAGCTACAGACGGCCAAAAAAAAACGGCCGGGTAGCTGAAACAATAATGTAACTTAACAGAAAGATACGGTAATAAAAAATAAAACGTCTATATATATATATATATATATATATATATATATATATATATATATATATATATATATATATATATATATACTCTTTGCAGGGGTTTTATCTTAAAAAACTATATAAAAATTATTTATAAAAAATTATATTTTAGTTCTTCTGGAAAATTATTTTGTCAGCAAGCCATTGAATCTCCTGCAATCGCTGAACAAACAAACACACAACAATACAATGTTTGCAGGGATCATTTACCATGATCAATGTTTCGAGGGTTTATAGATACAACACTAAATAATGAATGCTCGCGCCGATTTCGGCGTATAAGGTTCACTAACCGTGTACATTCTCCGAAATCCATACGGATAATGTGTGTTATAGTTGTTGAAGACGTGTAGAACTATCCACTATTTTGAAACAACTGCTAGTCCCAGTCATGGCAGTTGAATGTCACAAACAGAGCAGCGAGTACAACTCAGGGTATTTTTCTCTGAGATGCATGTCATAATATACACTGCCACCAATAGCAATGGCCAGTAACTCCCTGTCTGAGAGTACATCTTTCAAACTGCTTGGCCTAACGTTCACAGGAAACATTAGTTGCAACAATTATATTGAAAACATTATCAGGGCCGGTGCGAAAAAGGACGGCACTCTCTCTACCGTGCTAGAAAACCACTGACACCTGAAAGTATAGTGTACCCCTATAAGGCTACTATTCGGCCATGTATGGAGTATTGTTGTCACATTTGGGCTGGTACATCTGCTACT
The DNA here is from genome assembly GCF_053919585.1 of Euprymna scolopes. Classification (NCBI taxonomy): domain Eukaryota; kingdom Metazoa; phylum Mollusca; class Cephalopoda; order Sepiida; family Sepiolidae; genus Euprymna; species Euprymna scolopes. The sequence goes on from NC_136520.1 coordinate 51,691,015, forward strand.
AGTCTCTCGCTCCTAGACAAGGTTAAAAAATGTCGCCAATCTGATAGGCCCTGAACTGGCATCTAAGCTTCAGCCTCTGTCCCATCGACGATCCCTCTGCCTGTTCTACAAGTATTTTAATGGTGAATGCTCTGACGAACTGCAGACACTTGTGCCTCCACGACGTAGATACCCTCGACAAACCCGACAGACAGCTAAATCCCACCTCCACACAGTAGAGATCCCTAGATGTAAAAGATCTTTCTATTCCAGTAGTTTCTTCCACAGAACCACTAGACTCTGGAATTCCACTCCAGGTTCCTGCTTCCCTAACTGTACTGACATACAGAAGTTCAAGTGCAACGTGAACCGACATCTTGCTGCCCAAATCCCAACATAGTGCCCCAGTTGTTGCTGCCCCTGATACTAGCCCCCTACACCAAAGTGGCAATGTGCCTGGTTTGGGCTGAAAATGTAATAAAAAAAATAGAATAAAAAAAAAAACACTGAGACTTGAAAGTTCATCTTCACCAATGGTTTTAAACCACGTTCACTGAGATATAGAAGGCAAGTTAACTGAAAAATGCTTGCTGGCAATGTAGGTAAGATTTGTTAAACTATCACTTCCGGATACTATATGAGAGTATTTAAAAAAAGAGTTAAAATTAGTTAAAAAATAAAAGAAAAGAAACCCAATTCGATTAATAATGAAACTGAAGTTTATTCAATATAAAATATAAATATTATGTAATATTACATATGTTTAAAACTATAGACAATCAAATAATGACAAAACTGAATTATGAATTTAGGGAACAAACAATTAAAAAAACATATTAAACACAACCATTTCTTGGCCTTTGGAACAAGATTACATTGTAGTATCTGTTTTGATAGCATTATTATTATTATTATTATTATTATTATTATTATTATTATTATTATTATTATTATTAGTAGTAGTAGTAGTTGTATAAATATTATTATTATTGTTGTTGTTTAACTCATTAGGAGTTGTCTCACAGGTCATAATCAGTGATCGCTCACTGGCAGTAACCTGTGGTGTTTCCTGGAGACCAAGTAACAAGAAGTCTCTCCAGATTTCCAGTGTTCTCACCTCTTAACCACTTGTGCAGATGATTGCATGTTATCGCAACAGCCGCTGTCACTGATTTCTCTTTTGCATCGGCCATTGGTGTTTCCTGGAGGTTGGGTGACAAAATGCCTCCCCAAGGTACCAGATTTGAACTGCACACTTCCAGTGGAGATTGGGTTACTACTCTTCTACCTTGGTCTTTCTATCCTCCCTGACCCTTCACAACTCGTTGGTGTGGCGCCAGTCGATTTCATCTACACAATTGTTTAAAAAATTATTATTATAACAATAATAAGGATGATTGTGCAGTGTACGCACGTGTATTTGAAATAGTATTTCCAGGTGAAATTAAATTTTGAGCTTGCATTACTGTACACATAGATTCGAAAAAGTTGTCAAAAAACAAATATATAACAAATAAATGTGTTCAAAGGCAAGCTAAATAACTTTTCTTTCTAAGTGGATATGTTTTTCAGTAACATTACTGTTACATCTTTTTCCAAGGATCATCCGTCTAGATACAATTTGAAAAACGGAGAAAGACACACACACACAGGCATATTGAGTTTTATATATTAGATTATGCTTTATGGAAATGCAGTCATATCTTACCTCCTAATTTTACTTCATCCATATATGGAAAAGAAAGAAAGGAAAACTATAATTTAACCCAAACAAGGAATAAACTGCATACTGTAGATATATGTACGTTTATTTGGTATTTATATGTATACATATATGTAATTACACGTATATGTATGTGTATACGTGGGTATATATATTTGTCGCTGTATTGATATATATATATATATATATAGATAGATAGATAGATAGATAGATAGATATAAGTATATGTGTATATATGTTGTATGTGTGAGGGTATGTATAGTTTTAGTATGTATATATTTGTATGTATAAGCATATGTATATATATATATATAATTACAATTTAGTAATTTTAATTTTATGATATGAAACGTTTAAATTTAAAAATCTAGAATTTTTATTATATGCAAGAAAAGAACACATTTCAATAAGTATATTTCCTTGACCTATACGTCTTCGATGTGTACCGATCTTCTTAAAGGAAAAAATATTAGCAAGTAATATAATGGTTTTTATCTAATTTGCTAAATGCAATAATCACAGAAAATCATAATTAAAAGTTTTTAAAGTATTTATATCACAGAGAAAGGGGAATTATATATTGGTTCAGAATGAAAAAGATATTGAACTTTATATTCAAATTGTATGGTAAATACTGAAGTGAGATAACTTGGTAGCAGTGACGTAAAATTATCTAATGCGTATCGTAGTTCTTACAAGGTAAAAGGTAACAATCCAAAGTAGGCATGATTCCCTGGGTTCTCCTTTGGTTAGATGAGATATCCGGTAAATATTTTTATATCAGTCCGGTTAAGATTTTTTTTAAATAAACATATAATTTTATGTTTTTTTAATATATAAGTTTCATAATCCACTCCAAGTGTAATTTCAATTTTGGAATTTAGTATATTCGGTAGGTATAATACCATTATAATATTTTAATTAGTAAATTATGATTTGTTTGCTCTATTTGGTATAGTGAGCAATCTCTGTTTAGCTGGGATTGTCTTTATAAAATATTACAGCCAATAATATTTTTTAAGACCGATATCACTGGATTTAAATACTAGGAGATTCATAGCATTACATTATTCTGAAATATATATATATATATATATATATATATATATATATATATATTTATATATATATTTATATATATATATATATATATATATATATATATATATATATATAAAGCTGAATGTGTGGGTGTGTGTGTGGTCACGAATAGGCTCCTATATGCGTGACTATTTAAAAAAAAACTGATTACATATAATGATAGAAGATGTATCAAGACACAGTAATGGGTTTGTTTAATACATTATGGGGTTTATCTATTTTATTTTTACTTTCATCATATTTTGTTTTAGTTTTGATACCCCCAAATTCGAAGCCAAATTCGAAGCTATCTCTGTACAACCCTTCCTTTTCATAATCTATCATATTTTCATAAATCAGAGTCCATTTGCTGTAGACTGTTTTTGATCCCAGTCAACGACGGTTACTTGTGCTAGTATATATATATATATATATATATATATATATATATATATATATATATATATATATATATATATAAGTGTAGTATGAATATTAGGTTATTTTGTGGTTTTATATATATTGGTTTGTATATAGTTATACTCGATCTTTTGTGTGTATGAGGCACACGCCTAATGCATACAATAGATCGCATTATCTTTTAATAGGTAGTCCTATCGAAATCATTGGCGCAACATGATCTTAAACAACGTATTTATAGAACTGCGTGGTTATACGAGTTTGTAACCGAACAAGAGGCATAGTACCTTGGCTAGAAAACATTCCAAAAACCATGACGCTTCCGCCCTCAAACTTGACAGTTTTCTTAGTACATTTGCACTTAATCTTTCACCAATACGTCTCTTGACATTGTTGGTTCCATCATATCCAAATAAATTAAACTTGCTTTCATCACTGAAAAATATTTTTGCCCAATTGTCATATGTCCAAATTACATACCTTTGCAGACTCTAATTTCTTCTTCCTATTGGTCGAACTAACAAGTGGTTTCTTCCCTGGGATTCGATTAAACAACCCTATTTATTGCAGTCGTATGGAAACGTCTGCCTTGACACATTAACACATAAGGTACTATTCATAACCATTTTAATTTCTGTGCAAAAATTAAAACGGTCCTTAAATGGCATACGCTGCATTATTCGATCTTCTTTTGCCGATGTTTTGCGGGGTCTGCCGGTTCTAAAAACACAATTTTGCCAGTATCATTGTAGGATTTTACAACTCTACATACAATACTCTTGGAACGTCTTACTTTCTCTGAAATCTCCACAATAGCTTATCTCACAGAGTAATCAAGTTTTTGGCGTTTCGTAATTGTGCCGGCTGATGCAACAGTTACAAATGACTAAGTGAGAATAATAATTTAATGTGTATATTCGTTATTTTCTGGCTCAAAACCCGTATTTCATGCATTACACATTTTTGTAGACATCATACAGCAACGCTACAGCTATAAATAATTCTAAACAGTCATCCCAATACAGTAGACATTTCAAGGACCCTTAGGCAAACTAAAAAGATGTTTAGTAAAAAACATATAACGAAAAAAATCATGAATTAATACATAAAAAAGTAAAACCAATTCAATGCAAACAAAATAACGATTAAGCAGTTCAATTATATTAAAACTACACTTACATTTACAATTATATAAAATATATATTTTTTACAAAGGAATCACCGCTTATCAAGGCCTGGAGGTCACTCGACTGTAAGGGTTTATGAGTGTACAGTAATCGACAGGGCAATATTGTAGTAATCGATAATAGTGAACATTAGGTAAATTGGATTATTTAAGGGGGTGTATCATCAAGAGAGTTTTTACGTTTGTCCTGAAGGCGACCATATTGTAGTCAGTTAGAAAGTAGACAAACGGAATAAAGTTTACCAGGCGTGTAGTTCTAACAAATAAGCATTGTTCATAGAATCTAGGTTTAGGTTAAGGTACAGACGAAAGAGTGGGAAAAATTATCGATAGTGGTTTAAGGTAGCCAGGTGTTTCTCTTGAAAGATAAGCGATGGGGGGGGCAAAAGATTGGAGCTCAGTCAAGCATTTGCAATGAAAATAATGATAAAAAATAGATAGGCTCGCAAGGTCTCTTCTATGGGACAGCGGTTGCAGGGAGAAGAAAGGAGCATACCTCACAAGGCTACGAAGTCTATTTTGAACTCTGTGTAGGCTGGATAAGCTGCTTCTAGCAAGACATGCCAAGATGTGGCACCAGTACTCCACGCTTGGATGTATTTGTCTCTTATACAAGTAGAGAATTGCATACGCAGTTAGATATTTACACACTAAGTAAACCTTTATGCCACATCCTATCAAAGGCCTTTGATATGTCAAGAGCAATTGCCCTAGAAAGGAAGCCTCCGTCGAGAGATTCGTTAATCCTATATAACTGTAAGCACGTCTGCTGTATATCTTACAGAATGGAAACGATATTGCATGTAACTAAGGTTATTTCTGCTAAGATGGTTGATAACTTCTCTATATAACACAGATTCCAGAAACTTACGCATGACGCACAGGAGACTTATTATACCTCAACAGCCCTGGCAACGGATTTGATGTACGTTTCACCCAGATCAGAAGTTAAGGTCATATCCAGAAGCTTGCTAAACAGTGAGTGTTCCAAAGACAAGAACAGTTCATTATAATTCATGCCAGACGGGGATCAGAGCGTTGATTATGTAAAAATAGAACCTTGGTTAGCCATCTCCTTCCGCGGTACACTGGGGAAGGAGATGGTTGCCCAATAATAAAACAACCCTTCCAATAATAAACTGTCTCTAACAATGCATTTTTCAAAGTATTTCAATATGTTATTTTTCAAAATATTTCCGTTGAAATATTAGGTTGCCAAAATAATGTCGCCTTTTTACGTTCCACTTTAAAGCGAAAAAACGACATTAATTTTGCACTAACCTAATGAAATATATTAATGTGTCTATACACCTTTTTATTTATTTATTTAGTTTTTGGGGGAATGTTATCCTACTCTAAATAGTTGTTTTTTCATGACGTTTCAACCAACTATTACTCTGGCATTCGTCAAGTTCTTCATCGTGACTGGATAGGAATGCTGAGCATCTTAAATGTATCCTCAGTAAATGCAGCCTTGTATGGTTGCCGTTTGAGTCAACTAATCCTCTGGTCGGCTTTGGGTAGGATTAAACCCGCTATATTAACAAAATTCTCGCCTGGAACCAGAGAGATTCAACGCCTCTATCCACTGCACTGCAGGATCCGAAAGACATTGTATAAATAGGTTGAATTTTTTGGTTATATAAATTCATCTTTTTTGTTCTCATCTGATTTTCTATCTTCGGGTCAGTCCATAATGGTATATGATTTTATTATTATTGGAATCGTTTGAGATAAGTAATCTGTATATTTATTTACTTATTTGCAGACTGTAATCCTTATCTTGATAACTGTTGTTTCATGACTTTTCGGACAACTGTTCCTCTTTCGATCGTCAAGTGGTCAATCGCGACGGCTGAGAATGCTGATTCTCTTAACTGTATCTTCAGTAAGTGGTGCCTTTCATAGTTGTCGTTTCAGCACGTTTTGGCCAACTAATATTTTGGCCGGCTTTTGAAAGGATTGAAACCGCTAGCTTCAGACAATGGTCATCTTGACTCAACGATGAAAGACCAGATAAAAACTAAAAACTTAAATTTATATTAACCTATATCGACCCTCGGGATCCATGACGCAGTAGATAGAGACATTCAATCTCTACTGTGCCATGTGAGCATTTTCTAAAGATAGCGTTTTAAATCCTACCCAAACACGACTAGGGAATTAGTTAGCCAAAACGTGGTTAGACGAAAACAACTAAAAAAAAATAGATACAGCTGAAGATTCGACATTCCTATCCTGTCACGGTAAAGCATCTAACGAAGGTCAGAGAGACAATTAGCCTAAACGTCATTGAGCAACAACTTTGAAGAGGGGGTATAACAGTTCGCAAATAAATAAATAAAATAAATAATAGATAAAGTTTATATACACCTTAAATGTTTTATTACTAGGCCTAGGACAACAGCGTATTCTATTCATTGTTTTGACTCGAGTATATATCCGACACAGTAACAAACAATATGTCAACCGAGGATCACATCACTCTATATAAAACATCTAAGATATCAATGGATATATACCTGAGAATCAACACAAGGAAAAGGATGTGCTATTGTCATACACCTAGTTATTACATCGGAACAATTACTATGGAGATAAACGTTACAGTCTATTAATAAATGAATACAAATTACTCATCTCAGAGAAGTCTTATGATAAAATAATAACTCTTTTTATCCTATGGTACTTTTTGTCTGCTGCTTTAAACGAGTAAGTTGTTTGTCGTAAAAATCACAACGGAGAAGGTCATTTGGTCCACTTTTTGTTTCTATATCGCAACCAAGGAATGGTTAAGGTTAGGGTTAGGGTTAGGGTTAAATCCTCTTCCGGTCTGCCAAGCAAGTGGTATATCCGATGTACACTCTGATGTTCCTCTTATGCACACAGGGTCTTTTAACAATCATCAGTTAAAGCGATTTATTTAAAACTAGCAGGGAGACACGATGTCATCCAGGATTGGCTGATGATCAACGAATGTTTCACACGCCAACATTTTTATTGTCATCGAAGTCGGTGAAATCGACCATTTTTCAATCAAATCAATGTAGTGTCTGCTCTAATTAGAGACTTATAGTGCTATATTAGGAAGAACCTTCATATGTATCTAGTCTACATTGATCTGTAGAGAATCTATTGTTGATTTAATAAAATTATTTTTACATACAACGAGTTGAATTTAATTTTAAAATACAAAAGGCAAGCATCATGTTTCAATTGTGCTCTAAACAGAAATATTTATTTTGAACGCGCATTTGTCATATCAAACAACTTGCTATTGCTTTTATATGTCGGGCCTTTCGGCTTGTGTCGGAATAAAACTTCTCAAATAGTCTTGTTATGTAAGGCTGTGTAAGCTGTTAATTTTGGTCAAAATCCTCTGTTCTTTCCCCCCCTCGGATTTATTTCCTCTATAAATTATCGATACTAATCGAAGACATTCGGATAAATAACATATCTAAGAACACTGCCAGTCACATAATGTACCTTTGCGTAAATTCTTTATTTAATCGAGCCGTTTTTAGTCTATAGGACGCGAACTAACAGCCACGCAGACACACGGAGACATAGGCAGCATTTCTTTATATATAATAGTAGACATAATACGTGGGTGTTTACATTAATCTGTTCACCTGTATATAAAACACACCTTTTTATTTAAAAATAATGTTTATGCTTGGTTTAAACATAATAACAAAATCTTGCACCGATGGAGAAAGTTTTACATTATGACGATAAATCAATTTATAGCTAAAATAAAATAATATTTGTAGCACCTGTTTTAATTATTATTCCACATCGCACTTACATTATTTATTAAAAGTATTCCTAAAAAAATAACTATTTATTGGTTATTTAAACTTACACCTCTACATGTTGCTTTAAATAAGTTCCCAGACTTTTTTCCAAATGGCCATTTTTTTCCATGATACACACATGAAACGCTAGTCCGCTTCGAAGTAATATACTCCCACTGTAATCTACTTGCTGTACCGTTCCAACAACTTCTAAAAAGATGCCCTGGAAGTCCTCTTGTGTCAGCATTCCAATGCCTCTCATCACAACTTCTTTCATTGCTTCCATTGTCTCATAACTACAGTCTCTAAGGGTTTCCTTGAGCTTAGGGAACAACGTAAAGTCACATGGATCAAGGTCTCGACCACGGTGACTGACTTGATCAGCTTCATCTGCCGTCATGGCAACGTCTTTTTTCTGATTTTCTCTGGACAGAATTGGATCAAACTTCGCGCAAACCTCTCGAGTCTTCAGTTCTTTGTGAATAATAGTGTGTACAGTTACGACACTGATATAAAAATGAAATGTTTTTTCTCTATAGACATACGGCGTCCCTCATCTATTAAACTCTTTATTTGGCCTATCGACTCTAGTGGTCTGACATCTTTACTCCTTCCACACCTCTCCCCATCTCGCACTTATTCCTGCCTTTAAACTTTATGCCATTCAAAAATTGATGCTCGATTAGTGCAACATCCTCCAAAAGCAATTTGCTAGCCTCGGCGTTGGCGGCTTTTAAGATTTTGAAGATTTGGTTTGACAGGTGCACAGTTTCTTATCTGCTTTTCGTATTTTGTCCTAGCCCTAGTGACCCAATGAAGCAAACAGACCGGGACGAGTCAGCAACGTTAGGGCGATGTGACATAGACTCTCAATGATCTCCAGGAAATTGACGACGCAAGAAAGATAGCTATCATAAACTGCGAGTTAAAGAGGCTCGACATTGGCATTGCAGCCATGCAGGGGACAAGGCTAGGAGACAATGGCGGCATCAGGATTACACGTTTTTCTGGCAAGGCAAAGAACCAGGGGAGCTTACACGGCGTTTGACTGGCAGTGAAGAGCAGCCTACTATTTGCAGTTGAACTTCCATTCAAAGGCACGCCAATTATCCTCCCTTTACGTCGCTCCAGCAAATCAGACCCAGTGAATATCCTGAGTATCTACGCTTCCAGTCTCAACTCTAGCGCTGAGGTAAGGAACAGGTTCTACGAGGACCTAGAGAGAGCATCATAAAATAATTCCTACCTCAGATAAACTATACCTCCTCGATGATTTAAATGCCTATCTCGGAGCCGACTATGACTCCTAGCCTCGTTGCATCGGTCATTTGGCATCAACAAGATGAACAAAAATGAACTGAGATTCCTCGAGATGTGTACATTCAATGAAGTATGCATCACTAACACATTCTTCCATATCACAGAGTGTCCTGGTGGCACCTCCGGTCTCGCCATTACCACAAACTGGAACTCACTCCAGGAAGCCTTGAATAACTGTCCAACCAATACAGCAGAAGAGAGATGGGAACACATTATTTGAGGCCATCTACATCTCTTCTTTGGACACCTTTGGTAAGCAGAAGAAGAATCCAGATTAGTTTAAAGCGGAGATCACTGAACTAGAGCCAGTTATCTCAACTAAACGCGTTGCGCTGCTTAAGTATAAAAGAGACCCTCCCGAGAAGAGCGTTGCAGCACTTAGGTAGGCTAAAAGTGACGCCCAAATTACTGCCAGACGCTGCGCTAACAAATACTGACTGAACCTATATAGCAGCATCCAACTTTCTGCTACGGAAACGTTGGTGGGAGGTATGCGCGACGGAAGGTGGTCTTCGACCTAAATATAGTTAAGACTGGTGCACTGAAGTCAGAATTAGGCGACATCATTAAAAACTGCGGATAACAATTGAAGAGATTGGTTGTATACTCACATGAGAATAACGTCACTAACGCAGCAATAGAAGGCTACCCATCCCTGCCAGCAATGGATGAGCTGTTATTCCCTACTCTCCTGACTGAAGCCATTGACACCCTTGCTAGCGGTAAAGCTCAAGGTGGTGATGTGATTTCACATGAAATCATCAAGGCCGGCAAAAATACAGTTTTACTTGACCATCAATATCAACTTCTGCTCCACTGCTGGTAGGAGGGTTCGGTTCCGAAAAACATGGGCGACACCAACATTACAACGCTTTAGAAAAATACAGGCGATCGCGGTGATTGTAATCATTACCGCGGAATCTCTCCGCTCACTGTTGTCAGAAAAGTCTTCGCTCGTGTTGTATTGAAAAGAATGTAGCCACTTGCGGGGAGAGTTTACCCAGGGGCGCAATGTGGTTTTATAGCAGAAAGGTCAACTATTGACATGGTATTCTAATTACGACAACCACAGAGAAAGTGCCGAGAGCAGGCGGAATCACTCTACCTGGCATTTATTGTTCTCACAATGGCATTTGACCTGATAAGCAGGAGCGACCTCTTCGTGCTACTACCAAAGTAGGATACCCCCCAACTCTTGAGAATGATAACCTCTTTTCATGAAGACATGAAGGGCTCCATCAAAATCAATGGATAACTTTCGGAATCTTTTCTCAACCTCAGTGGTGTGAAATAGGGCTGTGTTCTTATTCCAACCCTTTTTGGCATATTTTTCACACTTTTGTTACTATACGCTTTTCATAAAACTGAAGTTGGCGCCTATATTCGCAAAGAGGAGATGCAAGGCTTTTCAACCTGTCAACCTGTCCCGTCCATGTGCCTAAAATAATGTATGCATGGCCCTCATCAGGGAAATGCTGTTCGCAGATGATGCAAAATCAGCGGCCCATTCTAAGGAAACTCTCCAACAACTAACTGAGCGCCTCGCCTATGCTTGCTGACAATACGCCTCAGGAAAACAAATGTCATGACTCAAAATGTCAGCAACGTTCCTTGCATATTCATTGGCGATCATACACTAGAAGTGGCAAACAAATTCACCTATCAAGGTTCTATTATTTCCAAAAACCTTTCAAACATCTGCATCGGGAAAGCGGCAACAACTATGGCTCGCCTGACCAAGACAGCGTGGAGTAACAACATGCTGAACATAAAAACAAAGATGAAGTAATATCAAGCCCGTGTCCTCAGCATCTTCCTCTACTGCCGTGAGACATGCACCCTTTACAAGCATCAAGAGCGCGGGCAATCTAAGAAAGATCTTTGACATTACATGACAGAACCGCATACCAAATACGTTTTTGCCAAAGCAAATCTTCCAAGCATATTTGCCTCCTCTCCCAGAGACGTCTGCGCTTGCTAGGGAACGTCGTACGTATGCAGGATGACTGCATCCCCAATGACATCCTGTATGGCGAGCTCTAGCAGACCAACCGGTAGACCACTCCTTAGATTTAAGGATGTGTGCAAAAAGGACTTAAAATTCAGCAAAGTCAACCCTGTTGACATCGAATCCTATACTACAGACTGTGACTCCTGCAGCGATAAAGTCAAGAAGTTTGGACGGCTGAGCGAGCAGAGAGAAAAAGAACAGTGGGAGGAGAATAGACGTCGGAACAAAACGACAGAAGCAGCATCAGCATCGGCAGAGCCTGACAGAGGGTATCCCTGCGGGAAGCGCAACAGAATCTGCCGCTCCCGCATCGGTCTGTTCAGTCACAGTATAAGTTGCCACCACTCACGACAGGCGAGATCCTCTATCTAGATGGAAGGACGCCAACAACAAGGTCCTAAGTAAGTCGGAAGAATTTCGTATGTTTTTTTGACATTTTTCCAAACTTAAACTTAATTTTATTGATATAGTTTCTCTAAAGTGACCTCACGTCCAGATTACATTTTTGAAATTCATCAGCTTTAGTAGTCCACGTTCCTATTCCTGCTGTAGCTGTTCAATTGCACCTGTTATAATAAAAGTTAGTTCTTCCCGGTTACTTTCATATTTGCAGGCATCTAATGACTAGTGGCCCGTCACTTGGCTCTATTTAACGCTGTCTCCTCTCATGATGACAGATCTACGTTAAAGGCTTTCAGTGATGACTCCAGAGTGTAGTTCAATCGTTTTCTCTGGCCGCCCTAAAAGCCTTTGCCATGGTGAAGCGTAGCAATAAGAAGCTTTTTAGGCAGTCTCTAGGCTGGCATGAAGGCTACACAACCAGTCCAACGAAGCTGAGCAATAATAAAGGTAGTGGGAATGCTTGTGAGCCTGGCACGAGTGAGTACTTTTATGTTATATGTATCTCTTCCTTCCAATCTATGATAAGCAGTTTCCTCAGATATATATATATATATATATATATATATATATATATATGAGTAAAAATAAAATAAAATATAAGCGATGGTGGCGTTATGCTATTTGAGAAGGAAACCTGAGAATTAATAAAATAGTAATCAACGGTTCGTCCCTATTTCAGGAGACGTCCTCAGGATTTCGTAGAAAAATGTAGAAGAAAAACGATTACAGACGACATGCGAGTGAAAAAAAACACACCCTAAAGATAAGATAAAAAAAATTAAATGTGCATGTACATATGCATTTGAATAATCGTTTTAATGTATATATATAAGCATCGAATAATCCAACCATTTCCGCACGCACATGTCTAGTTTCGGCCAAGAATGGGAATGATTTTAGTATTTTTTTTCTTTTTAACTCGCATGTTGTCTGTAATCGTTTTTCTTCTACATTTTTACATACGAAATCCTGATGATGTCCTCTGAAATAGGGACGAAACTTTGATTACTATTTTAGTAATTCTTGGTTTTCCTTCTCATACACACACAGACGCACACACAGGCATCCCCTCCACAAACACACACACACACACACAGATATATATATAGTCTATAGTAGTTAAAAAAAATTATATAAATAAGAGGGCAGAGTCGGCCGACCAGGTTTTGCCTGCACTTTTCCAAGCCGAACAGAGACTTTATGTGTAGAGGGAAAAGAATTAAAACTCATTGAACAACTAAAATGAATCAAATTATCAATAAGAAAAACTAGGGAACGATTAAAATAAATCTACCGTTTTGATAATAATACAATGGAGAAGAAACGCCTTAGAGACTAATCACGTCCAAACCCAAAGGACACTCTCGTTACTTCCAGAAAGAAGGTATCTTTACACGGACGTAAATAGGCTCCAAGACTTCAGATAAAATAAAGAATGAGCGCGACTTAGAATAGAAAATGAGTCACAGGAGCATACGTATCACTCACAAAGAGGTTTGCTCGGCAAATTCCTTTCCTGATTCTGCAAGGTACGTTTTTTTAGACGCGACCATACCATATACTTTATGCAGATCACCAAAGTTAAGAATATTCAGCTTGGTCATCATCACAGGGGTTCCTACTTTGGAATACTAAATGCACTATGTAGATCATCAAAATTAAGCAACATTGAACTGGTCATTATAACATGGGGGACTACTTCGGAATACCAAATACTTTCTGTAGAACATTAAAGTTAATCAACATTGAGGTTGGTCATAATAAGATCGGTGACTCGTAGGGATCACCAAATCCTTAATATAGATTAAGTTAAGAAGATTCGGCTTAGTCATCATCAAATGGGTGACTACTAGGGAATATTAAATACTTTATGCAGATGACCAAAGTTAAACAACATTGAGCTTGGTTATTATCAGATGGGTGACTACTTGGAAATACAAAATGCTTTCTGTAGATAATCAAAGTTAAGCAACATTGAACTTCGTCATTATCAGATTGGTGACTACTTGAATTACCAAATGATTTATGTAAATTACCAAAGTAAAGAACATTGAACTTGGTCATTATCAGATGGGTGACTACTTGGGAATTCCAAATCTTTTATATAGATGACAAGATTTAGGCAACATTGAACTTCATCATTATCACATGGGTAACTACTTGGGAATACCAAATGCTTTATGTAGATCATCAAAGTTAAGCAAAATTCAGCTTGGTCATTATCAGATGGGTAACTACTTCGGAATACCAAATGCATTATGTAGATCATCAAAGTTGATCAACATTCAGTTTGATCATTATCAAATGGGTTACTACTTGGGAATACCACATCCTTTATGTAGATCACCAAAGTTAAGCTTGCCAATTATCAGTGGAGTGGGAATATGAAATCAGTTTTTACATATTTTACAAGTAGTGTATGGGATATGGAGTCAATCCCGGAAATAGTTTAAACAGTTTACGATTTAAAGATTACGTTATTTTTAACAGATGGAGTTTCATATAAATTTTATATAGTGAAGTTTGAGGTATGGAGTCAGCCCCGGAAAGGGTTGAAACAGTTTACAATTTAAAAATTACTTTATTTCATGCTCATTATTAATAATAGGGTGGGAATATGAAGCCAGTCCCCGAAAATGGTTGAAACAGTTTACGATTTAAACATTACTTTATTTTTAACAGATGGAGTTGGAAGATGAAGTCAGTCCCGAAATGGCTGAAACATTTTACAAATTAAGCAATACTTTATGGCATGTATACTTTCAACAGTGGTCTTCGGGGATATGAAATTAGTCCCGGGAATAGTTGAAAAAGTTTACGAGTTTACATGCATATTTTTGAGAGCGGGGTGGTGGAAATATATACTAGCAGAAGGCAAGGCGTCGCCCGGAATTGAATGAGACAGGTGGATATATATATTAGCAAAAGCCTCTCCGTCGCTCGGGATTGAATAAGATATGTGGAAATATACACTTGCAGAAAACCCGGCGTCCCCTGGGATTGAATGAAACATATGGGGATATATACTGGCGGACGACCCAGCATCGCCAAGCTTGCTGTTGAACTCGAGGTCAAGTTCACAACAGTTTTTCGCCATTTGAAGCAAATAGGAAAGACTAAAATGTTGGATAGATGGATTCTGTATGAATTGAATGAAAATCAAAACAATCGTTGTTTTGAGGTACATTCTAAGATCCTTCTGCGCAACAAAACGATCCGATCCTCGAATGGACTGTGATGTGTGATGAGAAATGGATTCTTTACGCAAACCAGCGACGTTCGTCACAGTGATTAAATGCCGGAGAATCTCCACAACACTTCGCGAAGCAGAAATTGCACAAAAAAGGGCTTATGGTGACTCTATGATGGGCGGCGGACGGTCTTATCTAACAAAGCTTCCTGAGTCCGGGCGAAACGATTACAGCGGAGAAGTACAGTCAATTGACGAAATGCACTAGAAGCATAAACGTGGTATGTGCCCGAGAATTATCAATAAGAAGGGACTAATTCTCCTCCAGGACAACGCTCTTACGCATGCTGCTCCACTGACACTGCAGAAGCTGAAGGAATTGAACTAAAAAACTTTGTTCATCCGCCAAAATCTCGCATACCGATTATCATATTTTCAAGCATCTCAAGAGCTTATTGCGGGAAAAATGCTTTAAAAGCCAATAATAATGGGGAATCAGCCTTCAATGACGTCATCGCTTCCTGAACCCCGGATTTCTATGCTAATGATAATTCTGATATAAATACCGATTTCGTTCTAAATTTCCAATTCCGATACGATTCCCGATTCCGATCTTTTAAAATTGATATATATTTAATTAGATATTTTATTATTATTATTATTATTATTATTATTATTATTATTATTATTATTATTATTATTTAATTTAATTTTTTTTTCAAATTTTCAAATTTCCGTGTAATGTCAGCGTAGATTTTTTTCTCAAATGTTTCCCTGGTAATTGATTGAAAATTTAAAGATAACAAAGGATTTACATTGATTTTAAAACAAAGCCAACTCGTGCCTGTGCGTCGTTTGTGTACAACGTGCTACTTGAAAGTTTTAATAAACAGTTGCAAATAGTTGACGATTGGTAAGCAAAATGAGAAAACGATTTAAAAATAAAATATTTGACAACAAATCGAGAAGAACGAATTTCGAAACCATGCTTCTATTTAGATAAGCATTTTAACATGAATAGGGAGTGGGTTTTGTTAACTATTCTGTGCGATTTCTCTACGAATGAAGCTAAAATTTTAATTTAATTATAAAAAAAAATGTGTTTTATTAAATTTGTTTGCTTTGTTGTAAACAAAAAAAAACGGATACAAAAATAATAATAATAATAATAATAATAATAATAATAATAATAATAATAATAATAATAATAATAATAATAATATGACAATTTTTTTTAGATAAACACTTTCAGCAAAATCCCTATTCCAAAAAAGAAATATTACTTTTATAGCGTAAAATAATCGGTTATTCGTTTTTAGGAAGGCAGCACAACAGATTACAATCATTTTGGTTTTATAAAAAGTATGCGGGGGGGGGCAAATTTCATTCCGCCCTAAAAACAAGTGTCTACAGAAAAAAAACGTATTTGTACATTTTTAATTAGCGAATAAACATCAAATCGAACATGAAAAACCGTATTTATTATTTTTTTAAATCCAACAACAACGGAGCTGAGGTTGATGTTTTTTTTCTACAAAACAATCCACGTTTTTGATAAATCTCTGCGTGGCTTACTGGGAAAATATATTTTTCTAAAAAATGAAAATGAGTAAAGTTTATTTTACAAGTATCTTTATCTATTTATCTAGCGAATAAATATAAAATAACGTATTATATTTATAGGCACAACGGAACATCCATTATCAATGCTAAAATAATGTTTCAGTGCGTTCACAAATAATCGCGTATGTTTGGGGAATCTTTATAATATAAATCATTTTTTTTAAGTTACCAAATGCTAAATATTTGCTCTTTATGTATATATTCTATCCAAGATTTAGATAAACTTGCCAGATGTTCAGCTATATATTTTTTAATTGATGCACAAACCAAACAAAATATAAGCAAACATAAAATATTTCAGAGGATGTTGTGATCAGACTAAACCAAGGTGAAGCAGCACCCGAAAGAAATGTCTACACATTTTAACTCTTTTGATATTAAAGTTTGAAGACTCTAATAGGCACCATATGGTTGTTTATCAAATAGGGGCGAAAAACTTTTTACAATCTGTGTACACTAATTTATAATTGAACTCTGGAATATTTATTTTTCTTACCATAAAAAAGTAATAAAAGCAAATATAATTTAACTTATAGAGCTTAATTCAATCGGTTAATGGGATACATTTAATTCACGGGGTTTCTTCGTCAAATATGCTTGGAATAATAAGTGCCACAGTCGCGAAGGATTTTTCAGTAGTAATCCTATCTATTTTCTTTTCAGCTTGACACATTCTGATTCATTCCAATAAGTATTTTCCTTCAATTTATTCGCCATTTTCACCACATTATGTATGCATGTCTGCCTAAAACCTTCGACAGGGGCGACGGATTTTCACAAGATCAGTATCGTTTGAAATCCGACCCTTCAGACGATAAATACCGAAATATTGGCTGAAAACATTCATTTCTTCACTCTCAACTGAACACTTTTCTGCAGGGAAAAATTGCTTTTTATTCGCCGATATTTTCGAAAGTTATCCCCTCTTTTCGATTGTCTAGCCTTAATTTAAACCCACATCACTTCCGGGTTGCCGGTGGCTGTAACAGCAAAGACGTAACATTTTTCACGTTCTTTTCCTTGTTCACAGTATGTGCAGCGCCGGACACCCAGGCTTACAAGTTATATATATATATATATATATATATATATATATATATATATATATGCATATATATATATATATATATATATATGTATATATATATATATTTTTTTTTTTAGAATTGTGACCCATTTTTGAAAAATTTTAATAATAAAAAAACATATTTTATCCGGCTAAAAAACAATAAAAGACGATCCATAAAAAAAATCCAATCATTTGGAACCCCTAGTGCTGCTTTGTGACTTTTATTTCGGAGCCGATTATTTTAAAATATAGAGATAGATAGACAGACATGTCGCCTTTTCTATATAATATGAGAAATGATCTTTTCTACCACCATTATTATTTTTACTTTTTTCTTGAATATAATTTTATATCTATTAATACGTCACACGTGTTTAACTTATATCCCATAACGTAGACACCCCAATATTTCTTTCCTAATTTGCAGATCGCTAAAAGTACTTTTATTATATTTACCAAGACCCCCATTGTCCTCTTCGGATTAAAAGCATTAGGCTACCAAATAACTAAGTATAAATATCATTTATGTCCCTTGTCCCTATTAACGCATTTCTCTTATTGATTAAGTATATATGCGCTAGTATATATATTTGCATTGTTGATTTTGCTGTTTATATATATATATATATATATATATATATATATATATATATATATATATATATATATATATATATACTAGTATTTAGGCCCGGCGTTGCCCGGGTGTTAGGATGTATATGCTAAGCAAGAAAAAAAAACAAAAAAAAAAACAAAAAAACAAAACGGCAATTTCTAAAAAAAATTGACCCCTATTATGCCCTTTTAAAATTTATTGTTTTGGGCTCAAATCAAGTTAGATCCATGTCCAAAAAACCTACATATACAATTTCAAGTGTTTTGACCCAAAATTGTCGGAGGAGTTTGGTAGAGTTCTCAAAAAACAAATCGTTGAACTTTCACCCGTTAATCGCCAAATTTCTGGCTGAAATCCGGTCATCTCCATTTTCCCAAATCTCAGTACCCTATTTATCAAATTTCGAGTCTGTAGACAAAAAATTGACAGAGTTATTCCATAGGGAAATGTACACACACAGACACACACACAGACATACCCTTTCACTTTTTTATTTATTTTATATATATATATATATATATGTATATATATATATATATATATATATATATATATATATATATATATATATATATATATATATATATATATACAGTGCCGGCGAAAAGAAAGTCCACATTTGTCATTTTTTCAAAAACTGCCAATTTTAGCTAGATTGTATCTGTTCATATTTGTCTTTTAATTGAAATATTCTAGTGTTCACGTTAATATAAAAAAGTAACTTAAAATTTGTCTTGCTGCTGCTGCTGGTCCCCAACTCCCAACATCCTAATGTTACGAACGGCTTTCGGAATAGACATCCCAAACTCCTCACGTAAACAATTTTTTGAAGGTAGGTTGTTTATTAGTCTACCTGTTTACATGTACCCAAAATAATAATAAAAAAGGACATGAAATCCCTCTCCCAATTAAATTAATCCTATTTTTGTGTTAGTTTCATTTATGACATTGTTAGGTGTAAGTACAGAATGATCTCATAAAAAAAAATATTAATCTCTTTTCCACCAAAAATGAATTAATTAAATGCATCGTTATTTTATGGTATAATTTTAAACCTTCCCCCGGACCCAACGCCAAAACAAAAAATAAAATAAAAAGACAAAAACAATTGCTATGTTTTGCTTTCTCTTCGTCCCCCTCAATCACCAAACTTTAAATAAATTATTGGGGTGACATGTCTCGTTGAACACTAGGTGGCCAAAAAGTGTGTGCACATTTTACTATAAAGACATATAGGTAAGTGAAAACCAACTGTAATAAATTAAATTTTAAGTTATTATGAAAAGATTTGCTTCCATATAATTTATATAGGCGTGGCCAACAAAAGTAGATCTTAATGTTTTTATGGGTCAAACAGCGATGGGTCACTGCGTAAAAATGCACCGTTGTTTTAATGTCCCTCTCCGTGTTTCTCTCTCTTGTTGCTGATACGATAGTTTAATCTCTCTATCTCTTTGCTCTGTGTTTCTCTCGCTCTGTTTCTCTCTGTCTGTCGATTCGATGATTTTAAAATCTCTCTCTCGCTCTATCTTTCTGGCTGTCACTCTGTTTCAGTCGCTGCGATTATTTTGTGTATTTAGCAGTTAAAAATTGTTGTTAGATATTAACTGCAGTACTTGTTTACAATGATGTAAGATATCACCATAAGAAAAAGAAACAAATGCTCTCTCTCACTCTCTCTCTCTCTCTCTCTCTCTCTCTCGCTCTGTTTAGATCTCCTTGCCGATACGATGATCTAATCTCTCTGTGAATCGCTGTTTTTCTCTCTTAGTCTGTTTCTTTGGCTTCTTTTCTGTTTTTCTATATCAACCTCTCTTATTTTCTTTATTTCCTTCTAATGAAACTGTATTTAATGTAAAAATCTGACTCGCCATATTGTATAACGGCTTGATTTAGTGTTCGTTTAATGTGTAGAATAGCAATCTAGAATAAGAGATAGTTATGATCTAAGCTAAACACAATAGGATTTTATGTAATGGAGAAGTTACTATTTTTCTAATACACGCACGGGAATTTAATAGTTAAGCTACAAATTTATGAATCCGGTAAAGACCGGTCTAAACGCATGAACGTAACTTGTGCATAAATGTACACGGTGTCGAATTGGAGTGCAAGAGGACTGGTGGACGAGTTGGTGAAAATTTAGGTACTTAATATGTAGGTTACGACGATGTTAAAAATGGCGCTTCTCGTAATATAAGTAATGTGTTAATAATACGAAATAATGTATAGGTAAATGCGCTGTATTGGTAAATAACCTAGTGGCTAATGGTGTAAACATAATCATTTTTTGTGTGTCATCTGTTAATTTTAACCTATGCTAGTTTCGTCCAGAGAGGAAAAATTGTGCCTACCCTATTATATACAAGAATATATATATATATATATATATATATATATATATATATATATATATATATATATATATATATATATGTAGATGCCAGTGAACATATACTGCTTGTTTTTTTCTAAATATAACTTTTGGTTATCTTAAATTTGCGTAAATGACGAAAGGACGTTTTTTCTCTGACACTGATTATCGCCTCTGTATTTCTGGCGTACACACACACACACCCACACACACACACACACACACACACACATATATATATATGTGTATATATATATATATATATATATATATAGCTTAATCGCCATATATATTTTATAAATTACTATATATATATATATATAACTACTTCATTTACTCACATAACTTTATACGAAAGTATAGATTTATGTGTAAACTTTAAGTATTTACTTCAAAAGTGCTCAAGACGTAGGTAGAGCTAGTTAGTAATTTATAAAATATATATGGCGATTAAGCTACACTGAATATTCGGCGTTTCATCCACTCTAGGATTCCTCAGGCTTATGCGCATAAGCCTGAGGAATCCTAGAGTGGATGAAACGCCGAATATTCAGTGTAGCTTAATCGCCATATATATTTTATAAATTACTATATATATATATATATATATATATATATATATATATATATATTTGAAAACGAGTTCCACCGTCTGAAACGGGGAAATAAGTATTCGGAGATAATTACTTATGCACACTGGTAAAGATACACAGAGGTACACACGCATGCACACACACATAATATACACAAATATATATATATATATTTACACACATACATATATATATACACACACCCATATATTTATTTATATATATATATATATATATATATATATATATATATATATATATATATATATATGCAACACATAAAACAGCGCTTCCAATCTCAACAATCTTACACATCTGCTTATTCCATAAAAGTAAACGATGCCTTCCGATTCTGTCTGTTATGGGGGATTGTTTTCTCATCACATTTACTACCCATGTCTCCCCACACCTCATCCTGTGATCTATTTGTCTTTATTGTTGGCCAATCCATTTCACGCAACCAACTGTTTGATGATACCGAAAAAAAAAAGCGACACGTAAATAGATATAGGTGATAAGAATAAAAGCAGGATTAAGGAAGTCGTGAAAAATTGTCAGCATCACTTTATATATATATATATATATATATATATATATATATATATATATATATATATATATATCACTTTATATTGTATTGCACATAATATGGAATGTATTCTATCAAAAATATATTTTCTTAATATAGATTTATGGTATGAGGAATCAACGCCTAAATCTATTTATTTTATTTTTTTTTATTATTATTCAATTTTCACCCCAAACAAGGCACAGTGCCACTTTTAAGTAGGGGGCTACTATCGGGGACATAAGTTGCAGGGATATTATAACCCTTATCCCTGAGTGGCTTCCGGGCCTTGATAAGTGGTGATCACTGTGTAAAAAAAAAAGGGATATGAGTAGCAAGAGGCGTGTTCACATTACACTTCAACTTCTGCCTGTTAATAAAGTTGGGAAAGCAGACTCCCGGAAGGGAGTTCCAAAGTCTAGCAGTTCTGAGGAAGAAACTGTTGGAGTAGGAAGCTCTCTACTGTTAAGAGGTGAAATTTAGCTGCTTGTCGGGTTTGTCGAGGATATTCGCGTCGGGGAGGTATAAGTGCATTCACCATTAAAGTACTTGTAGAACAGGCAGAGAATGCAACATCTCGTCGATGGAACAAAGACTGAAGTTTAGATGATAGTTCAGGTCCTATTAGGTTAGCGACTCTCTTTTGCAACCTATTTAGGAGTTAGAGACAAATAGCAGATGTACTCCATACATGATCGAATGATGGCCTTATAGAGATACAGGATACTTTCAGGCGTAAGTAGTTTTCTAGCACGGTAAAGAGATCGCACCTTATTCGCAGCAGCCTTGGCAATGCTCTTGATGTATGTATTCCGGTTCATGTTCCCTGTAAACGTAAGGCCAGGGATTTTAAAAGAAGTACTTTCGGGTAAAGTGTTCTTAGCTTTATCTATTGATGGTAGAGAAGGGTTCTTGTAATTATTGAATAAAACAAGCTTAGTTTTGGCAGCATTGAATGTGGAAATCCATTTTGGTCCCCATTCCACTAAAGATTGGAGGTCATCCTCTAGTGTTCCTGCCATTTACTTAGAATTATTTATGAATCTCTATTATTTATAGGAAGATATATTTCGATATATTGAGTTTCTCTTGCCGAGATGTTAATGTTAAATAATAACTTCAGAGAGATAATGCGCCGTACAAAAATGGCTTGCAAAAAAAACTCTTTAATCCTGGTACAAACAGAGGCTCTAATACGATGCCCCTCACTATCAGTCAAGCTCCACCATTTGCTTTATCGCCGCAATTTTTATACCTTTGCCTTTTTACAAGTATTTTATGGAATAGTCACCGATAAAGCTGTAGCACTTTTGCCACCTCGACGAGCTCGCCAAGAAGCAAATAGTCATCCGTCACAGTTGCTATCAATAGATGCCCTAAAATCTGTTCAAATAGTTATTTTCCAAGACTGTGGAATTCCCTCCCCGTCTATTGTTTCCATTTCTGTACTAGCCTGCAGAAGTTGAATGTAACGTAAATAGGGATCACGAGGCTCTACTATTTATATATTCTCCTGTGAATATGATACCATTTCGTAGCCCCTAGCGTTCCAGCGGCAAACCGCTTTGCTTGCAGTAAAATGAGTAAAATAAAAAAAAAAAAAAATAATAATAATAATAATAAATCGATTTAAAAAAGTACAATTTCTGCGAAATTTTGAAAAAAAAAATTGAATACTTTTGAAAAAGGTATAAGGAGAGATTATGTAAGCTAAACCTTCAAAACAATCAATATCAGTTCCACTGTGGTAGTAATTGCTGTTGTTCTTCTTCATTCATGTAAATAAACACTAAATAGGTTAGTAGGTTTAATTACTTATATATAAGATAAAAACGTACAAAAAAATAAAATGTCACTTGTTAACGCAATACATCTCTACAACTAGCAGAGTTCTCTCGCTTTGTTGTATAATGAGAATGATGCTATTAATAAGTAATCAATAGACCAAATACACGCCCTAATATATTATATATCGGCTATTGATTATTTATTAATGCTGTTATTAAAATTGTATGTATATATATATATATATATATATGCGGATTACTTTTATCTACTGATCTGGTCCGCTTCTGCTCTTTGGGCCTGTTCTGTCTCATGCACCTTGACCGTCTCATATTTTTAACTAAGACAAATAAAACTTTTCATTCACAAAAAGGCAAAAGGTAACGTTCGCTGAGTTTTCTTTGATGCTTTATTCGGAGATATATTACTTGAGGAAGAGTTGCATGTTATTTTTATAATAATTTAGTATTTTACTTTCCGGATAAAGCTGGGCTAAAAAAATGGCTGTGTCTAGCTCGAAAATATAATTCCATTTGTTACATCCTCATATAGAATTATTTCTATTTGATTTACTACCTTTTTTTTTCTTTGCCTCTTACTTGCCACCCAAATATCTTTCAACAATTTTATTTTACAGATCTGGTTAATCATCTTGCACTTAATGTGATTTTTGTCAAAATTCACACTAGCTAATTAATCGTTACTGGCGTGGGGTCCTTAATATGCCATATAATGTCGGACTCTTGTTTTCTGGCTAACGTCTTCGAAACTTCCAAATCTACTCACGCTGATGAGCGGTAAGCCGGCGAAGCACGTGTTTGTGAATGATTCATTTAATACATGTATGACACCTCCCATATGGTATCTTTACAAAATAACAGATACTGCAATACAACATCAAATCTGATTATTGAAATATAGCATGATAATCTGAAATATTATAATAAACTGAATTGTATACCAGTTTTTAGTACACTAGTTATTACCGGAAATAACTATACATTTCAGCTTCAGAAAATAGATACTAAATTTCCCGTCAGCAAAAACTTATCCTACTTTTTGCTGCTCGTGTCTAGTCTTCAACATTGCGTGACAGGAGCTTTCCTATAAGTCCACTTCCTATATTATATTTATGTATTTTTGTACTACAACCTCTATCAACATCTTCCCCACTCTCTGCCTGGCTCTAAATTCAACCGTAAATTCCGTGAACAAAGCTTCCCGTGGAACTCTGTCGTTTTGTCCTGCTTTCTACCTGACTACAACATGGTTGTTTTCAAGTCCAACGTAAACATGTTTTTGTTGAGCCGTCTCTTAAATAAACAAATGTTATGCCACTAACAGTAACTAAGCTGTTGTCTTGGTGACTAGCGTACATTCATTAACCCTTATCGTCGAGTGACCTATGTGCTTTGATAAGTGATGTCTTTCTTGTATACAAAAAAGAAAAAAAAACAAACTCGCGTAGTGTTCGCGAACTGGCAAGTTTCTCGGATAAAACTTTAATTGACAGTAACCTCTGCACAAAATCCTCGTACTATTTCTTCAAGTCGAGATATTGACTGTTCTCGAAGACATTATTGTGATATTACAGATAATAGACCGATATTCGTAGCATGGCCCTTTCTATTGCTTTCGTTTTCTTTAGTGATTTTTTGTCACGCATTGCCATTTGTCGATATGTTGTCTTTGTTTGTCGCATGGAAAAAGTGAGGTAAGTTTTTAAATCCGCCCTTTTTTTTACATTTCCTTCTTTAATTTCAGTGTTCAATTTCGTGAAATCTCCTGCATTTAATATGGACAAGTACAGGAATACTTTTAAAACATTTAAGTACAATAGAACCCCGCGATACGGTGGAACTAGGATACGTTTTTTTAAAGCTACGATGTGGAATAAGATCTTTTCCGACCCCTAGTATTTGCCCCGGCTCACGGTGCTATTTATGATGTTATTTGATTATATACCTGTGTATTTTATACTGTACTGTATTTTGTTGCTAATAGTAATGCTGTATCCCGGGGGGGACTTACTCTCTTAAATGAGTATATATTTTGTTTCTTTAATACTTTTAGTTTAATTAGTGCAGTGATTTTTGCCTGAACTCCTGATAGTACACTTAGTATATTCTGTCCCCGGTAAGTGGGGAAATATTTTAGTTGTGGTCCCGTAATGGTCCGGAAAGAAAAGCACAACAAAATAATTAGGAGAATTATATTGTACAGGTATAAACAACTGCAGCAAATGATGAGTGTGCGTGTGAGTGCCACAGGTGGAAGGCTCGTGTAGAACTTGTGTTAAAACCGTCAGGCATAAAGATTTCCCCAGTCTTTACAGTGAGTCAAAGAGACATTAGCTGTGCAGCGGACACCATATGGTGTTTCTAGGTTAAAACAAGTTTTTTATGATTGCCCCAATCCAAGGTGCACTATATTGGAGAGATCGAGTTTCCTCATACAATTATTATTATTATTATTATTATTATTATTATTATTATTATTATTATTATTATTATTATTGTTTTTAATGTTATTGTTACGTCGTGTCATAAAATGAGGGTTTATTGTATATTGGTTGAAATTGGAATGGAGATGATATATTAAAACGAGTCTATTTATAAAAGATTGAGTGTTTAATTATCTTACCAGAGTTAATGTCGTTGTGTGTGTGATCTGTCTAGTGGTCTTTCTATTACATATGTTCATATGCTGTTAAGTGTGAATATGTGTGTGACATATCATTTGAACATACCTTCTGCCATTTTGTTGGTCCATCTGGAAATTCTCGTCTGGGACTTGATACCTCTTTTTGGGGACGAAGATTGTTTTCACACCAAGATAAGAAATTGGTTCTATAGTTTTTTATTCACCTTCCAGTTTGTTCGCAGAAGGTTGGAAAGTGAATTTGGCCCGTGTTTTCTTCTTCTAGGTCTTATTTCTACCACGTCAGCGTTCGTTCCCCACCCACAGCGAAGGGGAGGGGACAGCGACGAAGCCGTCCGCTCTCGTCCTAGTCGCAACCAAATCTCCCCAATTCAGCTAACCTGATCACATGACTCACACGCAATCCAATCAGATGATCTTGACTTCCGGTCAAAGTGTCTACACTATAATTCACGCTCTCCCCCTCTCTCTCTCTATCCATTCTCTAACATTATTGTTATTATCGTTATTATTATTATTACTATAACAATAATAATAATAATAATAATAATAATAATAATAATAATAATAAAAGAACTCATTTTTTGTTGGCAAAGTCGGGCAGAAATGCTTTATATATATATATATATATATATATATACATATATATATATATATACAGGCGTGTATGTTTGTACTAGCAAAGGGCTGCGACTTCCATTCCTATCACTACACTCTAACTGACCGACGACTAGACATTAACTTTAACACGAGTCCTAATAGAGAAGATTTAACACGAGCCAGGCACCGAAACTCTCTAAAAGAATGGAACGAAATGTGAGTTGTCTTTTTTTTAAAGTTAATTATTACTTCGAATTTATTTCAGGAAGCAGTCTCTATAAATGTATAATTTTGTCTGTCCATTTAAATTTCACTGATGCAAATCCTCTAACATGAATGCAGAAAGTGGCCAGGCGGCCGACTGACGAATAACTTCGCTGAATGTTGCTTCGAACTTGTAACAGGAAGCAGTCCTTTTCGCGATACCAACGTGACAATTGCCCCGACTTAGAACGAGGGAATAACATACTACCACATCATCAGGGGAAATTGCCTTCCTCGGCTTCTTCCCATCCAATATTTCTAGCGACTAACCAATATGGTGCTATGTAGACCTATCATCAAACGCCTTCTTTCATGGCATCACAACCGATTTTACCAAGTAGAATACTTAGTTAACATTTTTATTTAGTTTTCTGATTTATTATTTCTTTATTTTATTTCTTTATTTATTTGTTCTTTTAATTTTCTTTGTATCTTCTCTTTATGCCTTATATGTATGTGTGATAGTGCACGATACCTCCTGTATACATGGGAGCCTAACACTATACCTGCGTCAGAACAACACGTAAAACAATTCTGGGCTCGGTGTTGCCACAAACACCAAAATATGAAAAATGTCAAGTACAAATAATTCAAACCATGGGATCCAGAAGAAAAGTCTGGGTGTCAGGATCGGCAGGTGCTGCTTCAGTAGCCAGCATAGGGGACCCGGCCGTCATCCTGCGAATGTAGCCAATTCTTAATTTTAGAAACTCAAATAACATGGACGCTGAACAGGTAACCTCTAATTTCAGGGAACAAAATAATACCGAACAAACACAGCACAGTCGTGATAATCATCAAAATGGAAAACACCGAAGAAAGAAATGGACAACAAAAGAGAATAGACTATTAATGGAATGCTATTATAGCAGTCATCCTGAATATAGATATAAAGGTTATCGGAAGCAAATGAAAGAAGTATAGGGCCTCTCCAGTGACCACCAAGCGATAGAACAAAGGATTGCGGACCAAGCAAGACTGATACTACAGAAAGGTTGGCTCTCTAAACTAGAACTAACAGAAATTCATCGACAAATAAATGAGGAAACTGATCAAGAAACATTCCCCCACGGAACTTCCCGTAGAAACCCCCACAATTCGAAGCCTCACTAGTAAAAACATCAAAGGCCCAAAGACTAAAAATGTTGAAACCGAGAACAATGAAACAAAAAACAGCGAATGAAACAAAGGAAATAAATAAAATAACACAGTTCATGAACGAGGAAAAAATAAACTCCCAACGTTAAAGAAACTAGAAGAAATTAAAAACAGAAATAGAAAGTTCACAAGCTCCTCCCACACATCCCAACAAACAACATCACAGACTTAAACAACCTCATTTACGCAGGCGCCAAAATGGTAAGCATGAATCTCAAATCAGAAAAACAACCGGGAACAAGCGGACCGACAAAAACTGGATGGGAAATAAGACTAGAACCCACAATACAGAAAAATAAAAAAGAAACCAAAATGATCAAAAGGAAGAAAATAATGTGAAGGAAACGTAATATTGGAAATGTAACTGACAGGGAGAATCTAAAGAAGAAACATGAAGAACTGGACCCAAAAATAAAAGCAAAAGAAGCGAGATTGAGACGATATAGATATAAATCTGAAGAATGCAAACAAAACAGAACATTTGAAACCAATGAACGCCAATACTACCAAAATGTGAACGGACAAAAACCAAAAACAGAACAACCAAATCCGACAGAAAAAAAAACTCAACTAGAGTAAAATCTGGGAAGAACGACGAGAACACAATGGAAATGCCGAATGGCTGAAAACCATGAAAGAAGAATTACAACAAATCGAAGAAGGAACAGTGAATGAAATCAGCAAGGAAGCCCTAAAGAAAACAATAGGGAAAATGGCAAACTGAAGAGCACCAGGGCACGACGGGATACATGAATACTGGTTCAAAAAATTCACAACCTTACACGAAAGGCTAGCCCCAAACCTGAGAAGTTGTATACAGGAAGCAAACGTGCCAGACTGGATGACAAAAGTAGAACCACACTGCTACAGAAGGACACGGATAAAGGAACCGTCCCCAGCAATCACGTGCCCACCCACCATGTGGAAGATACTGACAGCACAACTGAGGGACCAAATCTACCACTCACTGAATAACCGTGGACGCATCCCCGAGGAACAGAAATGATGCAAAAAAGGGAAAAGAGAAACACATGATCTGTTATATATAGATCAAAAGATCCTAAAGGAGGTAAAAAGGGTAGAGGAAAAATTAAGCCATGGTGTGGATCGACTACAAAAAAAGCGTACGACAGGATCCCCCAAGTATGGATTATAGAATGCCTAAAAATGTATAAAATACCAAGCGGGATCACCAATGTAATAGTAAATGCAATGTAAATATGGAGACTGGAACTGACAGCTGATGGACAACACATAACAGAAATTAACATACAAAGAGGCATCTTCCAAGGAGACTCATTATCACCATTACTGTTCATCATAGCCATGATGCCCTTGAACAGTATTCTGAGAAAGTATCAAGCCGGATACAAGTTCCCCAATACATAGGTAAAAATGAACCACCTTATGTACATGGACGATCTGAAACTTTTGCAAGCAGCTAGAGACACTAATTAATACTAGAAGGATCTTCAACCAAGATATCCAAATGGAATTAATACTGGAATTTGGAATGGAAATGTTCGCACTACTAGGACGATTAAACTGGAAACGACAGAAGGCATGGAACTACCCAACCAAACAGAAAGGAGGCCACTAGGGGAACAAGACGACTATAAATACTTGGGAATTCTGGAAGCGGACATCATCAGAGCAACAGAAATGAAAGCGAAAATTGAAAAGGAATACTCAGGAGAACAAGCAAACTCCTGGAATCTAAATTATATAACAGAAACATAATAAAAGGTATAAATACATGGCAGTGTCACTAATGAGATACTCTGGACCGTTTATAGGATGGATAAAAGAAGAAATGAGACAGCTCGACCAGAAAACTAGGAAACTCATGACCATGCATAATGCACTACACACAAACGACGATATTGACAGACTCTACGTGAAAAGGAAAGACGGCGGGAGAGGACTGATCTGTATAGAAGACTATGTGAAGGACACAAAAAAAGAACTAGAACAATACATAATGCATAACACTGAAATGATAATTATGGCAGCGAGAGATTCGGAGAAAACCAACAAAACAGAAAACAGAGAGACAAATGACAAAACGAGAAAAGAGTAATGGGAAGAGAAACAACTCCACGGAAGATTCATAAGAATGACAAAAGATGAGAATAACGAAAACACCTGGGCATGGATACGAAAAGGACATATAAAACTAGGAACTGAATCTCTAATAACTGCAGCACAAGATAACTCGATAAGAACCGACCATATCAAAGCAAGGATCGATAAAACACAAGAAAACAGCAAATGCAGACTCTGTGGACAAAGAGACGAAACGATAAACCTTATAATAAGTGAATGTAGCAAACTGGCCCAAAAAGAAATACAAAAACAGGCATGACCAAGTGGGGAGGGCGGTGCACTTGGAATTGTGCAAACGGCTTCATTTTGAGCGTACAGATAAATGGTACAAGGATAAACCCGCAACAGTACTCGAAAATGAGAACCACAAAATCCTATGGGACATGGACATACAGACGGACAAACCCATCCAAGCAAGAAGACCAGATGTCGTAATAATTAGCAAGAAAGAAAAATCTTGTCAAATCGTAGATTTTGCTGTCCTAGCTGACCACAGGGTGAGTATGAAAGAAAAAGAGAAACGAAGCAAATACACAGAACTAGCCAGAGAGTTAAAAGGGATTTGGATGATGAAGAAAATCAAAATAGTACCGATAATAGTAGGAGCACTAGGAACAATTCCGAAAAACCTGGAAAAAAGAATGTCAGAAATTGGAATCAGAGGAATGGCTGTAAAAATACAATGCCTAACGATAACGAAAACGACTAAAATATTAAGGAAACCCCTTGAATTCGGAGAATAACACAAGACAATATAACAAAGAAGCGTTACAGTGGGTGAAGAACAGCGAAGCTGAAGATCTACATACTCTACACCCCCATCATGCATCCCTCCATTTTTTCATCACCCTTACGACCAATAGAAAAGTGATTGATACCAACGAGGCGAGAAGGGTCAAGGAGAATGGAAAGACCGAGGAGGGAGCACTGGCCAGACCTCCGCTGGACAAGTGCGTAGAGAACTGGGATCTTGGGGAGGCTTTGTGCCACTCAAATTCCAGTATAAACCAATGATCACTGCCAGCGAGAAATCAATGGTAAGAGGCTATTGCGATGATGCAAATTTATTTGCAAATGCTATCGAAGGAGGAGGAGGAGGAGAGAGATGGATGTCTTCGGAGACTTGTTGTCACTCAGCTTCCAGAGAACACCACAAGTCTCCAATCAGATCGTTTGCTGACTTGCGCGAAAGCTCCATGTGAGACAATAATAATAATAATAATAATAATAATAATAATAATAATAATGATAATGATAATAATAATAACAATAATGATAACAACAACAACAGCAACAACAACAATAATAATAATAATAATAATAATAATAATAATAATAATAATAATAATAATAATATATTTGTAGTGGAAGCGCGAGGTGTTTCCAAACTTTTAATGCAAGTGGAAAGCGCTGATTATTTTATTCCGCTTTGCTAAATTTACGTCTTTTTTATTCACTGCTGTTTCGTCTTTTTTCCCGAGCGACCATATACGCTGGTCGATACTGAAATCCAGCAATCATTATTATTATTATTGTAGTTTTGTCCTTTGCTAAATTCAATTATGCTCTGCAAAATAAAACACAAAACAACAATTTCCTCATACAAAAAAACAAAAAACAAAACAAAACAAAGAAACTATGCGAAACAAGAACTGTAAACATAAAAATCTTTTCCATAATAACCGTATTCGTGATTAAATAACACGATAGGTGTTGGTATGTCATACATAATATCAACAAAACCCAAGCAAACATTGATTAAATATTTGATAATAGAAAGCACTTGAAGCATAAATCATTTTACGAAAATGTCAGGTTTCAGCATTGATTAAACCGAAAATGCTTGATATGCCGCAAAACATAAAAAAAAGATAACAAAACAAAAACTAAACACCGTGAACAAAATATTTGAAAAAAATTATAAACTAAAGCATTAAACTATTAATAGAAAAAAGTTCCGGCATTAAATAACCCGAAAAAACGGTTGATGTACTTAAAACAAAAAAAAAAAAAAAAAAACATATTCTTCTTTTTGATCTCTTTTTGTGTGTTCTTGGGTCTTTTGTTGTTGGCGGTGATGTTGTTCTTTTTCTTTTTCTTCTTTTTCCTTACCATCATCATAATCGCCAGCATATTCGTCATCATCTCTGTTCCGTCTGCCTGCTTCCCACCGGACTACAACTTGGATGTCTTCAAGTCCAATGTTAACAAATTCCTAATGAACCGCCCCCTTAAGTAAACACTTCATCAAATCTCCACACTAACGTAATGCACTTGCAATAACCCTTATCCCTGAGTGGCTTCCGGCCCTTGATAAGTGGTGATCACTGTGTAAAAAAAAATCATCATCGTAATCATTGTTAATCCTTAATGTATATAAAAATTATAATAAGTAGTACTTGTCGAATAAAAAAAAAACGTATTATTTTCATCTGACCTTCACATCTGCGAACACGCCAAGATCGTTACAAAGAATCGCTTTTTTTACCATCTTCTCTTAATACAATAATTTCATTCTTTCTTAAACAGCCGCTTATTTTATCTGGCATTAAATTGTTGCTGGGGTTGGTTAGGACAGTCTAACGACGATTATAATGTTTTCTTTAGCGACTCCGCCATTTTGGATGTGTGCCGCGTATCATCATGGAACTTACCGACCCGTCGCCTTCAATTTTGAAGCCCCTTTTATTTTACTCGGGCGCATTTCGCGTTTTTATTATTTCAAACCTAGTTATCTCGCGAATACAAACATGGAGATATGTAATGATATTTTGTCATTGTTTCGCTAATAAAAATAAATAAATAAATAAAAAGAATGCAACAGATATTATTGAAGTCAAAATAGTGGTGATTAATCAGAATCGGAACTTTTTATGAAATCGGAATCATTATCAGGCTAAAAAGATACCAAAAACGATTCTTTTACTCGTTTTTATTTGTTTTTATTTCATTGTCTAGAACGTCAGTTTCTGTGGCTCGTATGAATGATGATATGATAAATATTTTATGATTTTTATTTACCAGTACCACTAAAGTTTATATAATATATTTTATATAATTTCTCAAAGTATATCTTCTTTTATGTTTGCGAAAATATATGCAGATTTTTACAGTAACCCCACGCCTTTCGTCTACCAGATAATTCTTTATATAAAAATTTAAATAGAATCTTAATCGGTAATTGTATCGGAATCCGAAAGAGAGAACATAATAGTTTATTATACCAGAATCCG
Organism: Euprymna scolopes; assembly: GCF_053919585.1. NCBI lineage: Eukaryota > Metazoa > Mollusca > Cephalopoda > Sepiida > Sepiolidae > Euprymna > Euprymna scolopes. The sequence continues at coordinate 51,724,773 of NC_136520.1, forward strand.
CAATTGAGTCCAGAATCCGTAATTGTATCAGAACTGTATTTAAATGATTGCAAAAAGAACATTAAAGTATTTAGAGTAATACGATCCCCCACCCCGCCATATTTAGAAATTTTGAGATAATCGACCTCGAAATCGGTAAATGTATCAGACATTTTATGTTCATCTTTGCGAAAATATATGTGAATTTTTACAGTAATCCAACGTTTCCTAACCTCTCACCAAAAAACAAATAAACAAAAAAAATATTTTAAAAAAATCTATAATTAGAAATAAAAAAAAAACAATCAGAATCAGTAAGTGTATCAGAATCGAGAAAGTATCAAAATCGTCCCACCACTAATGAATATAAAGTTTTATGTAGAGTGACGGTTATTTTCTTAATTATTATATTATTATTTTTATCAATTTTATATCATTACTAGTTTATCTAAACACCCCCCCACACACACCCACACACAAACACACACACACACACATATATATATATATACATATATATATATATATATATATATATACATATATATATATTACTTTACTTAACTTTCACGCAAATCCCAAGTCGCACATTGTTATTTTTTTCTAAAAACATAAAAAAACTTTTAAACTTTTGTGACTCTAGCCAGATATCAAGAGGTTATATTTTTAAGTGACACATTAAGATCACTTGCAAAGCATATCCATGCTTTTTGGGACACCCCATTATAAGAAATTATGTTTTTAGTCAAACATACATCGATTGAAAACTGCTGATTACCCTTTGTTCGTATACTAGAAAATATACCCGCCGTTGCCCGCTATTAAATGCAACATAAAATTACTTGTAAAAATAAAGTTAAAAAAAAACAAACAAAAAAAAACGGAAAGAAATGAAACAGGTGCATGCGATTATTATGTCTACTATTTGTAAGTAAAAAGTAATACTCGAGCTGCGATCGAAACTAAAGCCTAAAGATAGTGAGTCAAGTACGATAACAATTAGCCCAGCTTGACAAGATGTGTATAGGGCGTTTTCTCATGATATACTTGACAAACTGATAAAACTCTTATGACCACCAGTACCAATTTTCTTTATTTTTACAATGTAGCAGCGTTTTTCAGGTTGAAACCCGACTAAAAAAAATGTCTGAATACCCTGGATTGTTTACAAGTCAGTAGATCAAAAATTCGCTGAGTATATAGGTTGAGAAGTGTCCTCAAACACATACCCTCACCTTTGCAGATATATCATTTTTTATTGTATACTTAGTCCTGTCATGCTTTATTATGTAATACTAATTACTTTGAATTTATATAAAAATGTCATTAATAAATTTAAAAAAAAAAACTTTTTTTTATATACTAAACAATGTAATGGTTTATTATATAACGACTTTATATTAATATAAATATGTGATGCGTAAACTAAAACCGAATGGTTTATGTGTGTTTTGAATTTGATCATTAAAATAGCTGAATCCTCCATGTAGTCCCGAAAAAAACAAAGGATACTCCCTGTAGGAGTAGCTCGCATGTAATTGTGTGGCATGGGTTACGCATTCTCCAATCACACCGCTCCTGAATCGATACTGCTTACGTCTAGTGGCAAAAAGTATCCAGGTCGACTGGAAACAATGCCGAGATTAGCGGAGAGCCATACAGCACTTGGAAGTCTCAAATGGTCACTCATCTGGCACTGGCTGGGCTTATCGTTGCTTAACTTCATGGAACTGACGGGAACTGGTATGTCAAACGTGATAATGCCATAGTAAAAAAGAAACTATCGCCTTATTCATGTGTACCCTGCCTACTTTTTTTTTACATAGACCCCCACCACTTATCAAGGCCCAGAGGTCACTCGAGGATAAGGATTAAAGAGCGTACAGAAGAAACTGGACAATATAGAAATCGTTAGTAATGGAAATTCTGTAAATTTGTTAACTTATATGGAACGGCGCATCAAAAACTTGTTTACCTGAGACTTGAAGATAGCCATATTGTAGTCAGCTCGAAAGCAGGAAAACGGAAGACAATTCCATAGGCGTGCAGTTCTAAGAAAGAAGCTTTGCTCATGGAATCTACGTTTAGGTTTAGGCACAGATAAATAGTAGGGGAAATTAGTGATAGTGTTTATTATGAAAGTTTGGCGAGGGGGGACAATAGATTGGAGCTCAGCCGAGCACTTGCCATGAAAATAACGATAACTAAACGAAAAATTCTAAAAAAAACAACAACAACAAAATAAGACTTTTATGATGTAGAAAGAGTGTTTTCTTGATATAATCATCACTGTTGCTCACTTGGAGTTTCTACACCAGCTCACAAGGATTTCGTGCTGACGAAAGCAAGTTTCTTCTTGTAGTATTTGAGTATCAGCAAATGAAAAAAAATGTAAACAGTCTCATTTATTAGGAACATATGGTTGTTTCTGGTTGTTTTGTTTTACGGCATATTAACCCCTTTTTGTCTTATTTAATGCCGGAACCTGTTGTTTTGATATTAGTTTTATGTGTTTAGTTATAAATCTCTAAAAATATTTAGCTGATACCGTTAAGTTTTTTTTTCTTTTTTTATTGTTGTCTCTTTACGTTTTACGGCATATCAAGCCTTTACAGTTCAAGTTTACAGTTCTTTATATGTTTTAAGCTTAGCGTCTCCACCTTGGAGATACGGTGTTTTTCGTTTGTCTTTTTTTGTTTTGTTTTTTTTTTTAGATAGTCGCCCAATTTTTGTTTGATATAATTATATTTATTTATTTATTTATTTTTTATTATTTTTTTTTAAAAACAGTAATCTACGAACACGCGTTTCTTGGGGCCTTGCTACTCTTTATCGTAGCTTGGCTGTTGTTAAGACACGAACGCCGGACCTTATGTATTCCAGTCAATCATCTTCATCCATTGCGCTATGTTGCAATAGACAAGTTACTGTTTAGTTTATATTGTTTATATACTTACGTAGTTTTTGTTATTGTTCACCTTTGCGATTGTCTCTACATCCAACTTGTTTTGTCCGACAACAACGTAAATACTTATTACTATTTATTCATTTGAAAGCACACGTTGCTCACGCATTGAATTCTAACAAACGTGTCGAGTTGTCTTGCCATTTGCTTTGGAGTTATATTTAATTTAACTGATTTTCGTTTATGGTTTTCTGCTTTTTTTTTCTAATAATATTTTCTAGCTGAGGATGAAGGATCCTAAAGGATTTCAGACCGCAAGCTCATACATTCCTATCGGGAGATTTTTTTTTACGACTCTATTTATCTCTTCAAGTCAAATTTGATTATTGCGCTTGCTTCACCGAGTATCTTTTTCATGAAGGTTTTTATATTCTTTTTCGTGGTCCTGGTTGCGCCTACCACATCTAGAATGATAAAGATCCTCCTTAGATTCCAATTTCTTTTCATGTAATACATAAAACCTTTGGATTTTATTATCTTCTAGGATAAATTGCAATTCACAATATATTTACAAATAATCGTTTTCGTCTACTTCACCTCTACTCATTTTCTTTTCCTGTTCTTTTTTCTTATAATTAGTTTTCAGTCTTCCCCAACATCACCATCCTAGATAATATTTTTTTTTATTAAAGTAATGACTAATTGTACCTTTTTAAAACATGTGTTATCATTTAATCTTAATTCCATGTTTACCGTGTGCTAAAGAATAGAGAGTGTAGCGAATGATGGACTAACTTACGCACTAGTGACAACCAGGATCCTGATAATCATTGTATCGGATGAATTCAGAAATTCTAGTGTTTACATTTTTAATAGTCCGATGTTTACCTTATCAAGATTTTTTTTAAAGAAATACATCGGATACTTATGGAGAAGACCAGGTGAAAGGTGGCAACATCCTAAGTGAAAGGGCCCTGTCGGTGGGGCATGAGAATACGCCGACTGCCCCCCCTGTACAGGGTAAAAGTCTCTCAATGGGGGTCCTGGATATGACCTTAAACTATATCCAATGGTGAGGTCCCAGCTTGTGGGCTTAGGGGAGTGTGGAGCCACCCTTTAATTACAATTGCTCCCAGGTCCACTCTGACCCTGACTGTTAGGGTCACAACTATGGGTTGAACAGAAACCGATGTGAAAAAAACAAATATATTCTATTAAAAAAAGATTTTCTTCAAAATCTTTGGATTCGGCATTAAATAACCCAAAAAGGGTTGATATGCCGTAAAACAAAAACAACCAACCAACCAACCTAAGTGAAAGAGATTTTATAAAACCGAATAGATTCGAACGTGGAAAACCCTGATCGTCAATCAGTCTCGTTTACAACTTGATCAGTGCAACCTCGCTAATAGTTCCCTGTTCATGTATTGTGTAAGCTGCTTGATTGTATACCGCAATAGCTCAAATATTTGTCCTGGAAGCTTAAAAAAATACGTTTCGTGTTTGTTTGTGGCGTGTCCTAAATGTATGACCAAATGTCTATTAGTTGTTCTTTATTTTCTGACCCCATGTTGTGTTTCATGATCGCCTAATATTCTATGCGTCTGTGTGTGTTTCATATGTGTATCTTCGACATAGCTTTATCTTCTCTGTTCACTGGACCTGGTCCATCCTCACTTCATCTTCTTCTTGGAGAGGAGCTGGAACCTTTTGGACGAAACACATTGATTCGAAAAGGATTATTGGTTTCATATTAGTTTCCATTTCCCTTTCCAGGATCTCGCGCAAATAAAAATGGAAAGAGAGTTTATTTGCTTGCGTTTTACGTCTACATTGAGATACACGCCACTCCCTCCCAAGAGGGGAGGAAAGACAACCGTAAAGCACAACCGTTCTGCGTCAATCCCAAGTTCCAACTCTTCGATGATCTCCAGCTAATCTGATCACGTGACTCACACGTAGATCCGATCAGCTGACCGACTTTCCGGTAAACTTTCTATGATCTAGCGTTGTTATATTTTTACAGGTTTTATGAATACATTAACATATCCATCTCTTGTCTACCTCGCCAGTTAGATATATCGACAGTTCTAGATGGGCAGATAGATCGATAGTAACGAATTAACTTTTAACAATGTTAATTATTCAATAACCGATTATATTCGCCGGATAGTTTGTGAAATTTCACATTTTTTTTATTTTTCTTCCTTTGGAGATTGTAATGCTGGGTATGGGGCAGCCAAATCAGGTGCCAACATTGCCGCGCTTTTCATTGAAACCAACCGAGAGCTCTTTTTAGTATCCTCGATGTTCCCTTAAGTGCAATTGTGTGGATCTCTTTTGCACTTGGTTCACCAGGAATTTTCACCCTGATGTCTGCATTTGTGACCGACCAAATGAGGGACGAGTTTTTCCCCCCACCCCCAGAGAGGCAAAACGTATTTTGTAGGAAGAAAAAGTTTGACGGTTTGCATATCCACGTATTTAAATATATTCCATGAAAAACTTAAAGTCACCCGTTTCTCACCCGTTTAATTCCGCATCAATACTTGTCGTGTGTCTCATGACATTTATGTTGGAATGAAAATAAACCTAAGAGATTTTCTTTTTTTTTTGTCGTTCAAAGAATTGCAATGACGCAGATGCTTCTCTTCTGCCTTGCTTATTTAATTGTATATATATTTTTATCATTATGTGTTCGTATATATTTTTAAAGACTTTTGTCAGAATAAAGTGTCCGTTAAATAAACACTAGCGAATTATTTCAAGGATTCGTTCACTCGTGAAGAAATTGTTCGCCGTTTACTTTACGATAAAAAAAGAAGACAGCTATCACAGTTGAGAGCCGAAGCCAAAGTCAGTGTTTTTCTTGGCGATTTTATTGTCGTTGTTGGTGGGATCCGTCTTTTTAATAAGAGATTTAAAATATTTATCTCTGGGAGGCTACCTACGGCTAGCTCTTATAAAGCCGCTCTTATTGCTTACATTTGTGTAAAATAAGGAAAAACACACCCACCCACATCCATACATCTATAAAATATCTTTACTTCTATATTAGTGTATGGACGATTAGTCGCAATCGGAATCGGGAATCGGAAAAATCGGAACATTTAGGGGTATTGGAATCCGTATCGGAATCGGAAAAATTAGTAGCTGCTTTCCGATGCCAATAAACTATTCTTGTAATTTTTTAAAATTTAATTTTGTTAAAAGCAATCACTAGCCACCGCTGGTAGTAATGATAAAATATTGAATTCTTATTGATTTTTAACTTATATGAAAACAAAACTCGATAGCGTACAAGTGTATATTTTACGCCCAAGATAATACCTGCGCATTAAACATGTGTTTATACTATAATTTTGAAAAAAATATCTACTTCATAGTTAAATATTTTGAGCTTATAAAGAATCGGAATCGCAATCGTGAATTATATCGGAATCAGAAATTTACTAAGAAATAAATAATTGTATCGGAATCAGGAAAAATATTGAAATCGTCTCATCACTATTATATATATTAACGGCACTTTTTCTGTGTGTATGTGTCCGTGCTTCTAAGATCCTTCCATATAGACTCCAACACGGCTGGGCCGATTTTTATGAGATTTCAGCCAACTATAATCTATATAAGTCGGCGAGTTCTTATATTGGTTTAAAGAAGAAACAATTTAATGCTGAACAATGTTAACACTTTACAAAGCCTTGCATTACAAATGCATTTGAGGACTTGTCACCGCATAAGCAGAAGGGCTTCGAATATGAAATCAACAGTAGGCTATTTGATAAGACAAGGACGTGTTCGAAACAAATGTTTATGTTTAGATTACAATTGAACTATTATACTTGAGTTTTGCATTTTAAAATTTAATTCAAACCTTTAATATAAAAATAATTTTATAAAATCACAACTAGGTTCTTTGATAAGACGGGGGCGCGTTTAAAAGCAATGTTTCTGTTTAGGCCAGACTTGAACAATAAATACTTGAATTTTGCATTGTAAACTTTAATTCAGCCATTATATATAAAAAAAAAACAATTTTAGAAAATCAACAGTAGTTTCTCAGCAGTGCAATTTAGACTATTATGTATTATGAAACAAGGCATTACGGGGAGACATATAAAACCCCCACCCGATATACCGCAGTAAGGCTCCAACTTTCGCAGGGAGTCAATCGATTTGATTGTTAAATGGACAAGTTCAACGATTGCAATTATTATACAAGTATAGTGAGGATTATTCGTTGATCTTAATATAATTCAGGGCAACCTCGTGTCTCCTTGCTAGTTTCGTTATATAGCAAAACCGAAAAGTTGTAATTGGGCAAAGGAATCTATCTGATGACTATTACATATTCTGCCAAGTTTTGAGTGAGCTATATTGAGAATGTTTTAATTGAGCTATACGGTAAGTGAAACGGTGTTATTTACACTGTCAACAATTGGTAGTGCAAATATAGATCCCTCCGTTCAGTCTTGGAAAACAAAGGATACCCCCTGTGTGAGCAGTGTCGCGTGTAATTCTGTTGTAATCACACGTCTCCTGAATCGGCACTGCATGAGTTCAGTGACAAGGAGAATCCAGAACGATTGGAAACAATGCTGATATGTGGAAAACACATACAAAATCAGGAAGTCGGAAATCGTCACCCAGCTGTTACTAGCCAGGTTACTTGTTGTTGAACTTCGTTTATCTGACGGGAACCGGTATGTCAAACGTGGTTATGCCGTAAAAATAGGCAACATAGATATATGGATTTAGATTAAACTATCCCAGAGTAAGTTAAGGATTGCCGTATTGTAATGATCGTGAAATGTTCATAAGTCAATAGTAGTGCCTAAGGTAAATAATTTAACTAAAATTCGATTTTATTTCGTCCATGGGCTGTAATATGTGATGAACTCTATTTGCCTCTGATAAGATCTTCGATGGGAATATGGACAATGTTTTCCATCATTATAACGATGCACCTGTCAGGCACTAATTATAATAATATAAGCATTCGCATATGAATGAAGTAATTTAAATAAAAATTAAGTATAAACGAAAATCATAATTTAGAAATGATTCTATTTTTATAGACATTAGATTGTAATTCAACACTATATATCCGACTGTCACTATCTGTATGTCCGGAAAGAATTGTTATCCCGTACATTGATAGTTGGCTTAACATAAAACACGGGTGCCTGTAGGTATATAAAAAATAGTAATTACTGTTTAATTATAATTTTCAACCCCCATAAAATACTTAAGGGTAGCCACTGTTTTTTTTTGTTTGTTTTTTACACGGTGGTCACTACTTATCAAGGCCCGGAAGCCACTCAGGGATAAGGGTTATTGCAAGTACAGTACGTTAGTGTGGAGATTTATTGAAGTGTTTACTTGAGGGGCGGTTCATTAGGAATTTGTTTACGTTGGACTTGAAGACATCCAGGTTGTAGTCAGGTGGGAAGCAGACAGACGGAACAGAGTTCCACAGGCGTGTTTGTGATATAATAACTAAAAGGAAGTCAACTAAAGCTTATGCAATCTTCTTAACTTCTGCTCGTTTGAACACTCTATATTGTGTATTGAAATTGCCCGAATTCAGCCTTTAATAATTCTTACACAGGGTGGCCTAAAAGTAGGTTTACCGTTATTTAATATTTAAAATTCTTTAACTAGGTTATTTGAAAAACTATCAAATAGTTTAAATATTTATTTGAAATTCGACACCAGAACAGCGGGAAATTCATTATACCTGTTAACATAGAAACAAATAATTTAATCTCTCAGATGCTGAAAATGTTCTCCTTCAACATTGCAACATTCTTCAAATTTCTCCAGGACACTCTGACACACAGCGCGACACAAATTCCGATCTTCATCAATTTCTGTGAATGCGACATGAATGCAACCTTTTAAATCGTTTGTTGTCTTTGGGTTTCTTCTCATAAACCTTGTTCTTAACAACACCCCACAAAAAGAAATCCATTGGGGTTAAGTCAGGTGAACCTGGTAGCAAATCGATGCTGCCCCTTCTTCCGAACCAACGTAGTGGAAAAACTTGGTTATGGTAGTTTCTTACTCTAGACGCATAATGTTGTGGTACTCCATCCTGCTGAGAGAAATGTTCATCAAAGTCAGGTTTAGTTCTGAGTTGTGGTACTACTACTTCACGAAGCATGTCCAGGAAGTTTTCCCATTTACACGTCCATTAAAAAAAAACGGGCCCAACAACACCTTCGCTTGATAATGCACGCCAAACTGTAATGCTAGGCTGGTTCAGTTCAGTCTCTATGGTCAAATGAGGATTTTCATTGACCCAGTACACACAGTCATGCCTGTTCACATGACCAGATAATTTAAAGCCTCATCTGACCAAATAATCTTATCCAAAGAGTCAGGTTGTCCTCCAGTAAATCGATTACGCATCATTTCGCAGAACTGCAGTCGACGATCTGAGCCGTCCTCTAAAAGACCATGTACTTTGTCTTTGTCCGTAAGGTTTAAATTTCAGTTTATGCATTAAGCATTGCAATGATGTTCTTGGTATGTATAGTTCTGCAGAAGCACGTAATGTGAATTTCCTTGGACTGTTCACGAATGTCATGCCCACTAACGTTTCATGTTCTTCGGTCTCTGAAGTTTTTGGACGGCCAGATTTCGGTGCATTACTCACTAAACCTGTTTCATCAAATTTATCCCTAAGACGATAAATTGTTTCTCCTGAAGGCGGAGAAATGTTAAACAGTTTCTTGCCATGCTGTACGTACCATCTCAGCATTTTCAGACTTCTAATACTGCTTTAATATCCATTTCCTTTGCTCTTGATTTTAATTGTTCGCCATTAACCCCGAAATAAAAAAAAATATCATCAAGTAAAAAGTTTGCTTTACAGAAATAAAATAAATTACAATCAGCGAGGAAAGAGCTGTTTATGTGAATTAGATCTATACTATGTTGAATATTTTATACTAGCATTTCAGCCCGGCGTTGGCCGGATGTTTGGAGGTTTATGTTGAGCCAAAAAAAAAAAAAAAAAAAAGCGGTCAATTTTTTAAACTTTGGCCCCTACTATGTCCCCTTAAAATTTATTGTCTTGGGCTCAAATGAAGTTATTAAGTTAGATCCATGTCCAAGGAACCTATATCTAAAATTTAAAGTGTTTAGACCATAAATTGTCGGAGGAGTTTGGTAGAGTTCTCAAAGGTCAAATCGTATAACTTTGACCCCTTAACAGCAACATTTCTGTCCGAAAACGGATTACAAAGATTTTCCCAAATCTCAGTACCCTGTATATCAAATTTCGAGTCTTTAGACTTAAAATTGACAGAGTTATTACGAAGGGAAATGTACACAGACACACATAGAGAAACACAGATACACATACAGACACGTTCACTTTTATATATATATAGAAGATTGTTTATACATTTTAATTAGCAAGTAACTGCAAGCATATAAGAGGTAGTTTAATAACTGTAAACCTACTTTGAGGCCCCCCAGTATATAATCCACGGTACTTTGTGTCAGTCTGAGTGTGTGGGTTAGTGTTTTTCATTATGGACTAATAAATTGTTTATAAATTACACATGCAAACAGTTTATTAATATACGGGTATAATTTTTGCATCTTTAAGTATCCCCTTTAACGTCGTTAATGTCCGTTTTACAAAATGCTGGACGTACAACGAATCAATTTTTAAGCGTTAGTTTTAGGATATTTACATGTATTTTCATTTGTACAGATTTGCATCGAACTAACAAGATTTTTTTTCTGAAATAATTGTTTAGCTTAATTTAACACGTGCCTGTTTCTATTTATATATATAAAACTGCAAAATGGGTGTATGTGTGTGCGTTTTTATATATTGCAAAATCTTTCGAAACACTCGACAGATCCTCAGAAGATCGGTATTGTTTACAAGCTGTGTCTCTCGGACGAAAAATATCTAAAAATTGGTCAAAAACAGTAATTCTCTCACCCTCAACCCGGCCATTTTTACAATGAGGGTTCGCTTTTTTCATCGATATTTGTGCAAGTCATCATCTCCTTTCGATTGGTTACCCGTAAGTTTAACGCTCGCGATTTACGGTTGCGCGATTAACGCATCAGTTAAGACGTTATGATTGTTTCACCTTCTGTTCCTCCCTCGCGTTACAGGTTCGAGCCTACCTGCCTACTACCACTTTTTTCAACACCTTAATCTACCCAAACTGCCTACTGTTGTTTTGATTACCTCCCACTACCACTTTTTTAACATCTTCACCGTTTACCACCTTCAACGTTCAACGTCTGTAAGCCCCGCTACTACCACTTTTATTTACAGCGTCTCTTCGCCCAGGCTGCCTAATGTAGTTTTGATTTACCGCCCCCCCCCCGAGTTCCTTTCTACACCACCCCGACATATGGGGGCACCAAATTGGTTAAAAGGAAAAATATTTCCAACTCGCATTTAGGTAAAAATGCACTTTCGGAAATAATTGAATTCATTCAAAACGTATCGCGAAAACAAAAAAAAAAACATCTAAATAAATCGCGATATATCCAAAACAGTTGGCGAGATGGACCAGCGGATAAAAAATTCATGCTTATTACCTTGGGGTCCCGATTCCGGATCTCGCTAGATATAGCCACTCTGATGAGTCGTGGACAACGAAACACGTATAAGTGGATAATTATATTTTAAAAACATATATATATATATATATATATATATATATATATATATATATATATATATATATCGCTCCCCATGTGAGTACACCAAATTGGTTAAAGGGAAAATGTATTCCGAACTTTCGTAAATAATTGCATTCATCTGAAACGTATCACAAAAACAAAAACAAACATCTACCTATCTATCTATGTGTGTGTGTCTGTGTATTTAAAATATATACTTCTTATATATATATTTTATATATATATATATATATATATATATATATGTAAGAAGTATATATATTAAGAAACACGTATCTTATCGTTGAGCAGTTTCAGCTGAAAAAAAGTCGGTCAATTTAACTCTCATGTCAGATAATGATTAGATCACTCTGCCAAACGTTTAAAAAAAAAAAACGTTAAAAAATGAATGTTTAAATTCAACAGTATTTTTCGCGGGTTACGGTAGCCGAATGGATTTGCCCCTTGCTAATAAAGCCAGAAATGACTTCTGTTGCCGGATTCGAATCTATAGACTGTTGTTAATCGTGACATCCTGCACTGGTTTATTTAGATTTGAACGCAAAGAAATAATGAGCACACATTTAACTCTATTCAACCATGAATTTGGTATAATTCTATAATTGGGAGTCAACGGACAATAAATGTTTACTGATTTTAGCCAAAGGCCTAGTTATCCTTTGCCCCTCGGACCAAGATCAAAGTGTAGTGTCTGTTCTTCAAATGCAACACTTCTATTTCTTGTTCTCTCTCAATGGAGTAGAAATCCTTCACGACCGAGACAATTTTTTTGTTTGTTCATTTTCTCCACGTTAAAACACGACCTTAGTGTCTAACTCTATCCTATGGGGAGGCAATGTAAATAGGAACTTATAATCATCTCGAATTAGAATATTTTCAGTTATTTCGTCTGCACCAACATTCGTCCTCCAGCGTTAATTGTTGCGTATGAAAATTGTACCTTCGCCTTCTGTCCGTTGACCTGGAAGTAAATGCTTCAAAATATTTGATTAGGAAGGAGAAAAAAAAATAATAAAACTCCTCTTGTTTCCCAAGTTGTGAAAATCTATTTATCCGCTCGTTAATGAAAACCGAGTGACGTAATGCCTTTCAATAACAACGATAGAAAGAAAAATGTAAATAAGACCGGAACGTGTTTTAAAAGATACATAGAAACCTATGAGAAATGGAAGACAACAAATTGTATGAGAAAAATGGCAAAAAGATAAAAAGATGAAGACTATAAACGAGAAAGAAGTAATAAAAGCTAGAGTACCAAAAAAAAAAAAAAAAAAAAAAAAAAAAAACAAGGAAATTAAATAGAAGAGAAAAAGAAGAAGAAATATAAAATCAGCCCGGAATTTGTATTAGACTGGCAGGAATCCCGGCGTTGCCTGCTAATAAAATACGCTTAAACATGATATTTGAATTCATGCAGATTTCGTATTTATTATTATAGAGCAAATTCAATGATGATTAGTATATTGTACCCAATATATAGTAGCAATTTAAAGTCACACACAAATGACTTTAGTGCCGTCAGCAAGAATCAAAGCAAAAATATTGAGCGCTTCAGCAATATGTGTTACTATATAACCTAGGAAAAGATGGTCATCAACACCTGAAAAAAAAAAACAGTGCAGTAAAACGTATAAATAGATGCTTTTAAGTTGACTTACGCCTAAGTTTCTTAAATTCCCGACAATTAGTAGCTATTTTTACCGGCTAAAACACAAATCGAATTTGTTACACTGATCTAAACTTCCTATATCTGAAGTTTCAAATGTGTACATCAAAAACAGGCAGAGCATTTTGGCAGTAACAGTTCCTCACACAAACACACACACACAAGGTTACTATATATATAATGCATGTAATGTACGCAAATCACCGTTAATATAGGCATATTATTTCACTTTCTATTCGTTTGAAAATAAAGGTTTTCTTTTTAGCAATAGCCCCCCCCCCACCCCACCCCCCAAAAAATACAGTAGAATATTAATAATCTTCAAAAAGCCAGCAAATTCTCAAGAAATTTCGTTCCATAGAACAAAAAAATTGGGCATTTCAATATTCAATTTGGCTAGGAGTATAGTTAGATACTCATATCACAGCGAGTATTCATCAAAATCTCACAAAAGAAGGCTCGTTAGAAAGGTAATGACTTGAATTGTGTGTTGGGCTATGTTATATTTGCCCTTAAAAAGCGCACTTTAAGGATCATGCCATCATCCAGGCCCCCTTTTTGGCACGTTTTACAGCAATCAAATTTTTCAGTCATAGTCATTGGTTTTCCTAGTTTTACATATTAATTACAAACTATCTGATATTTCTCTAAAACTTATGACCTTGCTGAAAGGGAGACTAAAATGTGTTGCTATGGTTTCACATGATCTGAAATAACAAAAAGAGGAGACTTGATTCCAAATATTTCTCATGTTATATCTCTTCTCGTTAGTTTTCATACATAAAGTAAATTTAATAGTGTATAAAGGATTATTTGATAATGGCGATATTCATAAGCGTATCATATGAAAAAAATGAACCACCGAATGCACATGGACGACCTGAAACTTTTTGCAAGGACCGATAAAGAACGAGATACACTAATATACATTACCAGAATCTACAGCCAGGATATACACATAGTTTGGTATGGAAAAGTGTGCACTACTAGTTATAAGAAAGGGAAAACTGGAGACAACGGAGAACATAGAACTACCCGACCAAACGGAGATAGAGGCCCTAGCGGAACAGGATGCATATAAATACCTGGGAGTTCTGGAAGCAGACACAATCAAAGCTACACAAATGAAGAAGAGAATTGGAAATGAATACCTCAAGAGAACAAGAAACTTCTACACACTTAATTATATAGCAGACACCTAATAAAAGGTATAAATGCATTGGCAGTATCGCTAATAAGATACTCAGGACGGTTCATAGGTTGGACCAATGAAGAACTGAGACACCTCGATCAGAAGACCAGGAAACGCATGACCATGCATAAGGCACTATACCCAAAGAACAATGTTGACCGACTCTATGTGAAAAGAAAAGAAGGCGGGAGGGGGTTCGTTTGTATAGAAGTCTGTGCATGACAGAAATAGAATTTGAAAAATACATAACGCAAAACACAGAAAGGATAATCATGGCAGCGAGAAACACTGAAAAAAAATCGACAAAATAGAAAACTAGGCGATAAAGGATAAGACGAGAAAATAAAAATGGGAAGAAAAATAACTATATGGAAAATTCATAAGAATGGCAAAAGATGAAAATAACGAAAACACTTGGACATGGATGCGAAAAGGACACATAAGCCGAGAAACTGAATATCTAATAACCGCAGCGCAAGATAACTTGATAAGAAGTAACCATATCAAAGCAAAGATCGATAAAACACAAGAAAACAGTACATGTAGACTTTCTGGACAAAGAGACGAAACGATACATCATATAGTAAGTGAATGCAGCAAACTGGCCCAAAAGGAATACAAGAACGGACACGACTAAGTGGGAAGGGCAGTACACTGAGAATGATGCAAACAACTACATCTGGGACGCACAGACAAGTGGTACAACCATAAGCCGGCAACAGTACTTGAGAGACTTGAGAATGAAAATCACAAGATCCCATGGGGCCTGGACATACAAACAAATAAACCCATCCAATCAAGAAAACCTGATGTCGTAATAATAAACAGGAAAGAAAAATCCTTGTAGATCTTGGTGTTCCAGCTGACCACAGGCTAAATACTAAAGAAAAGGAGAAACAGAGAAAATGTGACCCTATCAGTCGGTCACTGGTGTATGTTAAACTAAATATCTTAGAAACAGCCCCATAAAGATGTGACGACGGGTCAGTCATTAGGATGGGAGTATCAAGATGTGATTGTAAGTGTGTGGCGCCTTCTTATCCCAGGAAAACATCTTGATCTCTGATGGCATTCTCGCTGGAACATTCCTTGTCCTCAGGGCCGCTTAATTAAACTTAATACATTTATGGCAGACATTTATGGCAGACACAAAAACTCACAACACAGATCGCAATATACATGACAAATATAATTAAGTATTTATTTTATAAAATGTATACAATATTTTTTTCCACAGGAATCACCTCTTATCAAGGTCTGAAGGTCACTCGAGCATAAGGGTTAATAGGTATACATTAGGCAATGTAATTATAGCGTAGTAAACGTAAGTAGTGTGAATTTTACTTAGGGTTACGGTTCATCAAAAACGTGTTTACGTTGGACTTGAAGACAGATATTTAAGAGCTGATTACCTCAAAAGAAGATTGAATCTGGACAACCGTATACAGAGGGGTGTGCAGGAAAGGAGACTTTGACGGTATCGGAACGTTGAAAGGATAGATAAAAGTTCTGTGATTCTATGCAGAACAAAAAAAAATGCCTAAGAAGAAAAAAAAAGGACTTCCCTTTAATACAAAATCAGGAGGCGTTCCTGGTTTCACTGTTTGTCGTAAAACACCGTCATGATAGGAATGGATTAAGGTTTCATCCAGGTTTAATACAAATATTTTTCTTTTTAACATACTTTATATATATTACAATATTAACATGCAATTTACTATCATACAATTGATTTTCACTCTTGCTTCGTTAAAACTAACTATATAAATATTCTAAATTTGTTTTGAAAAGAATTTCTATCTAAAAAAATCAACTTTAAAAATTATTTCATTTTCACTTTCTCTCATGAAAATAAGACAACAAAGCATAAGTTTATTTGTTTATTTTTTTGGTGACTATCATCCTCATCTTTGTAGTCAAACTACAACTGCAAATATGAGGATAACAGATAAAGATACAACTTACTCATCTCTAAGCATTCCAATAATTAAATAAAATAAAATACGGGCTTTTATTTTAGCGTACATTTTGTTATACTCTTTTCTACATTCTTTTATAATATATAGCAATCCGAAGAATGAAAATATTAAAACAAAAGACATTCCGTCAACTCAGGACCTCAGTAGAAAAGTAGTGATTTTGTTGCTTGTCGGGTAATATAGCATAAGGATAATATACATCGAAGATCCACAAGCGTTATTGGATTCTTAGAGCATAAATCATAAAAACACTAGTACAGGAATGAAAAATTAGGTCGATTGAACAACAGTTCGAACTTTGCAGATAATCTGGGACCTATAAAATTTGCTACACTTTGTTGTACCCTCCCTAAAAGTTAGTGATTAGTGTTAGATGCACTAGGCCAGATTAGGCAAAAATACCCCATACATAATCGAATCATAGTTTTACAGGGATATAAGATACTCGCAATTCTGTGTAATTTTCTTACAGAGTAGAGGGAACCCATCATTTTCCCAATGAACTAATTAATTACCGCGAGGTAAAATACCAGGTTGAGAAACCGGCGCGGTCTATCTTTCTCTCAAGGGTAGATGTTACTCTCTTAAGCCTTGGTAGGCACGCCGTCTAATGATGGTGTCACGATAAAAAAAAATACCCGTGATGGCCTTGGCGAAGCGTCAAGTATTCAGCTACCGACAAGATTTGAATTACATTAAAAACTCATGTAGTCAGTTCAATCTCAGATGTGGTCTCGCTGGATGGATGGACAAATTAATTTATCCTGAAAATATGAAATCGAAGAGGTGGGACGATGTGTGTTTAGGGTGCATATTATTTCTCATGATAATTGGTGGTTAGGAAGAATTTTGTTAATCTTATATAATATAAATCTCACTTGTCTGTTTAAATGTATGTATGTATGTATGTATGTATGTATGTATGTGGTGGTCAAGGTATGGACGTGTGTTAAAAGACCGCGGATGATTTAGCATCATACTGTGATTCTCTCATAAAATAAAACTCACGTGCACGTCGTGACCACGGCCACGCAGACGGGGCTTTGATGATCGGCGAGTGTCCTGCGTCGTATAACTGGACCTCCACTAACTTGTGGGGCAATATTCTTTTAACCAAAGGCTAAGGGTGAGGTAACCCTGACAGAACCTCCAGAGAAGCTTATGGCCTGTCAGCTGTGACATACATGACCCACCGCCATGTAGAGTATGCTCTGGTGACCAGAAACCTTAATCCCAGTCATGGTTCAAATGGCATAGTGGGTGGAGAGGGCTCCCGTAAGTCGTGGTGAAGACAACGTCTCTAGAAGAAGGAAAAACCTGATATAAAATCTGCGGCGACTGCTGTTTCCAATGATGTTGACTTGCTCTTTGTTTGTTCAATGTGGCAGTTGATTAAAAAGTGGGAGTGTCTAAGTGCAAAGTCTTTCCTGACAGTAAAAAAGCTTCAAGCGCAGGCATTACTTTATATGCAATACACATTTTACCATCAGTGTGTATCTCGATAACATAAAGGTTAACTTTAGCCTAAAATAGCAAACGGACATTCATTGAGGACTGATGCAAATATGGGCGTCAATGGCAATAACGGCTCTGGAATTTTCAGGGTCTGGTGTTCGGGGCATCACAGCTTGGACCAGCTCATATTTGCGTCATTTGAGCCAGAAGTAATAGCAATACTCGAGAACGAGTTGCTGCCATCATCTATATATGTATGTATGTATGTATGTATGTATGTATGTATGTATGTAAGTTGTTTGGTGAGGAGGGCGGCTAGTCTCCCTGAAGGATTAAAAACAAGACCTTTCAAAGGGCGAATGAACCCTTTTTCGGGGTCAACGGCCAACTAGCACCGTGTATATTTGTGTGTATGTATATATGTGTTGGGGTGGAGAGGGCTCCCGTAAGCCGTAGTGAAGGCAACGTTTCTAGGAGAAGACAATCTCTGATTTAAAAAACCATAAAGCGTGAGACCAGTACCCGCATTAAGCTGGTCTGCAGTTTTACTTGTTGCTGGCTATCTTGCTCTTGCTTGTTGCTGGAGCTCAACATTTTGAACCGAGAGAGAGACTTAGCTGTCGTACAAAGCTAAGACTCGTTATCATCATATTTGTATAGATACTCCCTCAGGCATTTGGGCTCATGGATTTTAAATGTCTGAGGGAGTGGCACTCGTCTGACAAGACGTTGCAATCATCATGTATGTATGTATGTATGTATGTATGTGGAAAGGGCTCCCGTAAGTCGTGGTTAAGGCAACCTTTCTAGGAGAAGCAAATCTCTGATTTAAAAAACCATAAAGCGGGAGACCATTACCCGCATTAAGCTGGTCTGTAGTTTTACTTGTTGCTGACTATCTTGCTCTTGCTTGTTTCTGGATCTCAACATTTTAAACAGAGAGAGAGAGACTTAGCTGTCGTACAAAGCTAAGACTCGGTAACATCATCTGTGTATAGATACTCCCTCAGGCATTAGTCTATTAAAATGGTCCTGTGGCGATAGAAGTCATTTTTGGGCTCATAGACTTTAAGTCTCACAGGGAGTGGCACTCGTCTGACAAGACGTAACAATCATGTATGTATGTATGAAAGTATGTAAGTCAATGTTATGTCAGGTCATGTCATATGCTTCTGGTACCATGTAACTCAATACTACCTGCCTCATGGTCGGGTCACCGGCGACTAAACTGGTTCTCCCACCAGCCAAGTTTGGTGAGTAGGGTTGCTAGTCTTCCTGAATAATTAAAAACAAGACGTTCCAAAGGGCGAAGGAACCCTTTTTCGGGGGAAACGGCCAAGTAGCACCGTGTATATTTTTATATATATATATGTGTGTGTGTGGGGGGGTGAGTGTGTTGGGGTGTAGAGGATTCCCGTAAGCCATGGTAACTTTTCTAGGAGAAGCAAATCTCTGATTACAAAAAAAAAACATAAAGCGGAATACCAGTACTCGCATTAAGTTGGTCTGCAGTTTAATATGTTGCTGGCTATCTTGCTCTTGTTTGTTGTTGTATCTCAACATTTTGAACCGAGAGAGAGAGAGAGAGAGAGAGAGACAGAGAGACTTAGCTGTCGTACAAAGCTAAAACTCTGTAACATAATCTTTGTATAGATGCCTCCTCAGGCATTTGGATCATGGACATTAAGTGTCTGAGGGAGTGGCATTCGTCGACAAGACGTTGCAATCATCATATATGTATGTATGTATGTCTGCCTTAAACTCCCGAGGAATGCGACGGATATTCACGAGATCGGTGTTGTTTTAGAGCCCAACCCTTCGGACGAAAACTGGC
>NC_136520.1:51749470-51756970 GCF_053919585.1 Euprymna scolopes
TTAGCAGACACACAAACATACATACACGCAAACAAACATACACACATTTTCGCTTTATATATATATATATATATATATATATATATATATATATATATATATATATATTTATATATATATATACATTCGGCGTAATGTTGAATCCCTCTGCCAATTCTACAAGTACTTTAACGGTGAATGCTCCGACGAACTGCAAGCACTTGTACTCCCTCGACGTAAATACCTCCGAAAAACCCGACAAGCAGCTAAATCTCACCCCTTCACAGTAGAGATCCCTAGATGTAAGAGAATCTTCTACTTCAGTAGTTTCTTCCCCAGAACCTCTAGACTTTGGAATTCCCTTCTAGGTCCCGGCTCCTCCAACTCCACTGGCATGCACATGTTCATGTGTAACGTGAACCGACATCTTGCTGCCCAACTCCTTATATAGTACCCCTGTAGCTTGTGTCCCTGATAGTATCTCCCTACATCAAAGTGGCAATGTGCCTTGTTAAAGTGTAACCCATATATATATATATATATATATATATATATATATATATATATATATATATATATATATATATATATATATATATGGGTGTGGCTGTGTGTGTGTGTGTGTGTCTACTAATGAACTTACTTGATTCTTTCTTAAAATCTATCTATTAAATTTTAGACATTAATTTTGATCGCTTTTCATAATTTACTTGTATATATATAAATATATATATATACATATATATATATATATATATATATTTGTATGTATAACCACACACATATATATGGGTAAATTGGCATATATACATACACGCCACTTTATGAGGTCTCTGGTCCGTCTCGAATGATAACAGATTCGCCCTGTAAAGGTGGGCAACTGCGCGTGTAATAGTGAGGCAAGCGTTTCGCAATCCTGAACCACACTTCTCCTGAATCGGCGCAGTTTGAGTCCAGTGGCAAGGAGAAGTTCAGGACAACCGGAAACAATGCCGAGATAAGAGGAGAGCGTATACAACACCTGAAAGTCCCACTTAGTCACCCATTTAGTACTGACTAGATTAAACGTTACTTAACTGCGGTGATTTGACGAGAGTTAGTGTATCGCCGTATATAACACGACCTATCACATTTTTTTTTTCAATTTTGTAGATTTATATCTATATATCTATAAAAAGGCATCCCCTTCTCTCTTTGTCTGATACCACAGGAATTTTAATGAATTATTCTTTATCATATCAAATTAAAACTATATAAAACTGTATAGAGAGTATATTGGATTATAAGAGAAATGTTGCTTTATTTGGAAAAAAAATGTTTTTATTCATACTGTTAAGAAGAGTTAGTGTACATTTTTGTTAATCGGGAAACTCCTGTCTGTGCTACGCAACGAATTGCAACAAGTACTGTTTTTGTCCTTATGCCAGGTAATTAATGTGTTGAAGTCTTGGATAAGAGCTAGTCCACGTTCTGCAGCATGATTGACTAACTTGAGTGACTTTATCTGTTAAATACTATTAACATAATCCCGTTTATATTGCTATCATGCTGATTGAAATTTCAGAAATTCTTCTGATATTCCAAGTGCAGCAAAGAACTCCATTGTGTTGCAGCTGACATATTCGTGAAGATACAGTTTCAAGTCTTATTCATTGATTTATTTTCCTAGACTGGGCTGAGCTTTGTAACTCAGTTTTGCAACCATCAACTGTTTTGTTTCATCACCAATTTGACCGTCAACGAATGCTAAGCCAACATGTTTTTTTTTTTTTATTAAGATACCATAGGGGACGTGCAAACACGTTGAGTGCCGCTTTAGAAATTATCTTGTTGATGACTTGCTAGTCCTGAAGTTTCTGTGATATAGGTAAATTATTTTGTGGAGCACTAGCTGCAGAAGGTCAAGTAAACCAGGCCTGTAAATAGGATTTGCCAACAAACAAACTGAACCGGTGCAACTCATCTAATACTTTTTTTTTATAGACAACCTGAACTAATAAAGAAGTACGTATATCTTTAGACAGCAGATCACCTTTGGCATCTAGTTTAGGTATTTCCAAGCTGAACAGTGGCTGATCCTCAGGATATCTCTGAAAATTTTTTGTCGTCTTCGCTCGTTGATAATTCTATAACAACTTAAAATAGCTTTGTAATTATTTGTTCATAAATGTAATGACGGCAAGGTACTCCGAGAAGTTGACGTCGTAGTTCCTGTTCAAACAATGCACATTCATCAGATGACAATGATGTGACTCGGTCTATAACGTTCCATTTATTACGGCATTAAGGAAACAACATATGCGGGGGCTTCAAATTAATTATATATATATATATATATATATATATATATATATATATTTAGTTTAAAACTTTAATACTTTGTATTTATATTTTAAAACCAATCATTCGTAATATTCATCATTTGATGGTGAAAAATACTGATGTGTCCCTTCTAGGGTTGTCGAACTTTGCCGGGACTGTGGTTGCATGAGGGACTAACAAGAGTTTTCACCGTCTCGAGTTGCCTCGCTTACCGGTGTACGTTTTGTGTTGTTTACAAATGTTAAATAAAGATGCCATTAAGTAAAAGCCGATCTACTGTTATGTCGTTTCTAATCCATTGACATCCTCAATAAAATAATGACACATGGCGGCAGCGGTGGGATGGAAAGAGTCCAAGTAAGATGTAGAAAAGAATTAGAAGCGGAAAGTTATTTGCAGATAAGTAGCTTTGTTGTTCTTGTTTCGAATTCCAATTTGTCAATTGAAGAACAGCAAATATTTTCTATAACACCGTCTCCTGATAAATTCAGTGCACAACTGTCAACTCTCGCATTTCCAGAAAGAGTGTACAATCCCAATGGACATTTAAGGGAACATTAAGCAAAAGGCGTTTCATTATTTCATGGGCTGCCATTTTAAGGTGATGTCGCCGCGATTGTCTTGTAGATTCTTTATTCAGAGTTAGCTATCTTAAATTGTGACCAAATGCTTTGATGTAGGTTGCATTTCGGTCACCTGCATTTGTTCTGTCAAGAGCAGCTTATAGTTTTGGTGTCATGATATTCATTGGTCTATGACGTTTTCTGCTTGTTAAGGAGTGACTGGAACATTGTCCAGATTGATCTGGCCTTTCTGCACCATCTGAACTAGAAAGATATATATCACTCTATCCTGTCATGCTGACTGTAGTCCAATCACTCTTTCTTTTTTCCTCGACATGCATTCGCATTTCTGCAAGATGTTTTCTCTTAAGACGACTAAAGTCAACATTATGTACCTTTGAATCAATAGGATGCATACCACCTCCTCTACCTTTCTCACGATGTGCTTCTAGAAAGTTTTGTCTTCATCAATCTTGATCATACTTATGGTATCAGCATGTGCTGCGTATGCAACAAGTCATCATGTGAATCTGCAAATTCAGCTTCTTTAGCTTTCTGAGTATTTGTCTTCCTGAAACATTCTGATCGCCATCTGGCATCAATTGAAATGGATGACCCTTGTCCGAGGGAAACTCCATGTTTTGATAAGCTTCTGGGATTGATCTTTACTCCTGATCTGAAATGGAACACGTACATCAGGTCTGTTGCCAAGGTCGCTGAAAAATGGCAGGATCCTTCTACTGCCCCAGAAGATATCCCACTGCTGATGCAATTCTATATCAAAACCAAAGCAAAATATGATGAAAGTAAAAATAAAATAGATAAACCCCATAATTTATTATACCATACCTGTTCACACTGAAACACTTATCACAACATTCTGTGGAACTATATAAAAACACCTTGTTAAACTTTGTGACATATTTCCATTCTATGGAGGTCAGGCGCGAACGAACGCCTCATAATTTTATTATACCATATTTCTTCAAACTGAAACATAATTATCAAAGTGTACTTACGCAGATAGATATGAAAAGTTTTTTTAAAGTTTGTGCCTATTTCCATTCTATGGAGTCCAGGCGCGAATGCAGACCTCACAATTTTATTATACAATCCCTATTTAAGTTAAAAAAACACTTATCAAAGTATTGTTATGTACATCTATATCAAAAACACCTGTAAACATATTTTATTTCCATACTTTGTGGACCCGGCGCGCACGCAGACCCCACAATGTTAATGAATCATCATTATGCCAGATGAAACATATCCATTCCTGTGTCTCGATACATCTTCTATCATTATATGCAATCAGTTTTTTAAATAGTCAACCATATAGTAGCCTATTCGTTACGAGACACACACACACAAACGTTCAGCTTTATATATATATATATATATATATATATATATATATATATATTGGGCGTTTCCAAGTAAATGTATATAGCGAGAGCCTGCGATACCATTGCGAGTAGGATGACGAATGAATACTTTAATATATTTCCAAGATTCGGAGATTCTCACGAAGCTTTGTTGCTTTCATCCTTTCCGAAAATACATGAATAATGTTTGCTAGTCAAAGTCCGTAAAATTTTCCAGCGGAAATCCACCCACTGTGTAAAATGCGATTCACCGCACGTGGTCCTTGTCAAACATCACTAATGTAAAGAGCACTTGTCGTTGGGTTGAGTGTGACCTTTTTTTTTTAAACTCCTGTATAGTGTATGTTTCCTTTATGAAGAGCCCTTGATTAAAATTGTGTCCAACATTTCAGAAAAAAAGGGAAGCATGTGTGGATACATTGATACGTTCACGAACACGGAGAAAGTAATTCTCACTGTCTGCGCTCTTGATGTTATTTATTTGTTTTCCTTTTTAGCGATAGGTTGTGAATGAATTAATTTATTTATACGAAATTTTTACCTAAATACGAGTTGGGAAAATTTTTCCATTCAAATGGGGAGCATCATATATTGTTTTCAAAATATAATTATCAACGGACACGTGTTTTCTCGTCTAGGACCCATCGTGATGGCTGAATCCGGCGAGATCCGAAATCGGGACGCCATGGTAATAAGTCTACACTCCTACCCCTGGACCATCCCGCACGACTGCGTCGATTTATGTAGATGTTATTTATTTGTTTTTGTGATACGTTTTAAATTCAATTATTTATACAATATTGCATTTTTACCTACATGCCAAGTGGGAATAATTTTCCCTATATATATATATATATATATATATATATATATATATATATATATATATATATATCCACTGCGATTATTTGGTCTTATATCCAAGTTTATTTTTTTTATTTATATAATTTTGTTTCTTTATTGCAGACTATTATCCTCATCTTTCAACATTTACGGAAGGCAGTAAATTGTTGTGAATGCAGCCAGGAGATTCGGAGTTCCTATTCCCTCGCGGTTACCACCTGATGAAGGCCCGAGGAACAGTTGGCCGAAACGCCGTGAATAAAACTAACAAAAGAGGAAACTAATAGTCCGCAATAAAAAATAATAATAAATAATAATCATCTCAATAATGAATTCCAATTACATAATATATATCCACTTTTGTGTTAATATCTGGTCTTCCATCTTCGCGTCAGTACCGAATGGTATATTATTATTTTATTATTAGTGGAATCCATTGAGATGATTAATTTGTATATTATTCATTTAATTGCGGACGGTTGTCCTCATCTTCATAGTCGTGATACAGGTAACAGAGCATTCTTATCCCGTCGTGCTAACCACCTGACGACGGCCAGATTAATAGTTGGTGGAAACGTTGTGAAACAACAACTACGAAGGTGAGGATAACAGGCCGCAATTAAATATTTTTTTTTTACACAGTATTCACCACTAATCAAGGCCCGGAAGCCGCTCAGGGATAAGGGTTATTGCAAGTACATTACGTTAGTGTGGAGATTTGATGAAGTGTTTTCCTTAAGGGGGCTGTTCATTAGGAATTTGTTAACGTTGGACTTGAAGACATCCAAGTTGTATTCAGGTGGGAAGCAGGCAGACGGAACAGAGTTCCACAGGCGTACAGATCTAAGAATCTTTGTTCATGGAATCCACGTTTTGATTTAGGCATAGATAAAGAGTAGGGAAAATTTTCCACAGTGGATTCAGCTAGACGGGTGTTTTTCGTGAAAGATTGGCGAGGGGAACTCATCTCAAATGATTCCAATAAAAAATAATAAAAATAAAAATGTCATCGTACTTCACTCACTGTCTTAAGGTTTTGGTTTCGATCTCAGCTCAAGAATTTTCTTTTACTTACAAGAATTGACCGTTTAGCAAACAATCATAATACTTGCATGCACAGGTCTCAGATTCTTTCCATTTTCCTTTTTACTTCATTTTCTTAAAGGAATTTTGTGCTACATTTAATACCAGGCAAAACCGGGTAAATCTGCTAGTCTCTAATAATTCTTGCTATTAAGTACACGAGGAAGACACATTTGTTTGCCTATAATAATATGAGGCCAGTTCAGTCTGAGATATTTCTATTTAGTTACATCCTCACGAGGGCAGAATTAGACACAAAGTAAGTTTTTTTTTATATGAGGAAATCCAGCACCCCCAAAAGGGACACACTGGATAAGAACAAAAAAAATGTCTGTCATGAGAGGATTCCTCCTCCACTGACCGAGGATAGAAAAAGTGAAATGTAGCATCAAAACAGATACTGCACTGTGATCTGGTTCCGAATGCCATGGAACATGCATTTATTCTTATTCACTTGCGTCCCCACGAGGGCGGAATTAGACATAAAATCGGTTTTTAATGTGGGGAAAATCCAGCTCCCTAAAAATGGGCCTAATGGATAGGAACATGAATAAAAATTGTCTTAGTCATGAAGGATTCCTCCTCCGTTGACCGTGGAGAGAAAAGGTGGAGTGTAGCATCAGAACAGATACTCCACTGTGATCTTATTTAATACGTTTTTTAACCCTCATCGAACTTGACGAAAATCTTTAGTTTTTTCCCCGTGAACAATTTTATTAATGGAGCAGTTGGTATTAGTATGGGAAGGATTTATGGAAAGAGCTGGTTAGTTATTGAACTAACAAGACCTGTTAAGTGTATGGGAGAATGCTGAGTACTTTGTTTTATTTATAACTAGCGGCGGTACCCGGAGTTGCGCGGGTGTTTGGGGTGTGTATGTAGGAGAGGGTGACCCTGTTTTAATATTATTAAAAAAAGCATGATGTTAAGAAAAATTGGAAAAAAACCAATACAAAGCAAAGCAGCGAACAAACGCAAAAAATAAGGAAAAAAAGGTGTAAAAGAAGAAAAAAAGGTTTAGGTAGAAAGACAGTCTCGAACCCGATTATATAGATAAACGGATAACGACGGCAACATAATAGAGAATGTTACTTGAAAACTGCACTAAAAACCCGAATAATGTGTAATAAACAATTAATAAAAAGGTGCAAAAAAAATACAGAACTTACATCTTTTCAATCACACAAAGTCGAAAAAAATCAGATTTTAAACATAGCTTCAGTCTCTTATAGATAAAAAAATTATTTTTACAGGGGACTATTTTATGTTACACTTGCCAAGGAAGATAATGAAATAAACCAAAATCATTTCTTTTGAAAAATCAA
>NC_136520.1:51761970-51804470 GCF_053919585.1 Euprymna scolopes
GAAGGCGAGGGTGAGAGAGTGAAGCTGATTTCCTTAGAGGCGAAGGGCAGAAGAGAAACCATGTAGTCACACAAGTTTGAATTCCTGACATCATCAATCGGCCGACAGATAAGTAAAGAAATCATTAATTTTGCAATTGTTTGTTTTCGTGTCATCATTACCACCGAAAGGTAAATGTGTTTACCATCATCTTAGAGACAAGCCCTTGTATAACCCCCTTCCAAGTAATACTCCCACCATCATCAATAATGTGTTCTCTCCCAGTTCCGTATTATAATATGATAAAAGAATTATCATCACAGTCGTAATAATGTACCAAGAATGTAAATGTCTCTCTGTTATATATGTTATCATCATCATCATCATCATTGTTTTGAGTCCTCGTTCAATGTGTCTCTTATATGCCCCCGCTACACAACATATATATATATATATATATATATATATATATATATATATATATATATATATATATATATATATATATACAGAGAGAGAGAGAGAGAGAGAGAGAGAGAGAGAGAGAGAGAGAGAGAGAGAAAGAGCGATAGGGAGAATTGTAGATATGTATGCATGTATATATATATATATATATATATATATATATATATATATATATATTTAAAAGAGTGTAGCCATCAACACTTGTGGGTTTTTTAAAGGTTTTCATCATATTTTATTTTAAAAATATTTTTATAACGCGTTTCGAGCTTAGGGTGTGCTCTCTTCAGATGTTTTCGTAAAAAGTTTTTCTTTAAAATGGGAGTTTGTAGAGTTACCTCCACTGATATTAAATATGTTTTTCAGAGTGATGTGTGCTTTCAGACATTCTGACTCCAACTGTAAGTGTTCAAAGTGTCCGGTCAAATTTATATTCAAAGAGTGGCTTTTGGTCCATTTGGTGAAGGTTTCTATGGTTATATATATATATATATATATATATATATATATATATATATATATATATATATAGTAAATAAAAGAACAGAGATAAAATTTACAAAAATGTTTTAATATTCGGTAGAATATCTCAAACTACTAGGTAGGTGCTTCTTAATCCGCGGAGTTTCAAAGAATGAAAATTCTTCTCATCATCAACTGGAACGTGCACCTGCTATGGTCCGTTTACTTGCAAATAATAACCTCCATTATACTGGACTCATTTAAATATGGTTGGATATTTTTTAATTTCATGTTAAACTCTGAATCAACTGTCTGCATGAGCTATTTTCCATATTTATATTCTTATGTTTTTTAAAACCATTTTAATCGTTACTTTTGGATTATTTTGCTGTCTTTCCTCTGATAAGAAGAATTTACATTCTTTGAAACTCCGCGGATAAAGAAGCACCTACCTAACAGCTTTAGAGTATTCTGCCGATTAATAAAAACTTTTGGTAAATTTCTACTTTACATCTCTGTTCTTATTATTATTAATCGTAAGTTCTATTATCGTCAGCGAATGTATTGAGCTTTCTAATTGAATTCGGATTAAAATATGAATAACAATATTTATATTTGATTTTGGAATTTGCTTTCTCCTTGATTAGTAAATTCCACCTCAAAAATGTTCTTATATATATATATCTATATATAAAAATGTAACTCTTGGTTCGTTCGCAATTAATAGTCTAAACAACCACTGGACGGATGGCTTCCAGGTTTTGGTATAATATGTTTACTATATCCATGTGTGTTTTTATATATTTCTTTTTTATTCTAACATTATACTTAATATTTCTATGATAAATAGGTGTTTTTTTATACTGATAGGCCATCTTTTTATTTAGGGACAATTATTTATTACCGCTTCCTGTCACGTGACCAGTGTTTCACATTTAGCGGTGTTCCTGCTAGATCTGGAGATGTCGTTTGCAATCTAGCGGGGAATTCTAGAAAATCTGGAGATATTTCGCACCCACACCCCCGCAATTTTAGATTAAAAAATCAAGAAACGCGCTGGAAAATGTAAGTAAAAAAAAAATTGCATTTATTTCCTTTAGTAACAATTATTTAATGATTATTTGTTTTGTTTTTCACCTTTTTTTCGGCTAACCATTCTTAAATCTCGCTATAAAATCGATTTTTCCAAGTACATTTTAGGTGGGGGTAATTCCAACCTCCGGAGTTTAGTTTAAAATACGATCTAAGCAGCCGCGCTTAATTTAGAAATATTAAGTCGAATATTGTAAAAATCAAGGAACGACAGCAAAAAAAAAAAACATATACCAATACAGTAGAATGTAATTATCTACCAACCTTAATACTTTTAACATGCTAAAACAAAGTTTTTTGGGGTTTTTTTATTTTGTAATTTCAAAATATGTTGCACCATTATTGTGATGTTATATTTGCAGTATATTTCAATTTAATTTTTATTATAAAAAGTTTGAGTTTATGATTTGTTTCTTGCAAAAAAAAAATACGCTATCTGAAAAAACAGATAAAACTAGCTGATAAAATATGTAAGCCTTCTGGAGAGCTAACCGCTTCAACATAATTCCAGAAACACATAGTGAGAAAACACGGAATATAATGAATATACTATATTTATAATTTTTTTAGTGTAGGAATTTAAAATATGTAGTTGTGGGGGGGTGATTTGCGATTTTTGAAAATTTCAGATGATAAAAGTTAAAAATCTAGCGATTTTCTGGACATTTCTTTCTCCTGATCACGGATTTTTAAAAATCTCAGTTGCGAAAACTACATGTGATATCACTAAAAGGATAATGTAAACAGAATGTGTTTTCAATATCGGTAAATTTTCAATGGGTTTAATCACATGAGTATTGATAATGTAACCCTGTGATTGAAATTTGAATTAAGTTAACCACACGTGGTCGCTTTCCTATCAAATATTCATCGAAAAATGGTAGGTACAGACAAAATGAATGCCGACGCTCAAAGTGTATAAAAATTTTGACCCCTCCCTTTAAAAAAAATCACCAAAAATCAGGAAATTTATTAAAAAAATCACCAAAAATCAGGAAATTTACCAATTTTATGAAAATTTCAGTATTTATCAAATTTTATCAAATTTTTACTTAACTCTTAGTGAAAATGTTTGTTTTTTTTTTAAACAAAAAATACCTTTACTAAAGTTATGGTTTTCAGTAGTAAATTAAACACGCAAGAATTTATTTTTCCTTTTTTTATATGAATAAAGCATCGTAATTTGTAACAATTAAAAATAATTTATACAGGAACATTCCGAAAAAAGCCACTAAAATCCGTATTAATGAATTCGATATAACTCGAAGGAAAATGAATTTGTCGCATAATATTCAGGAAATTAAAGATTCAATTAAATTCCTATTTTAGTCACCTAAATTATTTAGGGTTAAATGAGTTTAGGAATTTATAGCCAAACCTAAATACTTTTTTTTTTGCTTAAAGAGAATAGGATTAATACAGTAAGTTATGTAAATGTGTATAGAATGCTCTGCTTTACGGTTGTTGTAAAAATGGAACGGAAATTTAAATTTCGTTCCCTTTTAAATTCGGTACATTTTTCCATTACGTCCAACTCATCGTTCACATTCGACACGTCAAATTTTATAGCTTTTCGGGTGTGCTGACAAGGTTAGGGGTATCTATTCCGAAAGCCGTTCTAACATGGGTAGATTGGTAGGTGTGTCAGAAATTTCGTGAAAAATATTGAATAATTCCACCCCGTCTTTCCAAGCTTATAACTCCTCGACAAATGTAACTCACGCCCTAATTTTTTTGCAATTAAAGGAGCAAGGACCAAGGTTTCATTAAAACAAACAAAAAAAACACGTGTTTGTTTTTTTTTTAAAGGTTTCAAACTTCGGTCTTTACAGGTAAATTTCTAAAAAACACAACTTTTTTTTAATTTGAATATATTATTTATTGACCCTTTTCTCTTCAATTTTGATATATAACACTTTGGTAAATAAATTAATTATTAACTTTTTAATAGACATTTCAAAATGGGAGGCGTGAATTATTCAACCCCCTGTCTTTCCAAGCTTATAACTACTCGAAAAATGTAATTCAAGTCCTAATCTTTTTTCAATTAAA
Organism: Euprymna scolopes; assembly: GCF_053919585.1. Taxonomy (NCBI): domain Eukaryota; kingdom Metazoa; phylum Mollusca; class Cephalopoda; order Sepiida; family Sepiolidae; genus Euprymna; species Euprymna scolopes. The sequence goes on from NC_136520.1 coordinate 51,766,018, forward strand.
GCAGCAACCACCAAGGTTTCATTAAAAAAAAAAAAAAAGAAAAAAACCACGTGGTTTAAAAAAAACTTCGAACTTTACAGGTAAATTTCTTAAAAACACTACTTTTTTGCTTTAAATTTGAATATATTATTTATTGACCTTTTCTCTTCAATTTGTGATATATAAAACTTTGGTGAGTAAATTAATTATTTACTTTTTAATAGACACTTGAAAATGGGGGGGCGTGAATTAAAAAAAAACGTTTGACTAAAATATTATATTCGATTATTGGAAAGAGCATAAAATTTCACATAGATCCTGAAAATATCGTAAAAATAGAATCAATAGAAAAATTTTGATAGATATTTAAAGTTTAAAAATTGAAAAATATTCACTCCGTAAAATTCATTACTGTTTTTTAAAAAATACAACAACATATTTCTATTACTTTTAAAACAACTTTAATAGTTTATTTTGGAAGTATAATCCATAAAGAAAATAAACAACCCACTTTCAAAAGAGAAATTACGAGTTTTTTTATATATATTTTATTCGCAGTTTCGGTATAGGGGAGACAAAACTACATCTACTAGATTGGAGTGTTTATTCGTTGTAAACGTACTCGACAACCTATAAATGTCGGCATTTCCAATGTGAATGGTAAGCTGAACTTATGTAAAAAATAACAAAAAGATATACCAAACTGACTTTTTCGTTTAAAAATGGAAATATTTCCCTTTCGTTATTAACTTTTTTTTTTTTTTAAATATTTTGTGTTTTATATACATAAAGTACAATTGTTGAAATTTACTGTTTTGATTATATTCGTTTGGAGGGAACAATTAAAAAATTAAGAAAGATTAAACGGAGCGAAATTTAAGTTTCTGTTCCATTTTTACAACAACCGTAAAACAGCGCATACTAAGCAAGTTTATCGTAATTTATAAGCATAATGTTGAAACACTAAATCAACATTTTATTTATTATTCTGCATAATTAATGATAGAAGTATTTTTCTGTCTATTTTCTGAACATCTGTTAAAATAATTTGTACATTCTCTTGAAAAAAGAATCAAACTTTTCTCTACATTCACATAACTATTTACAGTGTTCATGTAAAGCATTCATCTGTTATTTTTATAATAAAAATTTCGTTTTCAAAGAGAAACCTTTACTGCCAAATGTCTTAAAAAAAATGCAAATTTTCCTGGAAAAAAAACTTTCACCTAACAATTTATGGTAAAAAGTTAATCTTTTTTTTTGGGGGGGGGGAAATAACAACTTTTATGGATTTAAAAACTTGCAAAAAATAATAAAAGTAAATAAACGAACAAAATGCAATTTTTCTTGAGGAATGTGTTCCATTTTAACAAACTGAGCCACAGCAACGCGTGGCCGGGTACAGCTAGTATATATATATATATATATATATATATATGGAGAGAGAGAGAGAGAGAGAGAGAGAAAGAATAAAATTGTCTGTGTGTGTAAATTGCCCTACCAAACTACTATATCATTTCTCAGTCTACAGACTCGAAAGTTGTGATAGTTGGGAAAATTTTCTTTACTGGTGTTCGGCCAGAAACTTGGCTGTCAAGGGGTTAAAGTTCAACGATTTGAAAATTCTATCAAACTCCTCCGCCCATTTTGGGTCCCAACCACTTGACATTTTAAATGTAGATTACTTGGACATTGATGGAACTATTTCATTTGATTTGAGCTTAAAACAATAAATGTTAATTTGCAAAGTTTGTTAAAAGACGTGGTGATAGGGGAAATTAGGGTAAATTGTGGTCACTCAGATTCCAGTAAACACCGCAATAAATTTCCCGAGACTTTTCGAACCAGACGACTGGAAACACCGCAAGTTAATATAAATTTGAAATTTCTGATGATAACCTGTGTGAGAACTCACTGTGAGTACATAATACAGTTATATATAGCAGGGCAACGCCGAAGATATTGCTGGTCGACGAGGATCAGTCAAACAAGATCAGCTACGGGCTAGGTATGTTTCTCCGATAGGCCCGATGTTACAACCCTAGAGTACTCTTATTTGCCCCTTTTTTTTGTTACATGTCCGCTGTTAAGATGTATTTGATGTCGTAATTTTTATGCGTTACTAGACGTGAAACGTATGAGATATACATACTTAATATATACATTTATCCATGTCATACAGACCCCTCTCCGAAACAAATGCAGACTTTGTGGCCCAAGAGACGAAACGATAAATCATATAGTAAGTGAACGCAGCAAACTGGTCCAATAAGAACAAAAGAAGAGACACGACCAATTGGGAAGGGCAATACACTGTGAATTATGCAAACAACTGCATATCGAACGCACAGGCAAGTGGTACAGACATAAGCCGGTTACTAGAAAACGAGAATCACAAAATCCTATGAGACATGGATATACAAACTGGTAAATCCATACAAACAAGAAGACTAAATTTCGTAATAATTAACAAGAAATAAAAACCCTGTCAACTAGTAGACTTTGCTCTTCCAGCTGGGACAGGGTAAATATCAAAGAAAAGGAGAAATAGAGGAAATTCACAGACCTAGCCAGAGAGCTGAAAGGATATTGAAGATGAAGGAAATCCAAATAATAACTATAATAGTAGTAGCACTAGCAACACTCCCGAAAAACTTTGAAAAAAGAATGGGAGAAATTGGCATAAGATGAATGACTGGAAAAATACAACAAACAACAATTATGAAAATAGCTGAAATATCAATGAACCCTTGAATGTTAAGACAAACAGAGAAGAACCAGAAGGGTTGACGAGACAAACTGCTACAGAGACAAAACATGAAGCTCTACATCGAACCAAGAATATTGCAGCTGCATACCTATGAATTTTCTAACCTGACCTCCATACCCCCATTATCACATCACTCCCCCCTAAAAAAACCCCAAAAAACAAGTAGCCAAGTAGTCAAAGAGGAAGAAAAGACTGAGGAGTGAGCACGGACCAGACTCCACTTTCTAAGTTCAAAGAGAACTACGACCTTGGGGAGGCTTATTGCCACTCATATTCCAGTAAAGACGAATGGCCACTGCCAACGAGAAATCAATGGCAAGCAGCTGTTGCTATAATGCAAATTTATTTGCAAATGTTATCGAAAGAGGTTGAGAGTACTGGAAAATCTGGGGAGACTTGCTGTCACTCAGTCTCCAGGGAAAACCTCAGGCTGTATTCAATGAGATCTTTGGAGACCTGTGCGCAAGCTCCTTGTGAGCCAATAATAATAATAATAATAATAATAATAATAATAATAATAATAATAATAATAATAATAATAATAATAATAATAATAATAATGCAAGATGTACTTGAAAACGAGAATAACAGAATATTGGGACATGGATATACAAACAGACACACACATCCAAGAATGAAGACCGAATATCGTAATAATTTACAAGAAAAAAAAGTCCTTCCAAATCGTAGACTTTGCTCTTTCAGCTGACCAGGAGGTGAATATCAAAGAAAAGGGGGGGCGGAACAAATGCACAGAACTAGCTACAGAGCTGAAAGGGAAATGGATGATGAAGAAAATCTGGAAAATACTTATAATTGTAGCAGCACTAAGAACAATTCCGAAACAAACTTTGAAAAGAATGGGAGAAATTGACATCAGAGGAATGGCGGGAAATATATAACAACAACAATAATGGAAACAGCTGAAATATTAAGGAAAACGCTTAAATGCGGAGACTAATAAATATGAGCCATATGCGCAGACCAGCCCAACCGCTGCAGATGCAAAAGATGAAGAGTTACATTATGACAAGGACATTGAAGCTGTAAATAAGAAAGTTCGCTATCCTATCCTCTATGGTCCTGATATGACCTTAAACTATATCCAGTTGTGAGGCCCCAGCTTGCGGGCTTTAGGGAGTGTGGAGCCACCCTTTAATTGCCCGGAGTGGTAGTACCTGTTAGCGCCCCAAATATGGGTTAAATAAAAACCGACTTGAAAACAACAAATATATTCTATTAAAAAATGTTTCTTCAAAATCTTTGGATTCGGCATTAAATAACATTAAAAGGGTTGATATGCCGTAAAACAAAAACAACCAACCAACCAACCTATCCTCTCTATTGTCTCATCATCGGCCCCCCCCCACAGTATGATGCCAAATTTCCGAGAAGTGTACAAGAGGATGGAAAGACCGAAAAAAAGAACGTTGACCAGACTTCCGCTGGACAAGTGCGAAGAGAATTAGAAACTGTGGGAGGCTATTTGCCACTCAAATTCCAGTGTAGACCAATGATCGCTGCCAATAGAAAAATCAATGGTAAGCAAATTTTGCAATAATACAAATTTATTTGCAAAATATTATCGAAAGAGGTGGAGAGTAGTGAAAATCTGAGGAGACGTGCTGTCTCTCAGTTTCCAGGAAACGCCAGAGACAAGGAGGGATCTTTGATGGCCTGTGTGAAAGCTCCTTGTGAGCCAATGATATATATATATATATATATATATATATATATATATATATGTGTGTGTGTGTGCGTATGTGTGTATATATGTGTTATATATATATATATATATATATATATATATATATATATATATATATATATATATATATAATACGCATTATATGCACTTGAAAGCCAAATCAAAATGTAATATTGGGAAAATAAACAAATATTTTACTTGTTTGTAATTTATAATTTAAATATATTTCGGAGATAAACTCCATTCTTAGTATGCTGTTGTGTTTGTTTTTCTTTTTTTTTCTCATTTTCTTTCTTGTCATGTTGTAATGTTTGGTAAAGAAAAGTCTGTTTTAAAGAGCGACGCGTTGTATCTCAGCGGTTATATTTTGAGATGTTACAACTGTGAGTTGATGATGCGAGATTAACTTCAAGGCTGTAAGTTCCATTATAGTAACATTGATTAAATTTGAATAAAATAAAAACGCATCAAGTGCGCTTGAAAACCAAATAACAACGTACTATTAGGAAAATAAACAATATTTTACTTGCTTGAAATTTTTAACTCAAATATATAAACTCCATCCTCAGTATGTTGTTTTGTTCCTTTTTTTTTCTCTTCTCGTAAAGTTGTAAAGTTGGAGCAAGAAAACTCTGATTGTAAAGAGCCGCAAGTTTTATCTTTTTTTTTTTCATTTTCCTAATATTACGTTTTGATATGGCTTTTAAGCGTACTTGATGCGTATTTTTTATTCATTCAAATAAATACACGTTTTCATAATGGAACTCACACACTTCACACACACACACACACACACACACATATATATATATATATATATATATATATATGCACGTTTCATTAAATAACACAGACAACTCTTGCTTAGTTTTCTTTTAATCCTCCTTTTCTCTTATCGAACCATTTTCCGAACGTTTTTTTCGAGTGAAAAAATAAATTTCCCGTAATCGCGAACGTTTTCGACCTCCATTGATCATCCTCAGGCGAGTAGTAAAAAATAAAAAAAATGAAATTGAAAAATGAAAATAGCGAGATGAAATGAAAAGACGATTAAAACTGAGAGAGTGCTCAATACTATTGCAGGACAAATATGTGTTTTATTTTTTAATTACCGTTTTATCTGTTTGGTTACCTATGTTTCGGATACGTATATATATATATATATATATATATATATATATATATATATATATATGTATATATATATATATATATATATATATATATATATATATATATAACATTGTTTGTGTTGTGTGGGAATTTCTTCCTTATGGATAAGGAAACGGACGGATCGATTTTTAGCAAATTTAGCACAGAGGTACTTTATGTTCTTAGCAGTGTTTATATCAAATTCGATAATCAAAATACTAATCTGATACAAGAAAGAATAGGCGATTTTGACAAATGTTATCAGCTTACAAAGCCTAGGATCGCACATGGATTTGCATACGCACATACACACACGCACTCTCATGAAAACAAACACACACGCACACATATATACATACACACACACGCATATATATATATATATATATATATATATATATACACACATGTACGTATGTATATATGTATTTGCTAACAATGCCCACGAACTCGCTGATTAAAAATACTCGAATTATTAACCGCCCTATATTTTTAATCGATTTCACATCGACTTTATAAGTAATATATGTAATACTTTTGAATTTTTAATTTATATTTTCGCTCCTTCGCAATTTTACGTCCTTAACACTAGAAGATGATTGTTACAGCAAAAATTATTGAACCTTAATTAATATTTTCGATTTTTGTATAAAAAAGATTACACGGAAAATCGAAAAATTAATTAAAAAATAATAATCATAAAGCAATGTGTCTCCGTTGCATTTAATAATGTTTGCTTGAATATATATATATATATATATATATATATATATATGTATATATATATATATATATATGTATATATATTATATATGTTGTTTTGAAAAAATGAAAACCGAACGAATTAATGAAATGATCAACGTTTCGTCCGTATTGCGGAGGACATCTTCAGGATATTAAAAGGAAAAATGCAAAAAAAAAAAAAGAAAACGATCATAGATCATATGAAAATGAAAAGGAAAACAGTGTTAGAATCCTAACCATATCGGGAAGGAAACTATGTGTGTGTATGATATGGGTAGGATCCTAACACTTTCTTCCTGTTCATTTTCATATGATCTATGATCGTTTTCTTTTCTTTTTCTTTTTTTTTGCATTTTTCCTTTTAATATCCTGAAGATGTCCTCTGCAATAGGGACGAAACGTTGATCATTTCATAAATTCATTCGGTTTTTCTTTTTTCAAAACAACATAACGTCAACCATCGCTGGTATTTTTATCATATATATATATATATATATATATATATATATATATATATATATATATATATATATATACATAATATTCGCTATATATCTATTACAGTCATTCATCATTTTATCACGATGTAGTGTATAATGTTCCAGCAAGCTCCTCTCATTTAGCCGATAATTATCACTGCGATATCATGGGAAGTTTCTAACGGGGTTACCATGAAGTTCGTTAATATAGAAAAGTTAAAATGTTTCTTATGATTTTAGAAACACTTTTGAAATTAAAGACGACACTATTCATAATGATACCCCCTACGATGAATGTTAAACGTTTTGCCAATAAGGGCTTAACCCGACTGGCTGTGAATGGCACACATCTAAAGTGGCACGTGCGGTGCGTTTAGGTTATACCTGGACAATCAAAGAGAACTGAAACAAAATATGGGACCTCAAATTAGATACACTTTCTGTTGGATCGATTTGACTCTGGAATATAGAATAGTAATGATTTTCACTAGGATTTTTGCATGCATAGATAGATTGCTACTTGAGGGCGTGTTTTAATATGAAATAATATTTCGAATATCGCTATGTTTATAATTTCTCTCTTGGATACAACACGCGGTTAAGTATAAAAAAAAACGTAATTGTCCGCGCAGTGTTATTACTGCAAATGTTCTAAAAAACAAAAACAAACGGTTTTAAAGTGTGTACTGAAAAACACTTTTAAACTATGAAAAGTTGCTTCTTTGAATGCTGGATAATTTAATTAGTATTTCAGTAAAGTTAAAATTAAGGTTAAATATTCCAATCCAGACAATCAAAGAGATGGATTATAATCAAATTTTGGAAAACATTATTTCGTAACGTTAATTTAAAAACTTCAGAACAACAACTCTTATATGTAAAATGGCTGTTTGTCTGTCTGTGTCTGTTCGTCTACATATTTTAAAACACTATATTCTCCGAAACTAAGAGTCGCAGAGTGGCGCTAGGTGCTCAAATGATTATAATTTTTGCGGGCCGTTCTTTTATGAGTCTTTAGCAGATTATAATAGGTTTAAGGGATACAAACTGGTTTAAAACAGAATAACTCTTTATGCATCTTGTGCATTCATTAATTTAATTTTTTTTTATTCTATGATTTTAATCAATTTCTGTGCTTGTCACTTTGGTACGGTGGTAACGTTTTCAACTTTGAATACTACAAGTTTGCTGTCCTATTCGGTTAGAAAACTGATGACCCCCCAAATACTTTATTTTTACTTTTGAAATCACAAATCTATCATAGTATATACGAGATCTGGACAAAATAAAACATCATAAGCGCATTTTACGCCCGGCCAAAATCGCCCCTCTTACTATTCTAATATATAAAAGACTATATGCCTGTTTGTCTGTCTGTCTGTCCCCATATTTTAAAACTCTATCACTTCTTAAACTTACTGGCGGGGCCATGGGCTTCAAATGATTGGATTTTTATAGACTGCTCCTTTATTGGGTTTTTAGCTGGTAAAAAATATTTTTAAGGGGTAAAAAATGAATCAGTATTGAATAAACCCATTAATTATTTTGTATGTTCACCTTATTTAATTTTCAATTTTTAATCCATTTATATGCGTACAACGTCACCAGCTCTCAATGTGATTGTTTTGCTTTCAGTTTCGATTCTAGCTGAGGGCATCCAAATACTTATTTTGCTTTTGATATCGCGACTCAATATTAATATACGAAATCTGGAGAAATTTGAATATCATATGAAAGCGTATTCTAAGACTGGGAAATATGGGCGCCCCCCTTGCTTGTAAATATATAAAATATTTTATTCATTGACTAAATATGCTTTTCTTTAGACTGCCAATAGAAGATACGTTAAAAAAGAAGACTGTCGTTTATATACAAACGGCGTGCAATACGTAATGACCGTGCCCCACTTCCAGTTGTCCGATATAGCTAAAATTTTCCATGTGCAATGATTTATATCTCTACAGGTTATGTGAAAAATGGCAGCTATGAACCAATTGTTATTTCTTTTTTACAGGTGTTTGAACTGAGTCAGGTGTGAAGTGGGGTCTGTTGAATGTCGCGCAGTGATCCGGTTTTTGTATCTGAAAGGACGCACACCACAGCAGACTTTTGATGAAATGAAAGACTTATGGTGATAATATCCCATCATATGACCTTGTAAAACGCTAGCATCGTGAATTCAAACATGGCGGGAAGTCTGTGGAAACAGCTCCCAGACCTGGTCGCCCCCCTTCTGCCATTGATGACCCATCTGTTCGTCAAGTTGAAGATGCCAGTTTGGAAGGTCGGCGCATTGCTATTCGCCAAATAGCCCAAGATGTAAAGATTAGTACAGAGTCTGTGGAAACTATCATTCATGACAATTTGCATATGCATAAGGTGTCTGCCATATGGATTCCCATGTCGCTCACACCATTCCAGAAGCGAGAACACATCGAGTGCTTGAGGATGACTTTGGAGATGTGGCAAGAAGATGAGTCAAAGCTTTTCAAAAGACTGATTACACAGGATGAAATCTGGGTCACTCACTAAGATCCAGAAACCAAAGTCCAGTCAATGGAGTGGACGCACATGGACTCATCACCTCCAAAGAAGGCAAATTGAAGTTGTTTTTGAAAGAAAAGCTTTTCCCAAATGATGCAGCCTTGATTTCTGAAGTCACGTTGTGGTTGGAGGACCAACCTGGGATGTTCTACAAAAACGGTCTCTAGAGCTGCATCAAACGATGGGAGAAATGCATAATTCTAGGTGGTCCCTATGTAGAGAAAGACTAATACCTGTGCCAAGTTTCGTTGGTATACTATGGGAAATAGGTTAGGGATATTACTTATTTCACGCCCCTCATAGTCTAGTTTCTCTTCATTTTGCTTGCTGTATTCTAGCCCGGAGATAATCTCCTCGTTGAGAAAGAACACGATACGTCAGGTATTATTGACGGTTGTTTTAGCATATCCTCGTACTTGGCGCAAATTTCTGACATATGCAGCATCATAAAAATGTTAGTAAAAGGTATTACGTACCAGATCGCTTAGAGCGTTTTATCCATATATAAATAATTTGATTGCAGAAATTTCACATTGAACAAAACTACACTAGGTGTGCAACAGCGCATGACACTTGCGCATTTATTAAGTCTATTAGCCACTATCTTATGTAACATTACAATGACATTACGTACAATATTTAGAGAAAGTAGTTTATATTTTCCTCCCTAATTATTCTGTGCCACCAATACTCCAAGTAGACACCGGCACCATATCTACATTCCTACTCTACTCTACACACACACGCGGAAACGCACACACACACACACACATATATATATATGTGTGTATATATATATGTATATATATATATATATCATAACCTTTACATTTTCATAATTCTAGATGATTTCTCCCCTAACGAAATCCGGCATTGCTGATTGACTGCGACATAGACATTCTCATATTCTGATATTCGCAATTTCAATCAGTATATAAACGGTTCGACACTTATAACACTGCCACCATTTATTTACATATCCATTCGTTTCTATTTATTATTTCCATATTATATACATTAAACTTGCATTTCTACACTTTCCAATATTATATTAAGAATTAAGCCATTGATTTTGCCATTATAATTATTTAGCCACGGAAATTCGCAACTAAACGCATACAAAACGTATATATGCTCCGATAAACTGCTTCTCTCTGCATTCACGCTACTCGCTCCCGCTTTTTCTCACTCTTCCACTTTCTCCCTATTCGTGTATCAGTTGCCCTCTTGGACTTTGTGTCCGTTAGCCTATACCGCTAACACTTTGCCCACTTCGTGTCCCCCTTACGTTTTTGATACGTTATTCTGCACTTTGTTTGTATCAAATGACATTTTATTGGCAGTCATGTGCGTTCGTCTACTCGCATCACGCCTGCTTTTCCCCACTATTCGACAAGTCTTCTCATGCATTTTTATATTCTGTCATTACTGAGATGCGTTATTTATTCTTATCCGTATCTATTTATTTGTTTTTACATAGTTGTCCATTTCAATCCAGACCATTGCCCTCCTCTTTCATCCTGGTTGTTTCAGGAAGTTACGGCCAACTACTCTCCCCATCTCTACATTCTAAAGCTAAACGATCAGTTAGTAAAAAACATGGTGAGACGACAAAATATATGAGGAAGTGTAAAAATAGTTTATTAGGGTTTCTTTTCTTTTTTTTTTACAAGGTGGTCACGACTTATCAAGGCCGGGAAGCCACTCAGGGATAAGATTTATTGTAAGTACAGTACGTTAGTGTGGATATTTAAAGTGTCTACTTAAGAGGGCGGTTCATCAGAAATTTGTTTACATTGGACTTGAAGACATCCAAGTTGTAGTCAGTAGGGAAGCAGGCAGACAGAACAGAGTTCCACAGGCGTGCAGTTCTAAGAAAGAAGCTTTGTTCCTGGAATCTACGTTTTATTTAGGCATAGATAATTAGTGGGGAAAGTTCTTGACAGTGGATTCAGCTAGACGGGTGTTTTTCGTAAAAGATTGGCGAGGGGGGGGCAGAGATTGGAGCTCAGATGAGCACCTGCCATGGAAATAACGAGAAAAACAAAGATAGGCTTGCAACGTCTCTTCTGTGGGAGAGAGGTTGCAGGGAAGGAAACATGCATCCCCAACTAAGCCACGAAGTCTATTTTGTACTCTGTAAAGGCAGGATAGGCTGTTTTTTGCAGCTCCTGCCCAGATACGGCAGCAGTATTCTATCCTTGGACGTACCTGGCTTTTATATAGATAGAAATAGATAGGATTTATTTTCATTTTTGTCATTTCTGTTTCATATTTTAAGTAAATGTGAAGTCTTGGAAATTACTAATATTCTATACTAATACATTATAAACTACTACTGTACTATTATGTTTATAGGCGCGATAAAAACGGCAACAGCGTGTAAAATTACAGGAAACGAATAGTTTAAAAAATATGATGAATTTATAGTTATAAAGTGTGGGAAAACACTCTTCTATATCAATTTAACGTAAAATGAGCACCCATGTTATAGCAGCATTTTCACTGATGGGGGAAAAGCTGTCGATAGTTGTAAAATCTTGATTTCCACTGTATTATTTTCCTTAAATATTACGACTTTTAAAGGTTTTCGACTATGCTAAAAACGAATATCGAATTTAAAATTTCTGTTATAAGGTTATAAATGTTATAAGTGGTAGCCATTGTTGTACCGAATAAAAGCATTAAAACACATTAAAACACAAAAATTAGTCAGGTCATTTTTTCTTAGTTGGCTTCCTTTAACAGAACTAACCAAAACGGTGATTTGTTATTTCTTTTATTACAAATTACTTTTCTTCTTTCTTTATTTTTTTTGCGGTCAAAAGTGAATTATTTGACACCTAGTATTGCAGTAATTAATAAAAAAATAAAAACGAAAAAAACAGACAAGAACTTTCGTTTTATTTCCTTAGAATAGGATTTTATATTTGCGTTTATAAATAAATTTCTGCTACTTAATAAAACTTGGAGACGAACTACTTTTAGTCGCGGAGCCGGTACCTAACCAGTCAACATACTACAATCGTATTTATTTTGTATGTTTTCTACCCCCACCTTAAAATGTAAACATGAAATTTATTTTATATGTTAAACGGTAAATGTCAGCGCGTTACTTAACTGCTAATTAAACTATACACGTTTTATAGTTGATTGACTCCCAACAACCAAACAAATGAGAAAGAAAACATAAAAATGTTTCTGTGAACCACGATAACTTTCTTTTTAGATCAAAATGCATTAAAATCTACGTAAGAACAAAAATAAAAAAAAAGAATGCAGTTTAGATTCCCGGAAGGAAACAAATATATATTAATTTTTATCTATCTCAGACTAAACTCCTACATAATCCGATTTCTAAATAATCTATAATGACCAAAGAGAATTCATTTATATATGGATAAAAAAAAGGCCTCAACTAAAATGTTTAAATAGAAATAGATTTAGCACTTGCAGAAGCCGATTTCGAAAAAAGTCTTCAATCTTAAAAAAGGCTTTAACTATATAAGAATGAAAAGAGAAAACCTTAACTAAAATTTTGTAAATACAAAACGGGGATCATCAGCTGCTTACCATGTAGCTGTTTCGGAGATTTAAAAACAGGAACTTTTAAATACATGACACTCCAGCGGATGATACCACTTCCTCAATGAAAAAAAAAGAAGTAAAATAATATGGTTCCTATGAAAAAAATGTAGATAAATAAAATATTAAAAAAAAGATAAATTATTAATAAGTAAGTTTCAGATTACAGCATTTTTTTTTTTTACACAGTGATCACCACTTATCAAGGCCCGGAAGCCACTCAGGGATAAGGGTTATTGCAAGTACATTAAGTTAGTGAGGAGATTTGCTGAAATGTTTACTTAAGGGGGCGGTTCATTAGGAATTTGTTAACATTGGACTTGAAGACATTCAAGTTGTAGTCCAGAAGGAAGCAGGCAGACGGAACAGAGTTCCACAGGCGTGCAGTTCTAAGAAAGAAGCTTTGTTCATGGAATCCGCGTTTTGATTTAGGCACAGATATAGAGTGGGGGAAATTTTTCACAGTGGATTCAGCTAGACGGGTGTTTTTCGTGAAAGATTGGCGAGGTGGGGACCAGAGATTGGAGTTCAGACGAGCATCTGCCATGGAAATAACGATAAAACAAGGACAGGCTCGCAACGTCTCTTCTGTGGGAGAGAGGTTGCAGGGTAGAGAAAAGGGCATCCCCCACTAAGCCACGAAGTCTATTTTGTACTCTGTCAAGGCAGGATAGGCTGTTTTTAGCAGCTCCTGCCCAGATATGGCAACAGTATTCCATCCTTGGACGTACCTGGATTTTATATAGATAGAGAATTGCATCAGTAGTGAGATATCTTCTCGAGCGGTAGAAGGATCCCACCATCTTTCCAGCGACCTTGGCAACAGATTTGATATACGTGTTCCATTTCAGATCAGGAGTAAAGGTCAAACCCAGAAGCTTGTCAAAACACGGAGCCTCACCCAGACAAGAGCCATCCATCACAATTGATGCCAGCTGGGGATCAGAGCGTTGATGATGTAAGGATAGGAGTTTGGTTTTGGATGCATTAAAGGTAACCATCACATCTTTCCCCACTGAACCACGCGCTCGAGATCAGAGGAGAGAGAATCAGAGAGAACTTTGTCATTTACAGCCTTTGTATGTGTTGCCGTAGATGGTTGTGTCATCAGCATAGATGTCAACGAATGATTTAAGTATGTGTTTAGGGAGGTCATTGATGTAGATTAGGAAGAGAGTTGGGCCCAGGATTGACCCCTGGGGGACTCCAGCATTTATATTGCAGGCCTCCGATTTTTGTCCATCTACCACTACTCTTATGAGCCTATCGGAGAGAAATGATTTAATGATTGAGAAAACATTTCCCGTTATACCGTAGCTGGAAATCTTGTGAAGTAGACCTTTATGCCATACCTTGTCAAAGACCTTTGATATGTCAAGAGCAATTGCCCTAGAACGAAACCCTTTGTCAGGAGATTCACTTATCCTGTGGGATATAACAATCAGCACATCTGCGGTAGATCTTGCAGAGCGGAAACCATATTGTGTGTCACTAAGAAGGTTATTCCTGCTGAGGTGGTTGACTACTTCTCGATTTAATATGGATTCCAGCAACTTACTCATAACACACAGGAGACTTATAGGTCTGTATTGAGAGGGAGATGACTTATCACCTGAATTCTTAAATATAGGGCAAACTGAAGAGGTCTTCCTGGGAGTCGGAAAACACTTCTCCTTAAGGCAGCGCTTAAATAAAATCCCTTCTGCAGCATGTTAACTAGCATATAAATGCTATGAGAATAAAAATGCATAAAAGATTACGTACCTTAGGTACCAGAAAGGCAAATCGATAAGAGGGCGGAAACCTAGCCATATATATATCGAAATATATATATATCCAATATATATATATATGATGATAGCAACGTCTTGTATATATATATATATATATATATATATATATATATATATATATATATATATATATATATATATATATATATATATATATATATGTATGTATATATATATATACATATATATGCAGATGATTAATTTTTCAAGGTAACATTTTGATTATATTGATTGTAATTTCTTTTCGTTGGCAGGACACAGATACGGGTATACATTTGGCTCATCGGCACTTCCTACGATTCTGCTTGTCTTCAGTTGTTTTCGAAGATTGCGCCGTTTTTCTTCTCCAGCCCTCTCTGCTGACTGCATTAGTTTCGCAGTCGTTTGTCTCAATTTTGGTCGCCTTTAGCCTAAACTTAGCTGATCATTAAAGCCGCGTGTTAGTTGGATTTATTTGCTCCCCACCGAGCAAATAAGGCACAAGGCCGTTTTTTAATGTGGAAAGTGAAGGGGAAATGTGGACCAACACTCCGGGGAGTAGCGGGGCTTGATATGGAGGGTGTCCTCTACATTGACCAATAACTGATTGCTACAATAGCAATGGTCTTATATGTGGGGTTGGTATTTATTTGCTCCCCCATCAAGCAAATTAGACACAAGGCCGATTTTTAATGTGAGTAGTGAAGGGGAAATGGGGACCATCTCCGTGGGGAGTAGGGGAGCTGGATATTGACAATTTCTATGAAGGGTTGCCCCTACATTAACCATGGTCTTATATGTGGGGTTGCTCCCACATATGGCCTTTGAGATTCATGCCCAGCCCCAGCAGGGGCCGGGCGAAACTCATTAAAGCGGCGTGTTGGTGCGCCACGGGATCTGGTTCCAATGCTAAGTTCTGAATGAAGAACTTGCTTGGGTCGGCGGTTGTCTAGCATTCAGGCAAGTTGTTCAGCCTATTTTGTAATCGAAGAGAATAAAAGTAGATGCAAATTAATTTTGATGTTTTTTTGTGAAATTTCCAAGAATGAAAATGAAACACCGTTTAATAAATATTCCTAAAATTGAAGTTTTTTTTTTTTCAAGTTATAAGAAACAGAATATCAAGAAAACTTTATACGGGCCATGCAAAACTTATAAATTAAATTTGATTCAGCGTCAGTATACATTAAGGAAGCGAGAGTAGTTTTCTAGTTTTAAATAATAACCCAAACATTCTCCAAAAGGAAAATATTATCACACACACGTTGCTAGAAAAATTCTTAACAAGACTTTCAAGGGTAATTTTAATAAGTGATGTCATGCAAATTACTCATTATTACGTGAAGAGAGGCTATATATAAACATTAAAATAAAGGATCTCGTGGATGAGCACAGTTAAAAAAAAAAAAAAAAACATTTACTGCACGAGATAAAAACACTTCTCCTCACCTCTGCTACTCTTCAACAAACAAACAACAAAACAAAAAAAAAACCTTCTCCAGAACAACCGTTTTGGAAACTACTAATCTTCAAACTGACATAAGCATTACTCTATATTGTATTTGTTATTATAATTGAATATAATTTGTTTTTGAATGCCATAAATTGTTGAGTTTTAATTGCCGTCGTTTAAAACAAAAAAACAAAAAATAAACAAAAAAAAAAACATAAGATTGTTCTGCAACAAACGATCGTTTTTTTTTTTCTATAACCAAAAAATTGTTAGAAATGACTAAGTCAAGAAGATTTCTAACAATGCGTAATTTTTCCAGGTCTCTTCTAAGACAAACAATGTCATAATGAAACTAGCAGGGAGACCCGACGTTGTCCCGGATTGAATGATGATCAACGAATGTTTCACACTTCCATAATTTTATTGTCACTGAAATCTATAAAAAAACTGTTCTTCAATCAAACCGATGGATTACATACTCTAGTCAAGAGATCCATCGCGGTACACAGTGAAGAAGCTATGCATGTCCCTCGCAGTAATTTAGTTTACAATATATTATAGTCTACATTGCACTGTTGGGAACGTAACGTTGATTACAAAAGTATGTTTATATATATAACGACTTGAAATAAATTTTAAAATGCAAAAGATAAGTATCATTGTTAAATTGTTCGTTAAACAAAAGCATCCAATCCGAACGCACCCCTCTCATTTCCAGGAAACTACTGTTGACCTTATATGCTTACTTTTCTGTTTTTGCGGCGATAATCACTAAAAATTATATTTAAAATGAAAAAAAAGTCACGTACCATGTTTCAGTTGTGCTTTAAACAAAAACATTCGCTTTGAACACGTCCCTGTAATATGAAAGGATATACTGTTGATATTATATGCAAGGCCTTTCGGCATGAGTGTTAAAAAAATTCTCATATACAATTTGGATGTATAATGTACTAGCGGGTGGTGTCCTCCGGATTTGGCCGGTCGAAAAATACGCCTAATATGACATTTTATTTTTTTCAGATTTTGTATATATTATTATAGAGTCGTGATTTCAAAAGTAAAAAAAAAGGTATCAGAATTTTCGAAACCGAAAGCCAAACCATAGCATTTAAAGCCGGTGACGTTACCACTGTACCAACGTGATACGCATACAAACTGATTTAAAATAAACTAAAATTAATGTAAAAAAATGTAAAACTATTTTATTTCAATTTTTCACCCTTTTGAACCGTTTAAAATCTATTCTAACCGGCTAAAGACCTAAAAAAAACTCCTGCCCATAAAAATCCAATGATTTGTAGCCCCTAGTGCCCCTCTGCGACTTTTAGTTTCGGAGGAGATAGAGTTTGAAAATATGGAGACAGATAGACAGACATACAAACAGACAGACATATAGACAGATATAGTGAGTTTTATAAATCAGATTAACTTTGGTCAAAATCGATAGTTTCTTTCTTTCGACTTCATTTATTCGGTTATCGATTATTGATACTTATTGTAGATGTTCTGATACAAAACTATCTAAGAACACTGTAAGGCATATGAAGGACCTCAATCTAAGTACGTGTGAAATACCATAAAATAGAGTGTGCAGAGTCTATAGAGAACGAAGTCACACACTCACACACAAACTTCTTATATATATATATAATTATATATATATAGTTATATATATATATATAGAGAGAGAGAGAGTGAGAGAGAGAGAGAGAGAGAAAATAAAAAGGAACAAACCGTATTATGTGTTCACCAACGTTTCGTCTTTATTTCGAGACTTCCTCTGGATGAATGAGATTAAGAAACAAAAAATACCAGTACAAAATATTTGAAAATGTTTCACGTGCACAGTATGGCGCAGTTCTATTTCTATTGTGCACGTGAAACATTTTCAAATATTTTGTACTGGTATGTTTTGTTTCTTAATCTCATTCATCCAGAGGTAGTCTCGAAATAAAGACGAAACGTTGATGAACACATAATACGGTTTGTTCCTTTTTATTTTCTCTATTTTGTCGGAATACTATTTCCATTATTTTAATCATATATATATATATATATATATATATATACATATATATGTATATATGTACATATATATACATATATATATATATATATATATATATATATATATATATATATAAAATAAAAATTAAAAATGGAAATTCAATTAACTTTCTTAAAGTTATATATTTGGATTTTACCGTCACTGGATTATTTATCTTCCACCAGAGTATCCATTAATGTGTAATCACCATTTTCTTCACCATATTCCTCCTGCTTCACTTTTTTATCAAGTAAGATCTTTGACTTACTTGTTGTTTCATCAAATACTTTTGCATGCATTTTGCTAATTCCTACCCTCTGATGAGAAGGAAGGTATTTCTACGAAAGTCCGCGGATTAAGGACTATCCACTTATCTAGTATTTCCTTTTCAGATTAAATATGTTTTGAACTCATTTCAAAGTGTTTTTAACATGTTTTATTAACTGTTTGCTCGTATATATATATATATATATATATATATATATATATATATATATATATACATGTATATATATATATATATATATTCATCCACATACAGTACTGTTTCGCTGTTTCACAGCTCATCAGTGCGGCAAGACAGCCAACTACCCACCTGCCCGCCAATCAAGGCTCTTAACCAATACGCTATCGGCAGCTGTTGATCGAGTGTAACGATGTTTTGAAATCGTCCGAAATATCGAAGCTCAATTTGTTTACACAAAGTGCATCGCTTTATACGCTAATGGTAATTTGTGTATCACTTCTCAATATGCTGAACTCAAAATGAGGAGCATGAAAGAGAGAGAGAGAGAGAGAGAGAGAGAGAGAGAGAGAGAGAGAGAGAGAGAGAGAGTTATAATGTTTTATGAAACATCCCGCATAACTTTGAAACTGAATGACCTGAAATGAAGTCGTAAGGAAAAACAGAAATTACAGGGTTTATATAAAACTTTGGGAATATCTATGTGTGTTCAAGAAGGAAGGGTCTACCCGTCACCCATTATAATAATTAGTACGCGGGTTGCCGGTAATGTTCATCACCACTGCATGCTTCTCTTTTAATGTAGCTTTCTTAGGGGACACTCGGAGTGTGTTCATCTTGCACCTGAGTAATCAAAGAACGGAGAATCGAAATCGGAAATTCAATAATGCTTCTAAATGAGAATTTTATTTGGAAATTTATCTTGCATATCTGATCGTTTCCATTCGTGTAGGAATGTACACCAACCTTATAAACAGTATGTAATTATGCAAACACACATATACAATCACAGACACACACAATCACACAGCCATATATGCACGCATATATAAATGTATATATATATATATATATATATATATATATATATATATATATATATATATATATATATTGTATTTTGTGTACAGAAGGTTGTAAGATGAGAGAAGTCATTAGTACCGTCGGTTTCAAGCCCGATAATTAGGACCGTTAAAGATATCCATATCAAGCTCTCTTCAGCCAATACTTCTCTCTGAGATGAGTATTGGCTGAAGAGAGCTTGATATGGATATCTTTACCGGTCCTAATTATCGGTCTTGAAACTGACGGTACCAATGACTTGTTTCATCTCACAATTTTCTGTACACAAAATACAAAATATAACTACGCTCTTATATTTAGGATTTTCCTTTTACTTGAGCACTCTGCTGGTTTTCTTTTTCAAAAAACCTAATCATATATATATATATATATATATATATATATATATATATATATATATATATATATATATATATATATATATATACTTGTTTGTAATATACTAAGTTTTACTGGGGTCGTATTATTCAGTAAATTTTCATATACCAATAAGTTTTAAGCCAAAGAGAGATGAATTAAAAATTAAGCTACAAAATTATATTTCATCATTGAACATTAATATAAAGATATATACTGTATTAACAAAACCAAGACTTCAAAAATTAATTGATAGCAACAAAAAGTGTATTTCATTGTAAGTTACACACACACACACACACACACACACACACACATATATATATATATATATATATATATATATATATATATATATATATATATATATATATATATATATATATATATACGTAGTTGGGTTGTTGATTTTTTAAACGATATTAAGGTTATAGTCTCCACCTAGGAGATCTGGTGTTTTCTTAGAAAGTCGCCCTCTTTTCATTTGGACGTATTTATTTATTTATTTACTTATTATTTTTTAAAAACAGTAATCTACTTACACAGGTGTACGTAGATTACTGCTTTTGAAAAAATAATAAAATATATATTTGTATATTTGCCAGGAAGTCATTATTCTAGCACTTATGATTGAACACGACAGAGTTATTCTATATTCTGAAAAAGAATAACTCTGTCGTGTTCACTCAGACAAGCTTGAATATATATATATATATATATATATATATATATATATATATATATATATATATATATAGATATATATACATTATCTAGCCGCTTAACTTTACGCGGGCACTAAATATGATATTTTTATCAATAAAAATGTTCTATTTATTATATCATATTGGCACCAATATAATAATGATTTTAAAAAGTTAAAAAAATGACTTATTCAATATCACCTTGAATCCAAACCAAAACGTTTAGCTTACAATTTTATTTTTCCTTTGACGTTAATGGCTGAGCTATGGAGACATGTTTGCTGCAATACTGAAGAAAAGTTTCATGCATGCGTTCGAATTTCCTATATATTAAGTTTTATGTCTGTAGACCAAAAATTGACAGAGAAGTTTGGAAGGCAAATTTTTTAAAACATATATATATATGTATATATATGTATATATATATATATATATATATATATATATATATATATAACAAAGGTTTTTGTTTACTTTTAATTTTTATGCAAACATTACGCAAGTATAAATCATGTAGAATATCTGCATGAATATAATTACACGTAATACTTAACCAAAGATAATCATGCCATAAGACAAAAAAACAAACTAATAGGGAATTACTACTTAAAGAATATGCAAATCAGCTTGATCCTTTACCGATGAATTCAATTCTATGACCCGTATATAAGAAAGGTTTATATATTTTTAATGAATGGAGAAACTATTTTTTACGATGAATATCAATCCACAAAAAAACACAAGTGAAGCATGCATAATTATCCGTTAGTGCACAGTGAACGAGGCATAAAACCTGACTAAGTTCAGCATTCACCGGTCCCATTTAGACCCAAAAGTCCCTAGGCCACATCAAATTCTGGTGCAAATGAACAACCGCTCCAGTTTTAGGCCTTTCCTTGTGTAAATTTAAGTTCTGCAATATGAAAAAAAAGAAAGGTTAAGTGTATAATTTAACCCCCCTCCGATTTTGCCCCAAAAGTCTCCAAGTCCCCACATATGTAAATTTATGTTCAGCACCATGCAAAACTGCTAATAAAAAGATATAAATAGAACATTTCGGACAAATATAGTAAAATTGTCCCCAATATGAAGTGGTTTTATTAGCCCTAAAAGAGCCCCTGGCGCACACCCAAGCGTTATTGCGAAATATAAACAAACAAATTTGTATAGAAATTAATTAGTTACACATTTTCAGAAAATTTTATAAAACTCCAAGGCATTAATTTTTTTTTTTAATAAGCAAAAAATGTCAATTTTAGCCCTTTTTCCCAGTTTTTTTTATGTTACAGTTAAAATTCTGCATACCAGTAAAACCAGAGAAACAGGCATCGGGAATGGAATTCCAATGTCTAGCTGTTCGAGGGAAGAAACTATTAGAACGGAGAGCTTTCTGGCATTTAGCGATATCAGCATTGAGGCAGTGAGATCTTATTGCTAAGCGGGTTTGTCGGGGATATGTACATCGAAGGAGTACAAGTGAAACGAGTTCATCAGAACACATTCCATTAAAATATTTATAAAACAGGCATATTGATGTAACTTTTCGGCGATGGGACAGTGGCTGGAGCTTAGTTGATAAAGTGGGATCGATTAGATTGACAACTCTTTTTTTAACTTTATCTAAGAGGGAGAGACTAGTGGTAGATGCACCAGCCCAGATGTGGCAACAATACTCCATGCATGAGCGAATGATGGCCTTGTAAAGGAACAGGATACTCTCAGGTGTGTGTAGTCTTCTAGCTCGATAGAGGGAATCCACCTTCTTTGCATTAGTGTCATCAGCATAAATGTCTATGAATGATGTAAGAATGTGATTTGGAAGATCATTAATGTAGATCAGGAAGAGAGTTGGGCCCAGGATGGACCCATGAGGGACTCCAGCATTAATACTGTGAGCTTCTGATTTTTGCCCATCAACTACTATTCTTATGAACCTATCAGAGAGAAATGATTTAATAATTGAGAAGACATTTCCAGCTACACCGTAGCTAGAGATCTTGTGAAGTAAACCTTCATCTCATACTCTATCTTTCCAAACATTATACGCTCAATTCTTAATGCTGCAATATTTTAAGTTATAAACTTATTATAATTTTCACCATAATATTAGGTCGTTTTCCTTTCGAGTTTTTTTACAAGTCCTTTACTTTTCCATGTTTAAGCTCAACCAGATTACTTTGCATATTCTCATTTTTCTATCGTAACATATATGTATGTATATATATATATATATATATATATATGTGTGTGTGTGCATGTGTGTGTGTGTGTGTGTGCATCTGCATGCACAACAGTATGAAATCCCAAAATAAAAAAAACAAATGAAATTTAAGCTTTAGATGTTTTTAGGCATGATTGTATCAACAACCTCGTTTAAAGAAACAGACTTACTCTAAGATAATCAGCTGAATCTCACTAACGTGTAGATGCACACGGAATGAAATCTGGGAATCATTGACTTTTTCTAAGTCTTTTCTTGTCTTTACTTTATCGTGTTTCCCGCTTGCTTTGATCGTTGGGTTTGGCCCCTGTTTTTCATCATCTCTTCGCATATTGGCTGCCGTCTAACATTGGCGTCGTTAACTGCATTTTGTGACAAGAAAAATATGAACCGTCATAATCGTTTTCCCCGACACTTCTAAGAATTTATAAGTCTGAGATTAACAAAGGCATCTTAAGTTCCAATCACGATGCAGTATTTTTCATAATTTGTGTACACCATTGCAGTTTCTAATTTTTATTGCTTGTTCCTTCCAAACAAAGCACAGTGCCACTTGTAATTTAACGTTAGTGAATTCGTTCACGCTAGCTTCTCACAACACAATCGTTGCGTTTGTCCTTACCAAATTCAGGTAGGATTCTCTATCTCCAAACTATTTCTCTGTCTGATACTTCGGAGGCAGGGAATTCGAAGCCCCCCCCACCCCCAAAAGGGCGCATCCTGTAAGTAGCTCCATAATCGACACCAGGGTCGTGGGTCTCATAATTTTTGATGGGTTATCGTCACAAACTTGAGATAAGTCAATTCTTCTTGGGTGGCCATTGCTCAAATTCCATAAGATATTCCACCGCGAAAGAAATATGACCCTTGTTAATACTTCAGCTTGACAAATGCTCTTAATAAATTTTCTTCTTACACAATTCCAACATAAGGGATGCTATTTCGGCACAGAATTTGCAAATATACTATGTAGGGAGTTGGGCAGCAAGATCACATTACACTTGGACTTCTACATGCCAGTACAGTCATGAAAGTAGGGGCTAAGGTGTAATTTCACATTCTAGCCGTTCAATTGAAGAAGCTATTTAAGTAACGGGTTATACAGCATCTACGGATCTCTATAGTGAAGGGATGAGATCTTGCTACTTGTTTAATTTGTTGAAGTTATTTACTCCGAAATGGTAGATGGGTTTGGAGTTCGTCGGAACACTTTCCATTAAATTGCTTGTAAAAAGGGACATGGATACAAGATTTCGTCGACAAGGGCAGATGTTTCAGTTTCACTGAGAGTGCGACCTATTAAGTTGGCACCTTTTTCTTTAAATTGTTTTTGCAAAACAATTTAAATTTTTAATTTCTTTATTACGGATTATTATCCTCATCATTCTTAGTTGTTGTTTCAAGACGTTTCGGCCAACTATTCCTCTGGCCTTCGTCAGGTGGTAACCGCGAAGGGATACGAACACAGAATCTCCTAACTGCATTCTCAGTAATTGCTACCATCAATAGTTGTTGTCGGGTATATATATATATATATATATATATATATATATATATATATATATATATATATATACCCGACATATATATATATATATGTATGTATATATATATATATATATATATATATATATATGTGTGTGTATATACATATATATGCACATGTATATATGTGTATATATATGTATATATGTATATATATGTATATATATGTATATATATGTGTATATATATGCATATATATATATGTATATATATGTATATATATATTCATATGCATGTATATATATATGCATGTATATATATATATTGACCCCGTCCAAGCGGACTGAGCTTACCTGAAACAAACATTATAGTGGTCCACACTAATCGCAATATGACGTTATCCCATGCTGTCTAGGGTCCAATTTTTATATATCTAGTTTTATGTATCTAGTTTTTATATATCTAGCCAGATTTCTAGCACGGAATTATTCTAGAATAAAAATTAAATTACTAGTAGATCAGGATTTACATCGGCCATTGATGGCATAAACCATCCGTATATAATAATAATCTTAATATATATCTTTTTTCTGTACTAGACAAAAAAATATCTTTACAATTACCGTGGACTCTACTTTTGTATAAGAAGTATTCGCTCAAGTCGTAGCAAGTTACTTGTAACTGGCTGATCGAAACATGTTTACGAATTTGTATTGGCATATGAATGCTTTTATAAAACAAATAAAAGTTTGACCTACTGTATTGAGCACGCGTGTATAAACATCGGTAAATATTCATTGGTTACTTTACCTCGGGAAAAAAATAACCTGGAATAATCTCATTTTATTTTATGTTTGAACTTGTATTGAACATTATTTCGAACATTTTTCTAATCCCATTTTCTTCAAATTCAGATCATTTTATTTTAATTTTAATCTATTCATACGTGTATCTCCATTTCTCATATTTATTGTTTCTATCTCTCCCGCTTCTTCCTCCATAATCTCATCTGTTTCCCTCATCTTTATTTATTTATTAATAGCTCTTCTTTTACGGTTCTAATTATTTCTTAGTTTCATCATATTTTGTTATAAGCCAGGCTCGCATCTTGTTTCTAAATGAACTAGCAGCTCGTGCAATGTAAAAGTGACGAGCGAGTGGTTATCTAAAGGACATATGATGGCTTCTGGTGAGAAAAATTTTTGTTCGCAATGGCATAGCCTGAAGTGCGTTTTTTAATTTTTAATTTTACATCCTCTTATTTTTCTGACAATATAATAAAGTTATATGTAACTTTTATACCCCCTCTTTTCATTCAATATATATATATATATATATATATATATATATATATATATATATTACATATATATAATTATTGGTAGTATTGTTTAATTATTTAAACAAAAACAAAAAAAAACAAATGTGTCTACCAAAGAGTACTCAATGTTTAGACAGAGCAATATGAATATGTTGAATACGAAAACTAGTGGCTAAACGTATGCAAATAGGTTTCAGTGACAACCCTGCTAGGGAAAACCACATCACAGGCCAAGAATATTTTTTACATTGATCGAGTTGCTAGTTGATATCTGTTTAGCGAGATATACTTGGCTTGATGATGTGATTTTCCCTAGTAAGGTGATCACTGAAACATATTTGCATATGCGTAGCCACTAGTTTTCATATTCAACATATACATATATATATATATATATATATATATATATATATATATATATAAGAAGGATTGCACTTGAAAGGTTTCACGAAGTAGGGTGTGCATCAGACTGAAACAGTTTCTGAGACTCTGATCTAAACGATTCCCAAGGTACGTTTTCGTCCGTCACGCTTAGGTATTCATGTCCCCAGGAATTAGTCGTAAGTTTATTTTTTTGACTAGGAATAATCTTGCACTACGTAACCCACATATCGATTTCCTGACAACCCATTTAATTATGCCCTTACTCATCAGCTTATGTAAAAAAAAATCTGAACCTAAGAACTATGGTGGGGGGGCCACCATAGTTCTTAGGTTCAGATTTTTTTTCGTCCATCTAAACCTCATGTGTTTATACTTTCTGTTCTAAGACTTGTATATGAGTTTGTATTTATTTACGTACCTATCGTTGCATAATTCATATGTCTGACGATACCATTGATTCATTCAACCAAGTTCATTTTTCTAGATATGTCTTTTATACTTAGAATATTCTTACGAGCTATGTATGTCTAGTGCAGGAACTCTTTTGGATATTAGATACCGGTGCTTTTGGATCACCTATAAAAGTTTGCAATAGTTGGTGAGAACTGCTTTGCATTGTCTTCTCACTAAATTTGAGACAGGCGGAATACTTTAATATCTGAAATTATCGTTGTCTCCGATACATGTATAATGCCACACATGAAACACTCTATTACTGGAGATAGGTTTTCGGCCAACGTTGTTCATGTTGATAATGTTCTTGGTGCAAAAATAATGCCGTTTTTTTAACGTAAATTTCAAAAGATCATGGCTCATTCATAATAAACTTAATTAATCGAATTAAGAACCATTAAAATCGGCACGCTTTACCAACGAGAAACAATTTTATGTATCCCATTAGGATGGAAATTCGGAGTTCTGGAAGCGATGAGGTCAGTGAAGGGCGATTCGGTATCATCTCGGCTTTTGAAGCATTTTTTAGTGCAGGAAGTTGTCGAGATGCTTGAAAAAGTAATAATCGGTGTGCAAGCTGATCGGTGAATATGGCGGATCAAGCAGAGTCTCGTATTCACAATTCGTTCAGCTTCTGCGGAGTCAGTTGAGCAACATGCGGGCAAGCGTTGTCATGGAGGAGAATCGGCCCCTTCATATTGACCAATTTCGGGCATATACGTTGGAGCTTCTGGTGCATTTCGTCAATTTGTCGACAGCACTTCTTCGATATAATCATTTCATCCGTATTCAAGGTGTGATTAATGAGACAGGCCACATACCACCAAACAGTTACCATAAATATTTTATAGTGCAATTTCGGCTTTGGGAAATGCTGTGTAGCTTCTCCCGCCTTCTACCACTGTCATGAACGTCGTAGAGGATTCACACCTCATCACACATTACAATCCGCTCGAGGAACGGGTCATTTTTGTGTGCAGAAAGAGCGTAGAAGACACCTCAAAACGACGATCTTTTTGATTATCGTTCAATTCATGTGGTACCCATTAATCTAACTTTTGACTTCCCTATTTGATTTACGTGGCGAAGGACTGTTTCGAGGATCGGCTTCAATTAAGGCTTTAAAATATTTGTTATCAACCGTAGTCGGCCGACCGCAACCGTCTTCATCATGGAACCTCGCGTAACCATTGACCAATTTCTTGAACCACAGTTGTGCTACATGTTCGTTAGTAGGTCCTGCCCCAAAATCATCATTGATATCACGAGCGGTCTCAGCAGCTTTTCTGTCGTGTTCAACACAGAGCCTGGCACCATTTGTAATTTTCAAATATATCAGTAAATACTGCATGTTTTTCGAGCTGAATAAACATGTTACATTAAATAAAAATATAAATAAATTATCCAGTTTAGTAGAAAAGTGAGTTATATTGCCTTCGATAAATTTTATTTGCTTTGACAACTTTTTCGAGTCTGTGTGTATAGTAATACAAACCCTGGATTTTTTTTGGATCGAGCAGCACCACCTGGCGATAGTTTAGTGAAATGTTTCAAGAAAAGCTTGCCGCCGTTTGCATACTGCATAAGTGCGTTTTGTTGTTTCGTGAACACACAAAAAGTGTTAAAACTGAATTACTTTTTGTAAGTAAAATATTTATTTTACTGGAAAATACATAAAGTGCTTTGTTTGTTTCGTAATAACACAAGAAATGTTAAAAAAAAAACAAAGATATTTTTTTTATAAATACATGGTTTCGTTTTCCGTGTCTTCCGTTTGGTTTCGTTACATAATCCACTTCCGGTAGCTTGATTTTTTTTCCCCCGAGCAGTGATCTTGGACATTACCTAAAGTATACAAATGTATTTTCTTTCGGATTGGAGAGGGCGCATATTAAAACTATATTCACGTCAGTATTTTCTTTAATTTTCTATTTCTTTACGATTATCAAACCCCTTAGATATGATTCCCTCATATGGGGCATTATTTCTCGTTCTCACGCAACACTCGATTCACTTTTTTTTTACTCATTAAAAGCTTAAAAAAATAATTAAACGTCTAACAACTAAGCTAAGGTAGAAAAATCGATTTTGCTCTTTCAAAAACAACAGTAAATAAGTATAATATTTTTAAAAGATTATGCGGTCCGTAGTCTCGATTTTTTAAGAATAAACGCTTTAAAATAAGTGAAACCACTAACAACTACGCCAGTTAGGTAGAAAACGCACTCCTAGTAAATCGATTTTATTGAAAAAAAAAAAAACAGTCAACATGTACAAATATTTTTTTTTTAAATATGTCTCTTACAAATATATTTTTTTTAAATATGTCTCTTACAAAAAATATCTCCTTCAAAAACGGTCATAAAATATGTTTTCAATAAGGCAATAACGGGCCAGCTTTCCTACCTAGCAAAAATGGATGAGTTTTCTGGGTTAGAATTATTATCCTACATTCATTATATATATATATATATATATATATATATATATATATATATATATATATATATATATATATATATATATATATATACGAGTTTTCCGGGCACCATATATATATATATATATATATATATATATATATATATATATATATATGGTGCCCGGAAAATCCCCCTTTTTTGCTAGGTAGGAAAACTGGTACCTTATTTAATAAATGTCGATTGAAAACACATTTTATTACCCTTCTTAAAGGAGATATTGTTTTTAAAAGAGACTATCTACCCCCATAATATTTAAAAATAAATACTTTTAACTCTTGCTTAAAAAATATACTTGATCACGGAGTCAAGATACAAAAAACGAAACCAAATATTTATTTAAAAAATGCTCTAGTTTTTACACTTTTTGTGTCATTACGAAACAAAAATAAAGAAAGCACGTATTATCAAAGAAAGCAATTTTTTTTATTTAGAAGAATTAATTCAGTTTAAATAATTCTTGTGTCATTACAAAACAACAAAAATAAAAAAAAACGGTCTTATGTAATTCTGGTACCGCGCTGAAATAATAACGTTATTATTTCGAAAGTCGTTCTAACATGGGGAGGAGAGGGTATCGTTTAAAAGTCATTTCGGGGGCATTTGTGCAGTACTTAAAAATATACAAATTTATTTTCTTATGGATGTGGAGGAGGTTCGTTTTAAAACTGTATTTACCTCAGCATTTTCTTTAATTTTCGGGCATTTTTTGTTAAAAATTATTTACTAAGTAATCTCGAGTCTGACATTACTTGTTATTTCTTTTTAACCATTAAACTCTTTAAAATAAGTTCAAACACCAAAAACTTACAACGCTAGCT
This sequence comes from Euprymna scolopes, assembly GCF_053919585.1. Classification (NCBI taxonomy): domain Eukaryota; kingdom Metazoa; phylum Mollusca; class Cephalopoda; order Sepiida; family Sepiolidae; genus Euprymna; species Euprymna scolopes. The sequence goes on from NC_136520.1 coordinate 51,795,807, forward strand.
AGAAAAAGAAAACTTAGAAGATCAATTTAATTTTTTTTAAACAATAAACATGTAAAAATATATTTTAAAATATTATGGGATGTGCATTATTACCTAAAATATACAAATTTATTTTCTCTTGGGAGGGGTTGGTTTTAAAACTACATCTACCTTAATATTTTCTTTAGTTTTCTATTTTTGAGCAATTATCCCCCTAAGACATAATACTCCTTTGTCCGACATTTTTGTTCATAAGTAACACTCGACATTATTTTTTATTTTTTTTAACTACATAAAATCTTTAAAATAAGTTGAAAGACCAAAAACCTCCAAAGCTAGGTAGAAAAACGAAAACTTAGAAAAATTAGTTTAATTTTTTTAAACAACAGTAACCGTTGTGAACCAATAAAAACAAACAAACAACAACTAATAAAGATGAGACTAATAGTCCGAAATAAAAATAAAATTAACATAAAAATGCTCATCTCAAAATAAAAAAATTCCAATTAAGGAATAATATATATATATACCAATCGGTACGGACCCGACTATGGAAGATCAGATAATGAATAAATGTGGATTTATAAGATCAAAGAATCCAACCTTGATCGCCCTTCGGGGCCCGTGGCGCAGTTGATAGAGACGTTGAATCTCTACGGTTCCAGATGAACATTGTCTGAAGATAGCGGTTTCAATCCCACCCAAAGCGTGCCAGAGGTAATTGGTCAAAAATGTGGTGAGACGACGACAACTACGGATGGCAGTGATGGCTGAGAATGCAGTTAGGAGATTCGAAGTTCCTATCCGTCGCGGTTACCACCTGACGAAGGCCAGAGGAAATTGGCCGAAACGTTGTGAACCAATAAAAACAAACAAACAACAACTAATAAAGATGAGACTAATAGTCCGAAATAAAAATAAAATTAACAGTAACCAAGTAAAAATATTTTTTAAAAAATTATGGGATGTGTATTTTCTTTTAAAAATAATATCTCCGTCAAGAATGGTCATAAAATGTGTTTTCAATCGATATTTATTCAATAAGGGACCAGTTTTCCTACCTAGTAAAAGGGGTCGAGTTTTCCGGTGACGAGTTTTCCTAAATTCATATATATATATATATATATATATATATATATATATATATATATATATATATATATATATATCAGCTGATTTAAATAATTATAATAACAGCATAGAGAGTTGATTTACATTTTGTACCTCTTAAGAATAAAAAAAATATGTGAGGATTATACAATCTAAAGTCAAGATAAATAAACACTTATTGAATGTTATTGAATTCTTTCTTATTTATGTTTCCAACGGCTGTATGAATAAGCCTTACAGCATACGTTTTTATCCGATAAACAATGTTTCAGCAAACTACAACATACTTCTTATGTATATATATATATATATATATATATATATATATATATATATATATATATATTTATATATATATATTTATATATATATTTATATATATATATATTTATATATATATTTATATATATATATTTATATATATATATATATATATATATATATACTCGGGTTTTTTTATATTCAAAAGTAATGGACTAATGAATTCAACGAGGTTGTTAGATAGTGCTCAATAAAAAGAGCTAAAAATACTTGTTTATTGTTATATAAACATGCTCACATCCCGCTTTATTATTATTATTATTATTATTATTATTATTATTATTATTATTATTATTATTACTAATTATTCATTGAACTTTTGAATAGTCAAGTCGCTGCCTGATGATATCTGTTGTTTGATTGAAACAAGTGGCTATTTGTAGCAGCGGGATGTGAGCATGTTTATATAACAATAAACAAGTATATATATATATATATATATATATATATATATAAATTAGTGTTAGGACGATTAATCGGAATCGGGAGAATCGGAACTTTTCATGTTATCGGAATCGATATCGGAAAAAAAATACTTTAATTTCTGATTCCAAAACCGATTCCTTACAAAAGCGTGATAAACTTAATTTTACATTGTTAGCACTTAAGATTAAATGAGGAACATTTATTTTTTTAAAGTACCTAATGATATTCATAATAATAACATAAAAACCATGTAAATTTATTTTACTACTGCCACAAAAGAAAAAAAATAGCTTTTGCCCGATCACTTACCCTAACCTGACAAAAAACTTTAATTAAGACTGATGTTGTTCATACTTCAGCGCTAGACATATTTTAACGCCAGCCTTTCTTTGATTTTCGCATGCCCTGTCTGTGTTTGCTTGTCATAAAAGAAAATCTTCAATAGCTGAAAAGATATGAAATGAAATCGAGTAATAAACGATTCTTGGGTATAACTGAACCAATTTTATTAGTTAAGATTATATTCTTTACGCGAATACAGATTCTCTTCCAACAAAAATGAAAGTGCATATTTTTTTTTTTGATAACATTTACGGATATGGTCCCGACGTCCCGCCTCGTTCTGAGTTCGGGGAGAAGTCGTCTGACGTGAGGTGTCGAGGCAGAAAATTACCCTAACCCTAAAACCCCTTCAGCATGGATTTGACAAGTAGGAACCAATTTGGAGACGAGAAAATAACATTTTGCGAAAAGAAAATGTGCGTCATTTGTCAAAGACAAATGACAGAAGTAAAAAGGAACAGAAATTATTGTTAGAGGTGCCTGTCACATAAAGGCAAATTTCGATAAAGCAAGGCAGTTTTTTTTTTAGGAGTTCAGCTGCCACTTGAATTATCAAAAATTCTAATTATTTGAACTGTTTATTTTGTAAAAATTCTAATTATTTGAATTGTTTAAAATAAAAAAAATATTCTAATTACGAACGGGTTTTATTTTTCTCAAGTTAACAACTCGGCACATTAATGAATGTGTAATTTTCTGCCTCGACACCGCTTACGTCAGACGGCTTCTCCACGAACTCAGAACGAGGTGGGACATCGGGACCATATCGTTAAATGTTAACCTTTTTTTTAATAATTGAAAATATATTTTACTAAAATGTTAGTAAACTTTTACAAAGTGATCTGAACGTTTAAGCCTTAAAAAATGAAGATCTACTTTTTTGCCTAATATGTTTAAACAGCCTTTGTAAATAATATGAAAGAAAAAAAAACACGTGAGAAAACATAAAATTTAATAATTCAAAGTGGAGGATCACTTTTCTATTCAAATTTAACGTAAAATAAGCACTCACTTTTTGACCAACTAGGGTTCAACGAGACGTGCCATCCTTAGCATTTCTTTTTTCAAGTTTGACAATTGAGGGGAGAGAGAAGGAAGCAAAACATGGCACATTCAATTGGGGGGGTACTAAATGTAATTCCGATCCTTGCAAAAAAAAATATTAATCACATTTATCGTTATTTTATGTTTCAAATGTAATCCCCTCCAATGGAATTTGTAATGTTTTGCCGCCCCCACTCAAATCAAATTGTAAAATTGCTAGGCGTGACATGTCTTGTTGAACGCTAGGTGTCGAAAAAGTTAGTGCTCATTTTACTTTAAAATTAAATAGGAAAATGATCCCCACTCTTAATTTTTTTTTTAATTTCTTCTTTCATATTATTTATAAAATCTGTTTAAACGTATTCGGCACAAGAAAGAGAGATTTTCCTATTTTTTAGTGCTTAAACGTATTCGGCACAAGAAAAGGAGATCTTCCTAGATTTTAGTGGTTAAACGTCGGTGGGTCACCTCGTAAAATTTACCAAAATGTTTTTCTCGGTGCTCGGAAAACTCGTCCCAGCAAAACTCGTCTCCGGAAAACCCGTACCCGGAAATCTCGTACTCGGAAAACTAGTACCCGGAAAAATCCCCCCTTTTTGCTAGGTAGGAAAACTGGTCCCTTATTGAATAAAGATAGATTGAAAACACATTTTATGACCGTTCTTAAAGAAGAAATTGTCTTTAAAAGAGAATACACATCCCATAATATTTAAAAAAAATATTTTTAACTCTTGCTTAAACTTGATCACGGAGTTAAGATACGAAAAACGAAACCAAATATTTATTTAAAAAATATACTCTAGTTTTAACACTTTTTGTGTCGTTACGAAACAAAAATAAAGAAAGAAAACACGTATTATCAAAGAAAGCAATTATTTTATTTAGAAGAATTAATTCAGTTTAAATAATTCTTGTGTTATTACAAAACAACAAAAAAGAAAACACGGTCTTATGTAATTTTGGTAACGCGCTGAAATTATAACGCTATTATGTCGAAAGTCATTCTTAACATGGGGAGGGTAGGGTATCTTCTGAAAGTCATTTCGAGGGCACTTGTGCAGTACTGCAGTACTTAAAAATGTAAACATTTATTTTCTTTTGGAGGTGGGGGGGCTCGTTTAAAAACTATATCTACCTCAGTATTTTCTTTAATTTTCGGACATTTTTTTGTTCAAAATTATTTACTAAGTAATGTCGAGTGCGACATTAGTTGGTCAAGATCAAAGTGTAGTATCTGTTCTTCAGATGCTGCACTTCCATTTCTTGTTCTCTTTCGGTGGAGGGGAGCAGTTCTTCACGACTCAGACAATATTTTTATTTTTGTACTTTATCTCCACGTTAAAAAACGACACTGGTGTCTAACTCTGTCCCGTGTGGAGCCATTGTAAATAGGGACATTACTTGTTATTTCTTTTTAACTAAATAAACTCTATAAAATAAGTTTAAACACAAAAAACTTACAAAGCTAGGTAGAAAATGAAAACTTAGAAAAATCAATTTACTTTTTTTTAGACAATAAACATGTAAGAATATTTTTTTTAAATATCATGGGATGTGCATTATTACCTAAAAATATACACATTTATTTTCTTTTGGAGGGGTGGGGCTCGTTTAAAAACTATATATACCTTAATATTTTCATTAGTTTTCTATTTTTGAGCAATTATCCCCTAAGACGTGATCCTCATACGTCGGACATTTTTTGTTCATAAGAAACACTCGACATTACTTTTTTTGAAAACTAAATAAACTCTTTAAAATCAGTTCAAAGACTAAAACCTTTCAAAGCTAGGTAGAAAACGAAAACTTACAAAAAATTAATTTAATTTTTTTAAAACAACAATAAACAAGTAAAAATATTTTTAAAAAATATTATGTGATGCGTATCCTCTTTTAAAGACAATATCTTCTTCAAAAACGGTCATAAAATATGTTTTCAATCGATATTTATTGCATAAGGGAGCAGTTTTCCTACCTAGCAAAAGTTCAACTTACAATTTTGTTTTCTTTCTCTCATAACAAGCTCTACTCTCCATTGCGTATTGAGCTTTTCTAAATTCAGTTGGGATTAACTTTTCTATATATATATATATTTCTATATATATATATAGATAGTTGGGATTAACTTTTATATATATATATATATATATATATATATATATATATATATATATATATATATATATATATATATAAAGCTGAATATCTGTGTGTGGTCATGAATAGGCTCCTATATTGTTGACTATTTAAAAAAAACTTATTACATATAATGACAGAAGGTGTATCGATACACAGGAATGGGTATGTGTGATCTGGCAGAACGGTGGTTCATTAAAATTGTGGGGTCTGCGTTCGCGCCTGGTCCACAAAGTATGGAAATAAAAAAAATTAAAATTAAAAAGAAAAAAACGTTTACAAGTGTTTTTTCATATAGATGTACATAAGAATACTTTGATAAGTATGTTTTAACTTAAATAGGGATGATATAATAAAATTGTGGGGTCTGCATTCGCGCCTGGCCTTCATAGAATGAAAATGGGCAAAAACATTAATAAAGACTTTCCATATCTATCTGCGTAAGTATACTTCGATAATTATGTTTCATTTTGAAGAAATATTGTATAATAAAATTATGGGGTGTTCGTTCGCACCTGTCCTCCATAGAATGGAAATATGTCACAAAGTTTAACAAGTTTTTTTATTATGGTGATAAGTGTTTCAGTTTGAACAGGTATTATGGGGTTTATCTATTTTATTTTTACTTTCATAATATTTTGCTGTGGTTTTGATACACAAAAATGTAACCAAAATTTACAACACTTCCTTTTCATAACCTATCATACTTTCATAAATCAGAGTCCATTTTTTGTAGGCTGTTTTTGAATCCAGTCAACGACGGGTAATTTTGCTAGTATATATATATATATATATATATATATATATATATATATATATAGAGAGAGAGAGAGAGAGAGAGAGAAGGTGTTCATAAAGTCACTGAAGGATTTTGAACTTAAGCTGGCATATATAATATTGTCTTAATTTAGGAAGAATATTTAATCTATCTGTAGCTAAATCTAAGCGCAAATTTCATTAACAGAGTTTCTTTTCTAAAATTACCTGCCTGTAGAATGCTAACTAGAACTTCGCTGTGGTTTCAGTGCCTACCGTGCATTCATTAATCCTTACACACAAGTTGCTTTCGGACCTTGGTAAGTGACCACTGCCATGGAGAAAAAAAATAAAGGGCCAAGTTATTCTAGTAAAAAATATAATAAATTTATAACTTTTAATATTGCAGCATTATTTTTGTTTTTAATTCAATTCATAACATTATTTAATCAATTGTTAATACTGGAATATTTTAAGGATGGCTTCCCGTGTGGCAGGGATATCTCTAGAGAAGATCCTAATTTACCCTATATGTGCTTCAGGGTTGCACTTGCTAACACCACTGAATTTATATTTGACATCTATAGGCCCCACAACAGTGGAGTTACTATCTTTAAGAGCATATCTGAGAAAATTGACCACATACTGTCTTCACATCCCTCGGCTAACATCCACATATGTGGTGATTTCAACGTCCATAACGTGGAATGGCTGACCCATTCAAATAAGACAGACGATGAGGGAAGGTTTTGTCATGATTTTGCCATTGCTTATGACCTCACTCAGATTGTTCGCGAACCCACCCGTGTGCCCGATACACCCGGTCAATATGCAAGCCTCTTAGACCTTTTTCTCTCAACTTCCCCTGAGCTATGTTCATGTTCCGTTCATTCTCCTCTAGGATCCTCCGACCACTCCGTCGTATCAGTTAAGATAAAAACGAAATGTAAGAAGCCCCAGCCGTACCCCTCCACCGGAGGCCTGCAATATAAATGCTGGAGTCCCCCAGGGGTCAATCCTGGGCCCAACTCTCTTCCTGATCTACATCAATGACCTCCCTAAACACATACTTAAATCATTCGTTGACATCTATGCTGATGACACAACTATCTACGGCAACACATCAAAGGCTGTAAATGACAAAGTTCTCTCTGATTCTCTCTCCTCTGATCTCGAGCGCGTGGTTCAGTGGGGGAAGATGTGGCTGGTAACCTTTAATGCATCCAAAACCAAACTCCTATCCTTACATCATCAACGCTCTGATCCCCAGCTGGCATCAATTGTGATGGATGGCTCTCGTCTGGGTGAGGCTCCGTGTTTTGATAAGCTTCTGGGTTTAACCTTTACTCCTGATCTGAAATGGAACACGTACATCAAGTCTGTTGCCAAGGTCGCTGGAAAGATGGTCGGATCCTTCTACCGCTCCAGAAGATATATCACTACTGATGCAATTCTCTATCTATATAAAAGCCAAGTACGTCCAAGGATGGAATACTGTTTCCATATCTGGGCAGGAGCTGCTAAAAACAGCCTATCCTGCCTTGACAGAGTACAAAATAGACTTCGTGGCTTAGTGGGGGATGCCCTTTTCTCTACCTTGCAACCTCTCTTCCACAGAAGAGACGTTGCGAGCCTGTCCTTGTTTTATCGTTATTTCCATGGCAGATGCTCGTCTGAACTCCAATCTCTGGTCCCCCCTCGCCAATCTTTCACGAGAAACACCCATCTAGCTGAATCCACTGTGAAAAATTTCCCCCACTCTATATCTGTGCCTAAATCAAAACGCGGATTCCATGAACAAAGCTTCTTTCTTAGAACTGCACGCCTGTGGAACTCTGTTCCGTCTGCCTGTTTCCCTCCGGACGACAATTTGGATGTCTTCAAGTCCAATGTTAACAAATTCCTAATGAACCGCCCCCTTAAGTAAACACTTCAGCAAATCTCCTCACTAACTTTATGTACTTGCAATAACCTTTATCCCTGAGTGGCTGATCACTGTGTAAAAAAAAAAAAAAAAAAAAAGTTATAAATCTATTATATGTTTTCTTAGAATACCTTGCCCTTCTCCTTTCCAGTTTGTACAACTAGACCTTTACTTTCCATGTTTAAGCTTAACCATATTTCTTTTCATGCTCACATTTTTCTATTCTAATAGGAATACCAGTAACTAGTAGTACGCATATATTCTTTATATAACTATATTGTTTAGATAAACCAGAAAACACGTATCTTTTCGGTGTTTTAATATATATATATATATATATATATATATATATATATATATATATATATATATATATATATATATAATATCCATATGGAAATGTATAAAATAAAATACGAAAAGTATAAAAGCATATAACTTTCTATGGAGGTCAGGTGCGAACGAACACCCCATAATTTTATTATACCGTATTTCTTCATCATGAAACATCATTATAAAAGTATACTTACGTAGATATGAAAAGTCTTTATTAAGGTGTGTGCCTATTTCCATTCTATGGAGGCCAGGCCCGAACGCCGACCCTAAAATTTTATTATACCATCCAT
>NC_136520.1:51809470-51821970 GCF_053919585.1 Euprymna scolopes
CCTCGATACGGGTCCGGAATTTGAAGCATGACTTCTCCACAAGCGCGGGCGGAACTCAACGAATATTCAGCGAATGGCGGCGATCAGGATTGCTTGGGTGATGTTCTCAACGTAGTACCAAACGAAGTGGTTTAGTGGGTTCAGGCATGACTACAAAGATTAAGAAGAAGGCATGTAAACTGAAAAATGCCTGCAAGCAATGTTGGTAAGATTTGTTAGACTGTCAGACTGTCAGTGGTATATGAGGAGCAATAAAAAAAAAACAGCAATAAAACATGTTTAAAAGAAAAAGAAACACAGTTCGATTAATACTGAAACTGAACTTTATTCAATATAAAATATAAATATTATCTCTGTAAAATTAAGTAATTTTAAAGCAATATACAATTTAATACTGATAAAACTTAATTATGAATTTAGGGAACAAACAATTAAAGTAACATTAAACACAAACATTTTTTGGCCTTCGGAACAAGATCACAGTGTAGTATCTGTTTTGATGCTACACTTCACCTTTTCTGTCCTCGGTCGGTGGAGGAGAAATCTTTTATGACTGAGATTATTTTTGTTCCGATCCAGAGTGCGCCTTATTGGGAAGCTGGGGTTTCCCTACAAGATTATATGGTGAAATATTTAAATAACTATTGCTTTAAATACAGAAATTATATTTTAAGTTTTGGTTTTCTGTTCTTCTATGTCCATTTTTCCCATGTTTTTCATCAAAATGTGTAGTGTATTAATTGTCTCACAGGCTATCACCAGTGATCGCTCACTGCAGTAACATGTGGTGTTCCCTGGAGACCAAGTGACAACAAGTGACAACAAGACCCTATAAGATCAGGGTAGAGGAGTGGTGCAGGGTCTTTGTAAGTAAAGTAAAAATTGGAGTCTGTGGCGACTTACTCTTCACTGGCAACATTTACCACAATACCTCATTCACTCTGTTGAATCTAAAGCTAACTAATGAATTCCCAGCGTTTTTAGCAGAGTACCCCCTCCAATAAGTTCCGATGATGTACCTATTTACTATGCCTCCCCACGGGACAGAGTTAGACACCAGGGTCGTTTTTTAACGTGGAGAAAAGGTACAAAAATAAAAATTGTCTCAGTCGTGAAGGATTTCCCCTCCACCGAAAGAGAACAAAAAATGGAAGTGCAGCATCTAAAGAAGAGATACTACACTTTGATCTTGACCAAAAGGCGATGTAAACAGTTATTTTAATTTACTTATCATCGGAAAAGTCATTTTTTATGGCGTCGCTTAGCAACAATGATAGAACAACGAGCCGTGAAAATTCTTTTGTGGGTAAGTTGATTACGTGTTTTTTTTTGTTTTGTTTGTTTTTTGCTTTTTTTTTTTTCATTGCATGACGTGAGCTGTATGTTCCAACCCCGCACGTAAATTTCTTAATGTAATGTTGTTGTTTTTTGTTCACAGGAAAGATGTTTATATGAACTAATTTCATAAAAGTGCAATGTAGAATAACATATATTGAACTAAGTTACTGCATGGAGGCATGTGAAGTATCCTCCCGGGCGATTTCACGGATTTCGATGACAATAAAAATATAGGGGTGTGAATATTAGTTGATCATTATTAAATCCCGGGCAACACCCGATCTTCCTGCTAGAGGAAAATGTTAGGTAACAAAAGGAAATAATAATAAAATATAATATAAGTAGAAAAGGATAAGACAGAAAAAGAAGAAGAAAAAAAGAAGATTAATAGTACAGCAACTAATCTGGAAATATTACAGTCTATCCAACGAGAGGGGGGGAGTTTCTTGGAAAGGGTATTATAAAGAGACAATAAAACGCAGATAAAATCTTGCCGACACCTATAAAATAAAAGAAAGTACAACCCCCTCCCGACCACACCCCCATCAACAGACGTGTGTGAACACCTCGACGCCCTCTACATTCACAAGATTCGTGAAGAAGACATCTTTAATATACTCATATTATGAACTTACGTTGAAATGTACGTGTTGGCTTGATCAAATTCGTGGTATGTTAATATCTATCATAATATATACGGCTAGAAGCACCTGCTGCTGTCGCTTACCAATTGCATTTTCGAAGACAAGTGAAAGTGGGAATAGAGTTGTATGGACAACGATTCGGCACGTGTATCTGGAGAGAAAAATACTGTAAATCTTTTTTTTTTTACTTTTTCATATTTTCCTACTAATTTTACTTCTCATATTTTCTCCTTAGAAATGATATCTATGTATTAATACGGTAGTTCATTAAAACTACGCACGTACCTCTATTCCGGTTTCCAGATTATAAAGCATTCGATCAGGAGGTTTTATTTATTTAAAAGAAGGATAAAAGGCTGATTATAGACTACAAACTTTAATTTATAATATTGCAATAAACATAATAATGTAATAAATGTAATACTATGTAATACTAAATAATAATCAATGTAATACTAAATAATAGTAAATGTAATACTACATAATAGTGAGAATTGGAGTATGAATAGATCAGTGATTGTTAAGAATAATTTTTTGCCTCTTATTTGTTTTGAGAACAAGAACACATTCTGTTGAACACGAATACAACTTTTACAAAAGCTGATAATATACTACACACTTTAATTTACAATAATACAATAAATATAATGATGTAAAAATGTAATACTAAATACTAATAAATGTAATACTAAAAAATAATAAATGTAATACTAAATACTAATAAATGTAATACTAAATAATAATAAATGTAATACAAAATACTAATAAATTTAATACTAAATACTAATAAATTTATTACTAAAACTAATAAATGTAATACTAAATAATAATAACTGTAATACTAAATACTAATAAATGTAATACTAAATACTAATAAATGTAATACTAAATACTAATACATGTAATACTAAATAATAATACATGTAGTACTAAATACTAATAAATGTAATACTAAATAATAATACATGTAGTACTAAATACTAATAAATGTAATACTAAATACTAATAAATGTAATACTAAATAATAATAAATGTAATACTAAATACTAATAAATGTAATACTAAATAATAATAAATGTAATACTAAATAATAATAAATGTAATACTAAATACTAATAAATGTAATACTAAAAAATAATAAATGTAATACTAAATAATAATAAATGTAATACTAAATACTAATACATGTAATACTAAATACTAATAAATGTAATACTAAATACTAATAAATGTAATACTAAATAATAATAAATGTAATACTAAATACTAATAAATGTAATACTAAATAATAATAAATCTAATACTAAATACTAATAAATGTAATACTAAATAATAATAAATATAATACTAAATACTAATAAATGTAATACTAAATAATAATAAATGTAATACTAAATACTAATACATGTAATACTAAATACTAATAAATGTAATACTAAATACTAATAAATGTAATACTAAATAATAATAAATGTAATACTAAATACTAATAAATGTAATACTAAATAATAATAAATGTAATACTAAATACTAATAAATGTAATACTAAATAATAATAAATGTAATACTAAATACTAATAAATGTAATACTAAATAATAATAAATATAATACTAAATACTAATAAATGTAATACTAAATAATAATAAATGTAATACTAAATAATAATAAATGTAATACTAAATACTAATAAATGTAATACTTAATAATAATAAATGTAATACTAAATAATAATAAATGTAATACTAAATACTAATACATGTAATACTAAATACTAATAAATGTAATACTAAATAATAATAAATGTAATACTAAATACTAATAAATGTAATACTAAATACTAATAAATGTAATACTAAATAATAATAAATGTAATACTAAATACTAATAAATGTAATACTAAATAATAATAAATGTAATACTAAATAATAATAAATGTAATACTAAATACTAATAAATGTAATACTAAATAATAATAAATGTAATACTAAATAATAATAAATGTAATACTAAATACTAATACATGTAATACTAAATACTAATAAATGTAATACTAAATACTAATAAATGTAATACTAAATAATAATAAATGTAATACTAAATACTAAAAAATGTAATACTAAATAATAATAAATGTAATACTAAATACTAATAAATGTAATACTAAATACTAATAAATGTAATACTAAATAATAATAAATGTAATACTAAATAATAATAAATGTAATACTAAATACTAATAAATGTAATACTAAATAATAATAAATGTAATACTAAATAATAATAAATGTAATACTAAATACTAATAAATGTAATACTAAATAATAATAAATGTAATACTAAATAATAATAAATGTAATACTAAATACTAATACATGTAATACAAAATACTAATAAATGTAATACTAAATACTAATAAATATAATACTAAATACTAATAAATGTAATACTAAATACTAATAAATGTAATACTAAATACTAATACATGTAATACTAAATAATAATACATGTAGTACTAAATAATAATAAATATAATACTAAATACTAATAAATGTAATACTAAATACTAATAAATGTAATACTAAATAATAATAAATGTAATACTAAATACTAATAAATGTAATACTAAATACTAATAAATGTAATACTAAATAATAATACATGTAGTACTAAATACTAATAAATGTAATACTAAATACTAATAAATGTAATACTAAATAATAATAAATGTAATACTAAATATTAATAAATGTAATACTAAATACTAATAAATGTAATACTAAATAATAATAAATGTAATACTAAATACTAATAAATGTAATACTAAATACTAATAAATGTAATACTAAATAATAATAAATGTAATACTAAATAATAATACATGTAGTACTAAATAATAATAAATGTAATACTAAATACTAATAAATGTAATACTAAATAATAATAAATGTAATACTAAATAATAATAAATGTAATACTAAATACTAATAAATGTAATACTAAATACTAATAAATGTAATACTAAATAATAATAAATGTAATACTAAATACTTATAAATGTAATACTAAATAATAATAAATGTAATACTAAATAATAATAAATGTAATACTAAATACTAATAAATGTAATACTAAATAATAATAAATGTAATACTAAATAATAATAAATGTAATACTAAATACTAATACATGTAATACTAAATAATAATAAATGTAATACTAAATACTAATAAATGTAATACTAAATAATAATAAATGTAATACTAAATATTAATAAATGTAATACTAAATAATAATAAATGTAATACTAGATACTTATAAATGTAATACTAAATAATAATAAATGTAATACTAAATAATAATAAATGTAATACTAAATAATAATAAATGTAATACTAAATACTTATAAATGTAATACTAAATACTAATAAATGTAAAACTAAATAATAATAAATGTAATACTAAATACTAATAAATGTAATACTAAATAATAATAAATGTAATACTAAATACTAATACATGTAATACTAAATAATAATAAATGTAATACTAAATAATAATAAATGTAATACTAAATAATAATAAATGTAATACTAAATACTAATACATGTAATACTAAATAATAATAAATGTAATACTAAATACTAATAAATGTAATTATAAATAATAATAAATGTAATACTAAATACTAATAAATGTAATACTAAATAATAATATATGTAATACTAAATACTAATACATGTAATACTAAATAATAATAAATGTAATACTAAATAATAATAAATGTAATACTAAATACTAATACATGTAATACTAAATAATAATAAATGTAATACTAAATACTAATAAATGTAATACTAAATAATAATAAATGTAATACTAAATAATAATAAATGTAATACTAAATACTAATAAATGTAATACTAAATACTAATAAATGTAATACTAGATACTTATAAATGTAATACTAAATAATAATAAATGTAATACTAAATAATAATAAATGTAATACTAAATACTAATAAATGTAATACTAAATAATACTAAATGTAATACTAAATAATAATAAATGTAATACTAAATACTAATAAATGTAATACTAAATACTAATAAATGTAATACTAGATACTTATAAATGTAATACTAAATACTTATAAATGTAATACTAAATAATAATAAATGTAATACTAAATACTAATAAATGTAATACTAAATAATAATAAATGTAATACTAAATAATAATAAATGTAATACTAAATAATAATAAATGTAATACTAAATAATAATAATAAATGTAATACTAAATACTAATAAATGTAATACTAAATACTAATAAATGTAATACTAAATAATAATAAATGTAATACTAAAAAAATAATAAATGTAATACTAAATACTAATAAATGTAATACTAAATACTAATAAATGTAATACTAAATAATAATAAATGTAATACTAAATACTTATAAATGTAATACTAAATAATAATAAATGTAATACTAAATACTAATAAATGTAATACTAAATACTAATAAATGTAATACTAAATACTAATAAATAAAATACTAAATACTAATAAATGTAATACTAAATAATAATAAATGTAATACTAAATAATAATAAATGTAATACTAAATACTAATAAATGTAATACTAGATACTTATAAATGTAATACTAAATAATAATAAATGTAATACTAAATACTAATACATGTAATACTAAATACTAATAAATGTAATACTAAATAATAATAAATGTAATACTAAATACTAATAAATGTAATACTAAATACTTATAAATGTAATACTAAATGATAATAAATGTAATACTAAATACTAATAAATGTAATACTAAATACTAATAAATGTAATACTAAATAATAATAAATGTAATACTAAATACTAATAAATGTAATACTAAATACTAATACATGTAATACTAAATAATAATAAATGTAATACTAAATACTAATAAATGTAATACTAAATACTAATAAATATAATACTAAATACTAATAAATGTAATACTAAATAATAATAAATGTAATACTAAATACTAATAAATGTAATACTAAATAAAAATAAATGTAATACTAAATACTAATAAATGTATTACTAAATACTAATAAATGTAATACTAAATAATAATAAATGTAATACTAAATACTAATAAATGTAATACTAAATAATAATAAATGTAATACTAAATAATAATAAATGTAATACTAAATACTAATAAATGTAATACTAGATACTTATAAATGTAATACTAAATAATAATAAATGTAATACTAAATACTAATACATGTAATACTAAATACTAATAAATGTAATACTAAATAATAATAAATGTAATACTAAATACTAATAAATGTAATACTAAATACTAATAAATGTAATACTAAATGATAATAAATGTAATACTAAATACTAATAAATGTAATACTAAATACTAATAAATGTAATACTAAATACTAATAAATGTAATACTAGATACTTATAAATGTAATACTAAATACTAATAAATGTAATACTAAATAATAATAAATGTAATACTAAATAATAATAAATGTAATACTAAATACTAATAAATGTAATACTAAATACTAATAAATGTAATACTAAATAATAATAAATGTAATACTAAATACTAATAAATGTAATACTAAATACTAATAAATGTAATACTAAATACTAATAAATGTAATACTAGATACTTATAAATGTAATACTAAATACTAATAAATGTAATACTAAATACTAATAAATGAAATACTAAATAATAATAAATGTAATACTAAATAATAATAAATGTAATACTAAATAATAATAAATGTAATACTAAATACTAATAAATGTAATACTAAATACTAATAAATGTAATACTAAATACTAATAAATGTAATACTAAATACTAATAAATGTAATACTAAATACTAATAAATGTAATACTAAATAATAATAAATGTATTACTAAATGATAATAAATGTAATACTAAATACTAATAAATGTAATACTAAATACTAATAAATGTAATACTAAATAATAATAAATGTAATACTAAATAATAATAAATGTAATACTAAATAATAATAAATGTAATACTAAATACTAATAAATGTAATACTAAATACTAATAAATGTAATACTAAATACTTATAAATGTAATACTAAATACTTATAAATGTAATACTAAATACTAATAAATGTAATACTAAATACTAATAAATGTAATACTAAATACTAATAAATGTAATACTAAATACTAATAAATGTAATACTAAATACTAATAAATATAATACTAAATACTAATAAATGTAATACTAAATACTAATAAATGTAATACTAAATACTAATAAATGTAATACTAAATACTAATAAATGTAATACTAAATACTAATAAATGTAATACTAAATAATAATAAATGTATTACTAAATGATAATAAATGTAATACTAAATACTAATAAATGTAATACTAAATACTAATAAATGTAATACTAAATACTAATAAATGTAATACTAAATACTAATAAATGTTATACTAAATAATAATACATGTATTACTAAATAATAATAAATGTAATACGAAATACTAATAAATGTAATACTAAATACTAATAAATGTAATACTAAATACTAATAAATGTAATATTAAATACTAATAAATGTAATACTAAATAATAATAAATGTAATACTAAATACTAATAAATGTAATACTAAATACTAATAAATGTAATACTAAATAATAATAAATGTAATACGAAATACTAATAAATGTAATACTAAATACTAATAAATGTAATACTAAATACTAATAAATGTAATACTAAATAATAATAAATGTATTACTAAATGATAATAAATGTAATACTAAATACTAATACATTGAATACTAAATACTAATAAATGTAATACTAAATACTAATAAATGTAATACTAAATAATAATAAATGTATTACTAAATGATAATAAATGTAATACTAAATACTAATACATGGAATACTAAATACTAATAAATGTAATACTAAATAATAATAAATGTAATACTAAATAATAATAAATGTAATACTAAATTAATGTTCGTAGTATGTTATCACTTTCGATCCTCTTTTTAATAAATAGGATCTCCCGATCACCGAAGAAGCAATATAACAAAAATTAAAAAAAATTAAAAGTGATGTCGCTTTTAAACCGTACGCGAAATTAAAATATACTTTCTTGGCCTACTGGCTAGCATTCAAGGGTAATATCTGTCCTATCTAAAGATGGTATAATGATTCCGTGGGCTTTTCAGTTGTCTGTACAATTGAAATATAAAATAAATACGTATTAGATAGGTTTGAAGCGAACACCACGCATTATAACAAAATAAAGATATTTATTTTGTTTGAAAATTATATTGAAATTTATAAATATATTTCAAAGATACACTTCATCATCAGTATGTTTTTCTTTCTTTTTTGATTGCCATGTTGTTGTTGGGGCATAGAATCTGTAGAAGTCTGTTTGTTGTTTTTACGGTAGTCTTTTCAAAAGTCGGAACGGTGCGTTGGTCAGCGGAATTCACGTAAGTGTTTGTGTTCCTTGAATAGAAGCGCTGAAATATATTATAACTTCAAGATAAATTTCAAACAAAATAGATATCTGTTTATTTTGTAAAAATGCGCTGTTTTGGATTCAAACCTATCTAATACGTATTTATTTTATTTAAACTAAACAAGCCCTTCTATTCAACGAACACAGACTCTAACAACAATTGAAATATGTCGTAGACTCCAATACGGATTTTGGAGATAAATTGTAATAACAAGATATATTCGGATATTGCATTAACTACCGTTTTTACAGTTTTTTCTTATAATAATATCGTGGGGTATCCATTCAAGTTGAACGTCAACAAAATGCTCAACAGCAATATATTACATATGAAAGATGCCGCTGTGAGATTTTCATAGGTGCCGCTAGTCATTACCATCATTATACTTGGCCTTCGGGACAAGATCAAAGTGTAGTATCTGTTCCGGCAGATACTGCAAGCTATGACTAGCAAAGACCAGATGTGGGGGCAACCCCACATGCCTGACCTTTAACCAGCTCCCATTTCCCACCTCTCGGGAGCTGGTCCCCTTTTTCCCTTCCCCCTCCCTTCACTCCTCACATTAAAAATCGGCCTTGTGCCTAATTTGCTCGGTGGGGGAGCAAATAAATACCATCTGTTCCGGCAGATACTGCAAGCTATGACTAGCAAAGACCAGATGTGGGGGCAACCCCACATGCCTGACCTTTAACCAGCTCCCATTTCCCACCTCTCGGGAGCTGGTCCCCTTTTTCCCTTCCCCCTCCCTTCATTCCTCACATAAAAAAAATTGGCCTTGTGCCTAATTTGCTCGGTGGGGGAGCAAATAAATACCATCTGTTCCGGCAGATACTGCAAGCAAAGACCATATGTGGGGGCAACCTCACATATAAGACCTTGGTCAATGTAGGGGCAACCCTTCATACCAATTGTCACTATCCAGCTCCCCTACTCCCCGGGGAGTTGGTCCCCATTTCCCCTTCACTCCTCACATTAAAAATCGGCCTTGTGCCTAATTTGCTCGGTGGGGGAGCAAATAAATACCATCTGTTCCGGCAGATACTACACTTAAGATAATTTGTACCAGTCAATGGAGGGGAAACCCTCTATACTGGGACAATTATTATTTTTGGTAACCAGAGTGCCCCCTTTTTGCCTACTTTTAGGGGAGCTGGTTTTTACCTCACATTAAAAACGGCCTTGTGCCTAATTTGCTCAGTGGGGGAGCAAATAAATACCATCTGTTCCGGCAGATACTGCACTTAAGATAATTTGTACCAGTCAATGGAGGGGAAACCCTCTATACTGGGACAATTATTATTTTTGGTAACCAGAGTGCCCCCTTTTTGCCTACTTTTAGGGGAGCTGGTTTTTACCTCACATTAAAAACGGCCTTGTGCCTAATTTGCTCAGTGGGGGAGCAAATAAATACCATCTGTTCTTCAGATGCTGCACTTCTATTTCTTGTTCTCTTTCGGTGGAGGAGAAATCCTTCACGACTGAGACAATTTTTATTTTTGTACCTTTTCTCCACGTTAAAAAACGACCCTGGTGTCTAACTCTGCCCCGTGGGGAGGCATAGTAAATAGGTACAATCATTCACATTATTGTCATCGTTTTTTTTTTTGTTTTTGTTTTTTTTAGTGCAGAGAGACAGGGAAAGAAAAAAGAGAAGTAACGAAATGGAGAGACACAGACAGTGACTTATAGACAAAATGGATTAATATTATAAATAATTTTGGGTTTGACATTTACTCCTGATCGGAATTGGACCACATACATCAAATCCGTTGCCAATGTCGCTGGAAAAATGGTGAGACCCTTCTATCGATCCAGAAGATATCTCACTGCTGATGCAATTCTCTACCTATATAAGAGCCAGGTACGTCCAAGGATAGAGTACTTTTACCACATCTGGGCAGGAGCTACTAGAAGCACTTATCTTACCTTGATAGAGTTCAAAATAGGTTTAGTAGCCTAATAGAGAATGCCATTTTCTCTTCCCTGCAACCTCTTTCTCACAGACGAGAGTTTGCGACTCTGTCTCTGCTTTTTCATTATTTTCATGGCAGGTGCTCGCCTGAGCCCCAATCTATGCTCCCCTTCCCAAACTTTCACGAGAACCACTCGTCTATCTGAAAACACTATCAATAATTTCCTCCACTCTTTATCTGTGCCTAACCTAAACGTAGATGCCATGAACAAAGTTACTGCACGCCTGTATAACCGTCTTCCGTTTTCCTGCTTTCCAGCTGAATACAATATGGTTGTCTTCAAGTCTAACGTAAAAAAGTTCTTGATGAGCCGTTCCAATTAAGTAAAAAAATTTACCAAATTTCCATTACTAACGATTACTATATTGTCCAATAAACTACTGTGCACTCTTTAACCCTTATCCTCGAGTGGACTCTGGGCGTTGATAAGGGATGATGCCTACGTAAAAAAAATACAGATCATAGATGCAAACATGCAAACGAAAACTCAGCGAAATAGTAGAATTATTTATATATTATTAATATAATTTTGTTTTTATTTAAACGTTTACAGACACTAGTATTTCATGCAAGGTGTCCCGAGTACCGCAGGCCGGGATACCCGAACCCGGCCACGAAGCCCCTCTGACTCCATTAGCAAGGAACAAACCCACACATCCGACTTTAACCGCGAGAATATATATATATATATATATATATATATATATATATATATATATATATATATATATATATATATAGTCTTGGAAGTTATTAACCTTTAAAACTATACAGAATTGTCTTTTTTTATCGTTCATTAGGAAACCATCTAGTCAGTAAGTCATTTAATCACCTGCAATCACTGCATCAACTCGCTCTCGAATTTACTATAATACCAATAATTTATTTTTCAAGGGATCATCAGTTATTTACCATGAAACACTGTTTCGGGGATTTAAAAAAAAA
>NC_136520.1:51831970-51879470 GCF_053919585.1 Euprymna scolopes
ACAGTGTAGTAAATAATGGGCAATCAACAATTCCCCCACTATCCAACAATCATGAGATTGTTTGTTCAGCAACCGAGAAGGCTTGCCAGTCGGTTCGCCTCCAACTCCACATTGTCACTGCAAACCACCCCCTCCCTGATTTTCCTTTGCAGACAGACGCCACACTAGACGATCTGGAAATCACCACATCTCAGATGCATGCCATCATAAAAAAATCTTGACACTTCAAAAGCATCTGGACCTGATCTCATCCCGGCTGTGCTATTAAAAAATGTTCCGTCGAAGTAGCGCCGGTTCTCTCAAAACTTTACAACAAATGCCTTAAGGAATCTTGCTTTCCTGCCTGCTAGAAAACTGCTTCTGTGGTATCAGTTTTCAAGGATTCTGGTATAAGAACTGACCCAGTAAATTACCGCCCCATTAGCCTCCTCCCACTTTTCGCCAAAATATTTGAGTCCATTATTTACCAAGCTCTAGTCCATCACCTTACAGATGCTAAACTTCTGATCGACCAACAATACGGATTTAGGTAATCCCGTTCCACCGCAGACATCCTAACTGTAATCTATGAGCGTATATACCATTCACTTGACAAAGCAGAGAGAGAGTAGAGCGGTAGCTCTAGATATGTCTAAGCCTTTTGACAGGGTATGGCATGAAGGTCTTCTCAGGAAAATCAGATCATACGGTATCACTGCAATAATCTTTAACATAATTAAATCCTTCTTAAATAAGAGAAAAATCCAGGTTTTCATCGTTGGTCGTACATCCAAACAATACGATATAAATGCGGGAGTACCCCAGGGGTCTATCCTTGGACCTCTATTATTCTTAATATTCATAAATGACCTCGCTGACAAAAGTGTCTGTGAGTTGGGTATATATGCTGATGACACCCCTCTCTATAACCGACACGACAGGAAAACAAATGAACACATATCTAGAGAAATGGCAAAAACACTAGAGGATGACCTCCGATTTGCAGTGGAAGGGGGACAAAAATGGATGGTTAAATCCAATGCTGTTAAGACTAAACTTGTTTCCTTCAATAACTACAAGAAACTTTCTCTACCACAAATAGCAATGGCCAAAGACTCTTTATCTGAAAGTACATCTTTTAAACTCCTCAGCCTAACGTTCACAGAACACATGAGTTAGAACAATTACATTGAGAGCATTTCCAGAAACGCTGCGAAAAAGGTAGATTCTCACTACCGTGCTAGAAAGCTACTAACGCCCGAAAGTATCCTGTACCTCTATAAGGCCACCATTCGCACATGTATGGAGTATTGTTGTCATATTTGGACTGGTGCATCTGCTACTAGTCTCTCACTCCTAGTCAGGGTTCAAAAGAGAGTCGACAACGTAATATGCACTGAACTGTCATCCAAGCTTCAGCCTCTGTCCCATCGACGCAATGTAGTATCTCTCTGCCTGTTCTACAAGTATTTCAATAGTGAATACTCTGACGAACTGCAAGCACTTCTGTCCCCCTCAACGTAAATACCCCGACAAACCCGAAAAGCATCTAAATCCAACGCTCACACAGTTGAGATCCCTAGATGTAAGAGAGCCTTCTACTCCAGTAGTTTCTTTCCCAGAACCGCTGGACTTTGGAATTTCCTTCCGAGTTCCTGCTTCCCCAACTGTACTGAAATGCAGAAGTTCAAGTATAACGTGAACCGGTATCTTGCTGCCCAACTCCCCATATAGTACTCCTGTAGCTTATGTCCTTGCTAATCGCCCCCTACAGCAAAGTGGCAATGTGCCTTGTTTGGGTTGAAATATATATATATATATATATATATATATATATATATATATATATATATATATATATATATATATAGTGCGGTTTGAGCACTGTAAAAGTGGTGGACGGATGTTTGTTTTAATAGACATTCAGACAGGTTATTTGCAGGCATCGCTTCCGTGGTCGAGTGAGAGAACTGCCGACTGTCAACACGACGAGTTTAGGTTCAATCCTTTGCTTGGGAGTGGTGTTAGTCTAGCGGCATTTATGAGTTGTGATACAACAAAACAGGACTTCATGTCGATGACTACAAATATATATATATATATATATATATATATATATATATATATATAGAGAGAGAGAGAGAGAGAGAGAGAGAGGAGAAAGAAAATAAAATCTGTAAGTTGAACTTTACAATAAAAAAATAATTTACAAAGTCCTTGTTCCGCGGAGTTTCAAACAATGCTATTCTTGCTATTCTTCTCATCAGAGGACATAAAGAAATCAGCAAATTATATTTGTAGCAATGCAAGAATTTGCTAGTGATAGCATTAAGTGAAACCGCAATTTATTTTAATCATAAATCCCCCCCCTCCAAAAAAAAAAAAACAAGTGAAAATATATGGGATATACAAAAAAATATAAAAACAAAGATCGCGTTGATTTTTAATTTTCATTTTCCTATAAGAAGCTCTATTCTCTATTGCGTATTGAGCTTTGCTATTCCATTGGGATTAAATCTCTCTCTCTCTATATATATATATAAATACTGGTATTTATATTAGATTGTAGTTTGCTACTGCCTATATCAGGTAAACACTACAGCTTTTGATGTCATCATTATAAACAAATCATCTGTATGGATTTCCAAGCTTGAGTGGTTGTGGCGGAACCCCATACGTCGAAATCGACGCGAGAGTCCATGTGTATATATTTAATGAAAACAAAGTGATATAGCGTTTACCTGATATACGCAGCGGTAAACTTCAAACTAATATAAATAACTGTATTGATATATAGAAAATGTAATCCCAACTGAAAAAAGCTCAATACGCAATAGAGAGTAGAGCTTCAACTTACAGTTTTAATTTTCTTTCTCTTTCTCCCTATCTCTCTCTCTCTCTCTCTCTCTCTCTCTCTATATATATATATATATATATATATATATATATATATATATATATATATATATATATATATTGAATTTTGTGTATAGAAAGTTGTTAGATGTGATGAGTCATTGGTACCGTCGGTTTCAAGCCCGATAATAAGGGCCGTTTTAGATTAACATATCAAGCTCTCTTCAGCCAATACTCAGATGAGATGATCAATGGCTGAAGAGAGCTATATAGATATCTTACACGGTCCTGGTTACGGTCTTGAAATCGACGGTACCAATGACTTATTTAATCAAACAATTTCTGTACTCAAAATACAAAATATGAATACGCTCTTACTTTTCGGATATTTTTGGATTTTCATTTTAATTGAGCACTAGTTTTATTAATATTATTAGAATTTTCCCCTTTTCTTTGTACATATTTGTGAATTATTCCATGGATTTTGGCCTTTCGGATTATTTTGGACCATCTTCCAATTACGTGATTTCCTTGGATTTTACTTGTGCGAATGGAAATTCAATTAACTTTTTTGGAGTTATATTTTTGATTTTACCCTCATTGGATTATTTACCTTTCACTAGACTATCCCTTCACGTGTAATCATCTTTTTCTTCACCATATTCCCTCTGCTTCACTTTTTGTTATCAAGTAAGATCTTTGACTTGTAGTTTCATCAGATACAGTATCATCAAATGATCAAATAGTATGCAAAATCCGATCCCGCATTTTGCTAATTCCTACCCTCTGATGAGAAGGAAAGTATTTATTCGAAACTCCGCGGATTAAGGACTATCCACTTATTAAGTGTTTCCTTTTCAGATTAAATATGTTTTTAACTCTTTTTCAAAGTGTTTTTTAACATGTTTTATTAACTCTTTGCTCGTGTATATATATATATATATATATATATATATATATATATATATATATAGAGAGAGAGAGAGAGAGAGAGAGAGATGCAGAGAGAGAGAGAGAGGAAAAGATGGTCACACACTTTTTGGATGCACTTATTTCCAAATATAATTTCAAAGAGAAATTAAACTACTTTTTTTTTAAGTGGCAATATTTTCCTTTAAATTCCCGCTCCAAAACAGGAGGATAGCACACGAGGATTTACCGAAACAGGACATGCATTTCCCTTCTACCTCCAACACAACACTAAGATAAAGAAAAAAAGGAAGAAAAAATCTTAGTGATTGCACTTCCTACCCTGAAGACGCAATTTATTAGCGAAATATCGACTTACGATGAATAATTAAATAATGATTTCATTCATTTTTTAAAATTTCTCTTTATATATATATATATATATATATATATATATATACATATATATATATATATATATATATATGTATATATATATAAATATATATATTCATATATATATATTTATATATATATATAAATATATATATATATATATATCCATATATACATATTTATATATATATTTATAATATTTAAATATATATATATATATCCTTTAAAATATATATATATATAAATATTTAAATATATATATATATCCTTTATATATATATATGTATATATATAAATATATATATATATATATATATATATATATATATATAGATAGATAGATAGATACATGTAAATACATATGTACACATGTATACAGAAAAACATTCATGTATGTGCATGCATATATAAATATATATACACTTGTGCCCGATATTATTCATACCCCTCGGATCTTTGAGATTTCTATAAGAATATTGCTCAAACCAGAATGTAGACAATATTAAAGGGATTTCAAACAATAAATCAAGCATAAGCATTTAATTTTAACTCAACAAATTAATAAATTATGCAAGTTTGAAACATTATACAAAGAAAAACAATAATGGCACTAGTTCAAAATTATTCATACCTCTCTTACTAATAGTCAATAGCATGCCCTTTATTCTTAATAACTGCCTGTAACCGTTTTGGATATTTATCAACAAGGTTTTTACAAGCATCAACACTGATTTTTGACCATTCTTCATTGTAGTAGTTCTCCAAATTCCTCAAATTTCTAGGTTTCCGCTTTTTAACCTCAGTTTTCAATATGTGCCAGAGGTTTTCGATAGAGTTCAGGTCGGGACTCTGGCTAGGCCATTCCAAAACATTAATTTGATTATCCTCAAACCATTTCTTGACTATTTTGACAGTATGTTTTGGATCATTATCCTGTTGAAGGACCCAGTTTGATCCTAAATGGAGCTTCTCCGCATCCTGTCTAATGTTTTTCTGGAGTATCTCCAAATATTGCTCCTTCTTCATGGTTCCATCTATCTTGACAAAACTACCTGGACCACTAGCCGAAAAGGAGCCCCAAAACATTAGGCTACCACCACCATGTTTCACTGTGGGTATGGTGTTCTTTGGGTTGTAAGCTTCTCCTTTCTTCCTCCAAACGTAAGAAGCATCCATATGGCCAAACAATTCAATTTTTGTTTCGTCAGTCCACAAAATACTTGAGAAAACGGACTCTGGAAAATTCACATGGGTCCTAGCAAACTTTAGACATGCTGCAAGGGGTTTCTGGTGTGCAATGGAGTCCTTCTTGGTCTTCTTCCTTTCAGACCACTTTCATGCAGAGTCCTTTGCAATGTTCGCCTTGATATTTTTATGCCAGAAGACTCCAGATTTTCTAAAATGTCCTTAGTAGTGGTGGTTGGATTTGCATTAACACTTCTTACAATATTCCTGGTGGCTCTAGCAGACAGTTTCCTTTTCCTTCCTCTACCAATCAAGTTGTTTGTTGTGTGGTGGCTCTGAAATTTTTTGATGATGCTCTGTACTGTTGCTGTAGGGACCTCAAATCTCTTGGAAATTGACTTGTAACCTAAACCATCCTTATGTGAATTCACAATTTTAGTCCTAAGATCATTACTAAGCTCTTTTTTCTTCTCCATTCTAATAATTTTTATTCTTTTATTGGTTTTCAGGTGATATCATTTTAATTTCTGAAAAATGCAAAAAACGTAATGAAATTAATCAAAGGTTGTATAAAAGCATTCAAAATAAGAATCAAACAGGAAACAAACAGTCAGAAACTCGATTAATACTGAAAAAATAAGGGGGTATGATTATTTTTGAACATTGCAGATTTTATAAATAGCTGTATATTTCTTTTATTACAAGTATCCCGAGATTTTAAAATGACGAAAATGATCAGAAGAGGTTTATTAAGAATATGTATCAATATGGACGTAAACAATAAATTCTTACAAAGTTACACCTAATAAACTCAATTTTCAAGGGGGGTATGAATAATATCGGGCACAAGTGTATATATACACTTACTCTAAGTTCTATACGTCTATCTGTCTGTATATCTGTCTGTCTGCCTCTCTCTCTCTCTCTCTCTTTATATATATATATAGATATATATATATATATATATATACATTTATAAAGTAATTTTGTATATAAATATGTGTATAGAGTGTAACCTTTGCTGTATATATATATATATATATATATATATATATATATATATATATATATATATATATATATATTACACAGGCGGCATCACCACATTATCAAGACCAAGAGGCCACTCGAGGATAAGGGTTAAAGAGTGTACGGTAGAAATTGGACAATATAGTAATCATTAGTAATGGAAATTCGGTAAATTTGTTAACTTATATGGAACGGTTCATCAAGAACTTATTTACGTTAGACTTGAAGACAACTATATTGTAGTCAGCCGGAAAGCAGGAAAACGGAAGATAATTCCACAGGCATGCAGTTCTAGAAAGAAGCTGTGTTCATTGAATCTCCGTTTAGGTTTAGGCACAGATAAAGAGTGGGTGGGATTATTAATAGTGTTTTCAGCTAGACGAGTGTTGCTTGTGAAAGTTTGGCGAGGGGGGACCATAGACTGATGCTCAATCGAACACTTTCCATGAAAATAACGATACATCAGAGCAAAACTCGCAACATCTCTTCTGTGAGAAAGAGGTTGCAGGGAAGAGAAAAGGACATCTCCTACGAGGCTACGAAGTCTATTTTGAACTCTATCAAGGCAGGACAAGTCCTTTCTTTCCTTTTATATGTATATTTAAAAAGTTATGTACGTGTATATGTCTATAACACACATATATGTGTGTATGATTGTGTGCTTATGTGTATTTCTGTACAGATGCACACACATATTCCTATTTGATATAACATATATTTATATGTCATATCAGATAGCTTACTTTAATTGTATATGTCTGACTTTTCTACTTGCGTACAACAATGACTGGACTTTAAGTTTAAAATGCAAAAGTCAAGTAGTTTGATTCAGTTGTTGCATCAAAAAATGTATTGGTAAGTTTATATGCTTGGCTTGTCGACTTGTTTAGTAATACATAATACAACTGTTCAAATACACTTCTGATGTTAGCTTGTATAAGGTGTTAACTTTCTTCAAAATCGCCTATTTCATTTTTTATCGGATTTTTTATCCGAGTAAATGTTATCGATACTCATCGAAGTTATTTCAATAGAAAACTCCCTTAAGAACAGTGCTACATACATAAAGTAGATTTCTTTAATGTCATAAAAATTCACTTACATGTTCCAGAGTTTCTGGGGAACGAACTGACGCATAAACACAAAGACAGCGTTCATTTTATATAATAATACCTGTTGACTTGCGTCTCCACGAGCGCAGAGTTAGGCACAATGCCATTTTTCTTTTTTTAATAGGGGTATCCAGTTTCCCAATAAGGGGCACTCTGGATAGGAACACAAATTAAAATTGTCTCAGTCAAGAAGGATTTCTCCTCCACATACTGAGGACTGAAAAGATGAAGTGTAGCATCAGAACAGATACTACACTGTGGGCTTGGCTCGAATTCCAATACATAGATATGTAGATCGATAGAGATAGGCAATATTTTTACTATCGATTGCCAAGATAAAAATATAAACTTTTTGGAGCTACATTCATATGCCACGTGACTTGAAACACATACATATAATATACGATAAAAAGCTTGTTGCAAGTCAAACAAGCGCCTTCTACAGTGTTGGAAATAGATCACACCTGGCCATAGCCTCTATTTTTAGAAAATATTATTCAGATTTTTGCCACAGCTGTCTACCAACTACACGTCTCTTCCTATTAGACGGGTAATCATTTACTTTTCATTGAATGAACTTTTCCTATTAAGATAGCTTTTATATTCACGGTACTCGGCTCTATATTTGATTTCTACTGAGGAATAAGCGACCATTATATTACAAGAGAAAGATAGGTTATTATTAGGGCTATGCCAACACCATATTCTGTTGACTGATTTGACTCTCAAGTATATATCAGACACAGTTATACACAGTTAATCAATCGAGGACCACATCACACTACATAAAAGCATAAAAGATATCAATTTATATACACCCGAGAGTAAAACAACGAAAAGAATTTGCTGTTTTCCTAGCCCTAGTTATTATGCAAGAGATGGGGTTGTAAGCTATTTAAAGAATGTATTTGGTATGCATATCGTAATAAACGAAATGCAAGACACCTTATAAATAAAAACTTTCAAATGATATCAGATAGTATAAATATGTTACGAAAATTAACATGAGAATAATTTCAATTGGGAAAAATGCATATTAATGAAAATGTTTTCGTAAATGCAGTCAATATGAAATTGTAGTTAATAAAAACCAATAGTTATACACAAGTAGATTAGCAATATTAACTAAGATCCTTGGACCTTTACTGTAATAGGTGACAGCAGAAAATCCAAGTATAAGAGTTGAGATTTAGTTTTTGAGTTCAGGTTTCTTACCATTACGCTGTTTCTTTTACTTTGTGAAACCGTGTTTATGCACCCACACAGATGTGTTAATATATATACACACGCACACACATACACACACACACACACACACACACACACACACAGGCGGTTGGGTTTCAATCCTGGCTTCAGGTAGTTGCCAGCCTAGCCGCACTGTATGTGGATGACTATAATGCTCCTTATCTTGGGTTGAGCATATTGAGAAATAATACAGGAATTACCATTAACGTACAAAGCGATGCTCTTTGTGTAAACAAATCGAGCTTAGGTATTTCGGACGATGTTAAAACATCGTTAATTCACGACTCGCACAGTATCCGCCGATTACCGTAATGGTTAGGAGCCTTGACTGTCGTCCAGACGGTCGGGTTCCAATCCTGGCTTAAGGTAGTTGCCTGTCTAGCCGCACTGATGAGCTGCGAAACAGTACTGTATGTGGATGACTATATATGATGATGATACAATTCCAATATTTTCCAGCTTCCGACATTCACCGATTTCGATTCTGATTCTTTATAAATCTTTAAATATTTTATTATAAATTTTTTATTTTTTCCCCCTACTATCGTAAAAACGTACGTTAATTGTGCATACATTTTCTCAAACGGAAAAACACAATTATAGGAATGACTTAAAGTTTTTAGCGTTTTTTGGTAGACTATAATATAAATCTCACCTGTCTGTTTAAATCTATGTATGAATGTATATATGTATGTTTGTTTGCATGTCTGCCTTAAACGTTTTACAGACGCGTCGAAACGTGACAAAACGGGGATCGTTTAAAACCTCAACCCCTCGGACGACAAATTTTGAAAAATTTGGCAAAAAGCATTACATCCTTCACCCTCAATGGGCAGTTTAAATACAAAGATGGGTCGTTTTTTTTTCGCATATATTTTCGAAAGTCATCTACTCTTTTCTATTGTCTAACCTTAATTTTTATGAACGTCACTCTTCCAGTTTGGCGATAGGCAAAGCCGTCACGTTCTTTACATGTTCTTTTTCTCCTTGGCGATACGGGTTCGAGCCTGCCTGCCTGCCTACTACCATTTTTTTTTGTTCAGCACTCCTGCAAACACCTGGGCAACGCCGGCCACCGGGACTAGTTTAAAATAAATAAATAGTTATTGTTTTATTATTACTACCAGCAGTGGAACATGTTTTTAAACAAAATCTAATGAAAAAAAAAGTAATGAGCGAAAAGGACTCGGTTTTGAAACTGTCTGATACCGATTCCGATACCCCCCCCCCCCCTAAAAAACAATACAACACAATCTTTAATAAGGAATAAGTAAATAATAATAAGTAAATCAATATATATATATACATATATATATATATATATATATATATATATATATATATATATAAGAGCTGTGTTTTCTTTTAATATAGAGGGCACTCAAGTTGCTCGAGCGTAATGAATATAAACTAGCTGATTCTGTCTAAATTCCACAGCGCCAGTAAAAATAATTTCAACATTGATTTCAAGAACAAATTATTTCTAATTAAAGATATTTTTTATAGAATTAGAAAATATTTAACTTACTGTGTGTCTGCTATTTCTTTTTTTAAATAAACTATGACACACATATGTACGTTAAATGTACGAAAAATGTTAAATATTCCACAAGCATTTTCAAATTACAATTTTAAGGACAGCTTTTCTATAAGAAATCCTATCAAAATTAATACAGAATAAAAAGATTTCATAATATAATATTTATCAATAAGGAGATAAACAGAAAACTAAAATAACAACAAAAAAACAAACTAGTTCTTTAGAAAACGTACAGCCCCCAAAAGACATCGTTTAAAAATAAATTACATTGCCTCTCCGGTGATCGGGAGATCCTATATATTATAAAAGAGGATATAAAGGTGATAAATTACTACAAACCTTAAATAAGCGTATCTATATACGAATGTGATCTTCATAGCGTGTTATCGCCTTCTATCCTCCTTTTTTAATAAATAGGATATCCTGCTCGAGTAATTTATAATCTGGAAAACGTGACGCGCGTACGTACGTTCATACTTTAAAACAACTACATTATTATTATATACATAACTTAAAAGTAACCGTCGTTGACTGGGTGCAAAAACAGCCTACAGAAAATAGACTCTGATTTATGAAAGTAATATATATATATATGGTTATGAAAAGGAAGTGTTGTAAAGAGATAGCTTCGAATTTTGGGGTATCAAAACCAAAGCAAAATATGATGAAAGTAAAAATAAAATAGATAACCCTTATAATTTATTATACCATACCTGTTCACACTGAAACACTTATCACAATATTCTGTGGATCTATATTAAAAAAAAAACTTGATAAACTTTGTGACATTTTCCATTATATGGAGACCAGGCGCGAAGGAACACCCCATAATTTTATTATACCATATTTCTTCAAACTGAAACATAATTATCAAAGTATACTTACGTAAATAGATATGAAAAGTCTTTATAAAGTTTTTGCCTATTTCCGATGTATGGAGGCCAGGCGCGAACGCAGACCCCACAATGTTCTTATATCATACCTATTTATGTTAAAAGATACTTATCACAGTATTCTTATGTACATATATATCAAAAACACATGTAAGCGTTTTTTAAATTATTCATTTTTTTTTTATTTCCATACTGTTTGGACCAGGCGCGAACGCAGACCCCGCAATTTTAATGAACCACCGTTCTGCCAGATCAAACATACCCATCTCTGTGTCTCGATACATCTTCTATCATTATATGTACTCAGTTTTTATAAATAGTCAACCATATAGGAGTCTATTCGTGACCAGACACACACACATTCAGCTTTATATATACATATATATATATATATATATATATATATAAATAAATATATATATATATATATATATATATATATATATATATATATATATATATATATATATATACCTTAAAGGCAAATCTCACATCGCAAAGTACACAAGCCAATTCATTTACTTTTCAAACAAGCCTTTATTTATAAAATTCTGATTATTAGTCGATGAGATGTCGAACTTATAATATTGCCAACAACATACAATATATGTATATAATCTTAAGAAAACAGCCTAATCAGAAATTAGTTGGGTAATTTCTACAGATAATGAACATGAAAATTCGTAGTGGTTTGATTTACGTAAATATTGCCACATACTACAATGTATCATATATATATATATATATATATATATATATATATATATATATATATATATATATATATATATATATATATGTGTGTGTGTGTGTGTACGTATATGTATATATGTGTGTGTTTATTTATGTGCATGCATGTATCTCTCTCTATATATATGTATGCATGTATATATATATATATATATATATATGTATGCGTGTGCGTGTGTTCTCTCATATAAACATACCACTATAACCACTTCCCGCTAGAGTAATTCATTTCCGAATGAAAGGCTCAAAGATAATAGCAATTTCAAAATGTGACTAAATATTACTGACGTCGTGCAAAGATCGTCTTTAGATGTAGTTGCCTGCTGATAGTGCAGACAGCATATGTAAGTATTATATATATATATATATATATATATATATATATATGTATATATATATATGTATGTATATATATATATATATATATATATTATTATTATCTATGTGTGTGTGTGTGTCTTCGCGGGAAGCCAAATGCGCGGAGATTCACTTAGCCGATTCGCATCGTTACGACACACCTGTCTCTCATTGACGCTTCTTTTGTTGCTTAGATATGGTATAGAAAAAGACAGAGAGAAAGAGAGAAAGAGAGATATAGAGATAAAGAGAGAGTTAGAGAGAGAGAGAACGAAAGAGAGTGTGAGGATGTCGCTTTTGATATATGGGACCATCGTTCATTTTAGTCCCTCTCGACTCTTTTTTATATATATATACATATATATATGTATATATATATACATATATATATATAGAGAGAGAGAGACAGAGACAGAGACAGAGAGAGTGAGAGAGATTTAATAGATAGTCTAAATAAGCAATACTTCAGTCAAACATATTTAAAGGTGCATTGCTCTAAGTATCGCAGTTGTGATAAGCTCAATAGGTGCAATTACCTATATATATATATATATATATATATATATATATATAATTTAAAGGAGATTAGAACAATAGTCTAAAGAGCTGAGTGTATTTTAATGTAACAGTGAAATTACTAGTTTAATTAAAATACAGGAAAGAGAAAGTGCTCTTTGTAATTTAGATATATAATAAGCTCGATAGGAGGAGACCTTGCTTATTAAAAAAACTATATGTAATTAATGTACGTCACTTGATGTATACCACAATAAAAAAGCATTGTTTTCCGAAACGATCGTACAGATAATTGATTTTGTTGTTGTTCCTTCTTATGAAACGGATTTTAGTTTAATTATAATTTGATTTTTAAATTTTAAATTATCAATCACATTACTTAATATATATATATATATATATATATATATATATATATATATATATATATATATATATATATATATATATATACAGTATCTGTGAAATTATCAATCAAGTTTTTATAGAAGGAAACAGAAAATCATCTCTATATGAACGATCGTTTCGGAAATTATAATGAATACAAATAATGTTTCGGAAACAATCGTACATATAAGCTGGATTTTGTTATGTTTCCTCCTATGAAACTTGAGTGATTATTTGACACCCTATCTCTCTCTCTCTCTCTCTCTCTCTCTCTCTCTCTCTTCATATATACACACACACACACACACACACACACACACACACACATATATATATATATATATATATATATATATATATATATATATATATATACATATATCTTCACAGCTACGGAATACGCGTTTCTTTCGACCGACTCTTATTAAAAAGAATCATTTAATGATAAATTTTGATAAGGCCACAACAACCCCGTCATTGCGGTCAAAATTGAAAATATATTCAAACTTTCACAGTTACGGAATTCGTGTTTCTTTTGTCCGACGCTTTTTAAGACGAATCGTTTTCGGATTACACCACAACTTCAATGACAATCTGCGTTATTTTCATCCAAATTATAAATATGTTTAAATTTTCACCAGCTATGTACATATAACTCCAATGCCTTGTTTGTGACCTTTACGTATGCAAAGACTTAGAAAATAAACCCCGATAAAAGAATGCGGTTAGGAATCCAGGTAGACTGATGAAACATGGCAATACCTTCCCGGCATCTCTGTCAGCTGCGCTGGCTCCGAGTGTATTGGCTTGCCTTTCCTTTGGACTTTTTCTGCAACACCCAGAAACGGACACTTGTAGCTGGGTAAAATTAGGTCTCCTTATCACCCACCCTGTTCTGTTTCTGAAGAACCAATATCTACTTCGAACTGAGCAGAGATGCAGATTGACATTGTATTAGACAGAAGATTGCTGTCTCTCATACGTATGCATATATATATATATATATATATATATATATATATATATATATATATATATATATATATCCTTGCTTGAGGTAGTTTCCTGTCCAGCCGCACTGAGGAGCTGTGAAGCAGCGAAGCAGTATTGTATGTGGATGTCTATATATATATATATATATATATATATATGTATATATTCTTATATGTATATTGGTGCAAAAATAATGTCATTCAGCTACATATATATTTGAGGTAGGTATGCGCAATTTAATGGCTGCTTCGGTAGGGCGGCATGGTTTTTACCACTGGTTAATCGTAGTAATTTTATTAGTTTTCGATTACTTTTTTATTGTATTCGAAAGATTATAGTTTAAAGTTAATTTCTTAAAGAGAAAAAAGTGTGTAAAATAAAATAAAAAGAAAACATGGAATAATTTTATCTCAAATCTGAAAAATCCTAGATTACACATAAAAATTCATTATGACAAAAATATCGTTTACATTTTTCTGACAAGAAAAATATAAATTTTCTGGAATTATTTCCAAGTTAAATATTAAGTTAAAGTCTTAAAATAATGATTTAATACTATAAATGTACTTAACGGTTGTTAAAATAATTAATAATTATTCAAAACTGTAAAACTGGTAGGAACGTGTCTTGTTCATCGTATCAAAAAAAAAAAAAAAGGAAAAAAAAAGAAGAAAAACTCTGGCGACAAAATTCAAATATCTATGGAAGGACAAATTAGATATAATTTATTTCTTTATTTTACATTATTCCGGCATACCGAGCGACGTTTTTTTTTTTTTTTTTTCAGTTGCAGACCCTCCTTCTTTCATTTAAAAATGCAGAAAAGTTAATTAAATTCATTAATTATACTACTGACAATCTATTAATTGAAAAAAAGTAAGCACAATTATTTATTAATACTAATACAGAATTAAAATTGGTTAAGAAAACAATTTATAATTATATGAAAAAATTACACACTAAAAAGATACAGATTTACGTAAAAATTTATCAAAATGTTTACGTGAAATTTAAAGTTGATAAACACAAACAGGCGGGGAGTTGAAGAGGGAGGAGGAAGAGGGTGGGCAAAACAGACTGGTTTTCTTTTCAACTCTGCACCTCCGAACTTACCGACATGGAACGTTCGTAGAATTTTTGCCACTTTCTAATTAAATACTTTTTCTATGTTCCTGTTTTTCAATTTAATTTTTTAAATCTATTTTCCAAGATTATATGACCATTATCTTACGTTGATAATTATACGTTCTTGCGTGCAATGCAAATATTATAATCTTAATGTAAAGATTCCATTAAAATTGTAAGCGTAAAAAAAGAAGAAATAATTTTTGCAATTATAACTATGTGCGTCAACATATTAAATAAACAATGCTTTATTCAATGATAATATTGGTAGTTCGAGAAATTAATTTTTCTTCGAGTTATATCGATTTTGTTAATACGGACTCAGGGGATTTTTTTCGTAATGTTTCTGTAGAAATTCTTTCATTTTTATTTTATTGTTACAAATTGGGATGCTTTATTTACATAAAAAAGCAAAAAAACAAATTCTTGTGTTCTTTTATTTACTCTGAAACCATAACTTTAGTAAAGATATTTTTTGTTTAAACAAAGTATTACATTTTCACTAAGATTTAAATAAAAGAAAAACACCTCATTCATTATATTCCGGGATCATGATTTGGTAAATACTGAAAAGTTAATTAAAATTGCTTAATTTCCTGATTTTTGGTGAATGTTTAAGTAAAGGGAGGGGTCAAAATGTTTATACATTTTGAGCATCGGCGTTCATTTTGCCCGTAGCTAATAGAGGAAATTATTTTTGTACCAAACTAATATCTGGGTGGGTGTTAACGTAGTTATATGCATATAAAGTTGAGTTATTTCTAAATGTGAAATTGATATTAAACCCTACTTCTTTTTGTATTTATTTGCATACCCACGAAAGCAAAATGTGACACAAGGTCGTTTTTAATGGGGGAAGAACCACGTTCACCAAAAGAATCACCCTGAAAGTAGACATAAATAATAAAAAAAATTGCATTAGTATAGAATGGTTTACTCTCCATTAAGTAAATATAATTTCATGGTAGCATCAGAACAGATACTACACTTAGATCCTAGTCCGAAGGTAAGATCCTACTTTTTCTATTTAAAAATTGTCGTTTAGTTTTCTCCCACTAAGCCACCAGGGTCGGAAAGTGGGATTGAGATGTAAGTGCCTGGGAAATCCCGTCGGCATTCTCCGGGCGCGTAGGTGATTAGCAATAAACTAACCGCTTTTCAAGGAGAGACGGCAAAGCCTGGGAGGGTGGACCGCTTAGAACTGCGCATAACAAGACTCCCACCACAAAATCAACAGGAACCTGATCATTACAGGTATGGACTAATCTCTGTGGTATTTAAAATTTCCTAGCCGTGTTTATTTTTAAAATTAATAAAATGAACTTTGTGTGTGTATATATATGTGTGTATATATATATGTGTGTATATATATGTGTATATATGTATATATGTGTATATATATGTATAAATATATGTGTATATATATATATGTGTGTGTATATATATGTATATAGGTATATATATGTATATATATGTGCGTATATATATGTGTATATATGTGTATATATGTATATATACGTGTATATATATTTGTATATATATGTGTATATATATGTATATATATGTGTATATATATGTATATATATTTGTGTATATATATATTTAATTATGTATATGATTATATATATATATTACTAGCTGTACCCGGCCACGCGTTGCTGTGGCTCAGTTTGTTAAAATGGAGCACATTCCTCAATAAAAATTGCATTTTGTTCGTTTATTTACTTTTATTATGAATTTGCTAACAACTACATAAGGTAAACAATTTGGCACAATCTTTTGTGAAACGGGGGTTTATTAATTACTTATTCACTTTTCTTGAGTTCTCATTGGATAAGTGGTTCCATTAAATTTGTACCGTGGATTCTATTTGTGCATAGTTTCTAGAATCACCATAATTGCGTAGGATTTAAAATGAAAACGTTTTACCACATGAAAATCTTTAATATGTATCTGTACATTTATGTAGTGACCTATATGAGCGCAAATCTCCATCAAATTACTCTCTGAATATTTGATGTACAGAGTTGAAATTCGATGTATAGTGTATTTAACGTGCAACAAATTTCGATTAGGTTTTCAGTCGGCGAAATAAATTCTAGATATCGAAACTGAAAAAAAAAAATTATAAACTTTATACCCGTTTGTGTGTGCGCGTTTGCGTACGCTTTTTTAAAAAAAACTTTTGAACGCACTACAATATATTAGTTACAATATAATTATCAGTAGAGCACTGCCTCTAAAATAAAAAATAAGATATTAACATGGATTAAATTATATTATTTAAGCGTACTTAAGGATCAGGGAACACAAGGAGACTCTTTAATATATAACTTCTTCATTTTACATTTATCATATTAATTGCCTTCGTAGACAACACACACACACACACATACACACACACATATATATATATATATATATATATACAGATTAAAAACTTCAAAGACTCTATATATATATATATATATATATATATATATATATATATATATATATATTTAAATAAGGGGGTGGTCACCAACAATGTGTATTTTTTAACATAATCTTATTATTCCGTGGTTTGGTTTTTCATTGAAAACTATGTTTAGATCATTGTAATAATGTTTTAAATCATTGAAATTGTTTTTAACGAATGAAAAACCTAAACATAATTTTCAATGAAAACCCACGGAATAATAACATAATGTTAAAAAATACACAACGTTGGTGACCACCCCCTTATTGAAATATACATCTTTCTCTCTTGGAATTTCTTAAAACATTGAGTCGTGGACGAAGAAACACGTGTCAGTGGATAATTATATTTTAAAAATAAATAATATATATGTCGCTCCCCATTAAAAGGGGGTACCAGATTGGTCAATGGGAAAATTATTCCCAACAAGCATTTAGGTAAAAATGCACTTTCGTATAAATACTTGAATTCATTCAAGAAAGTATCGCTAACAAAAACAAATAAAAAACATCTACGTAAAAGTGATAGAGGTTAGCACCGTGGTAGAGGTTTAGGCTTCTTATCACGAGGTGCCGCTTTCGAATCTCGCTAGATTCAGCCACTCTGATAAGTTGTGGACGACGAAACAGGTGTCAGTGGATAATTATATTTTAAAAATAAATTATATATATATGTACATATATATATGTGTGTATATATATATATATGTGTATATATATGTGTGTATATATATGTGTATATATATATGTGTATACATATATATATATATATGTATTCATATATATATGGGTATATATATGTGTATATATATATGTATATATGTGTGTATATATATATGTATATATATATATGAGTATATATATATGTATATATATATATATCTCTGTGTGTGTGTGTATATGTATATATATATATATATATATATATATATATACATATTTCATTGCTGGAAATAATAATAAAATAAACCATTTTACATATATATATATATATATATATATATATATATATATTACATCAAATGTAAAAAAAGACAATTAAAAGAATCGTTTTGGCATTAGAAAATAGGCACCAATTTTGTCGATTTTGTATATATATATATATATATATATATATATATATATATATATATATA
This sequence comes from Euprymna scolopes, assembly GCF_053919585.1. Taxonomy (NCBI): domain Eukaryota; kingdom Metazoa; phylum Mollusca; class Cephalopoda; order Sepiida; family Sepiolidae; genus Euprymna; species Euprymna scolopes. The sequence goes on from NC_136520.1 coordinate 51,850,839, forward strand.
TATAAGGTGTTTAATAAAAAAAGACGAACTGGATTTTAAATCGCATACTATGCAAATATTGCGTTAAGAATTAATAGAGGTTTTAAAACTTGTATTTTTCTATTTACTTTTGAATTGTAAATTATCGCTCATCGTATATTAACAGGGACTTTTTACTTAAATAAAACATCGTTCGTTCGCTCATGTTATTATATCACATATATATTTTATTGTATATATACTTATATGCGTAATTACATATATATATATATATATATATATATATATAATTTTACGATACGTTTTGAACGACTTCAATTATTTATGAAAGGGCATTTTTACCTAAATGCGAGTTGGGAATAATTTTCTCATTTAACCAATTTGGTTCCCCCATATGGGGAGCAGCATATATATTTAAAAAAATAAATAGTTATCTACTGACGCGTGTTTCGTCGTCTACGACACATCAGAGTTGCTGGATCTAGCCATATTCTGAATATGGACACCACGGTAGTGAGCCTAAACTCTTAAACCGCTCGCCCATTTCGCACGACTGTTTGGATATATCGCGATTTACTTAGATGTTATTTGTTTTTGTTTTTGCGATAGGCTTTGAATGAATTTAATTATTTACGAAATATCCTTTTACGTAAATTCGCGTTGCAAATAATTTTCCTTTTAACTAATTTGCTACCCCTCTATGGGGAGCGGCATATATATTGTTTTTAAAATATAATTATCCACTGGCACGTGTTTCTCCTTCTACAACACATCTGCGGGTCTGAATCTAGCGAGATTAGAATTGGGGACCTGTATATATTTAATTATGTATATGATTATATATATTACTAGCTGTACCCGGCCACGCGTTGCTGTGGCTCAGTTTGTTAAAATGGAGCACATTCCTCAATAAAAATTGCATTTTGTTCGTTTATTTACTTTTATTATTTTTAGCAATTTTTTAATCAATTAAAGTTGTTATTTTTCCCCCACAAAAAGATTAATTTTTTACCATAAATAGTTAGATGAATTTTTTTTTTTTCAGGAAAACTTGCACTTTTTTAAAAAATAAATTTGGCAGTAAACGTTTCTCTTTGTAAACGGAATTTTTATTATAAAAAGAACAGATGAATGCTTTACATGAACACTGCAAATAGTTATGTGAATGTAGAGAAAAGATTGATTATTTTTTTCAAGAGAATGTACAAATTATTTTTAACAGATGTTTAGAAAATAGACAAAAAAATACTTCCATCATTAATTATGCAGAACAATAAATAAAATGTTGGTTTAGTGTTTCAACATTATTCTTATAAATTACGATAAAACTTGCTTAGTATGCGCTGTTTTACGGTTGTTGTAAAAATGGAGCAGAAACTTAAACTTCGCTCCGTTTTAATCTTTCTTAATTTTTTAATTGTGTACCCCCAAACGAATATAATCAAAACAGTAACGTTCAACAATTGTACTTTATGTACATAAAACACAAAATATTAAAAAAAGAAGAAAAAAGTTAATAACGAAAGGGAAATAATTCCATTTTTAAACGAAAAAGTCAGTTTGATATATCTTTTTGTTATTTTTTACATAAGTCTAGCTTACCATTCACATTGGAAATGTCGACATTTATAGGTTGTCGGGTACGTTTACAACGAATAAACACTCCAATCTAGTAGATGTATCAGAATTTTTGTAGGAATTTTTGACACCCCTATCACGAAACTGCGAATAAAATATTTTAAAAAACTCGTAATTTCTCTTTTAAAAGTGGGTTATTTATTTTCCTTTTGGATTATACTTCCAAAAAAAACTATTAAAGTTGTTTTAAATGTAATAGAATTTTTTTTTTTTTTTTAAAGTAATGAATTTTAAAGAGTCAATATTTTTCCATTTATAAACTTTAAAAATCTATCAACATGTTTCTAATGATTCTGTTTTACGATATTTTCAGGATCAATTTATGCTCTAATCAATAAACTGAATATAATATTTATGACAACACCCCCTTTTCAAGTGTCGACTTAAAAGTAAATAATTAATTTACTCACCAAAGTTTTATATATCAAAAATTGAAGAGAAAAGGTCACTAAATAATATATTCAAATTAAAAACAAAAAAAGTAGTGTTTTTTTAGAAATTTATTGTAAAGTTCGAAGTTTTTTTAAACCACGTTGTTTGTTTTTTTCTTTTGTTTTATTTTAATGAAACCTTGGTCCCTGCTCCTTTAATTGAAAAAAAAGTAGGGTTTGATTTACATTTTTCGAATAGTTAGAAGCTTGGAAAGATAGGGGGTCGAACAATTCACGCTTCCAATTTTGAAATGTCTATTAAAAAGTAAATAATTAATTTACTCACCAAAGTGTTATATATCAAAATTGAAGAGAAAAGGGTCCAGAAATAATATATTCAAATTAAAAAAGTAGTGTTTTTTAGAAATTTACCTGAAAAGATCGAAGGAAAAAAAGGTGTTTTTTTTATTAATGAAACGTTGGTCCTTGTTCCTTTAATTGAAAAAAAAAATTAGGGCTGGAGTTACATTTTTCAAGGAGTTATAAGCTTGGAAAGACGGGGTTATTCACTATTTTTCACGAAATTTCTGACACACTTAAGAATCTACCCATGTTAGAACGGCTTTCAGAATAGACACCCCTAACCTTGCCAGCATACCCGAAAAGCTATAAAATTGACGTGTCGAATGTGAACAATGAGTTGGACGTAATGTAAAAATGTACCGAATTTAAAAGGGACCGAAATTCAAACTTCCGTTCCATTTTTACAACAACCGTAAAGCTTTTAGTTATATCACATGCAGTGTTCGCAACTGAGATTTAAAAAAAAAAAACGCGAGATCAGGAGAAAGAAATGTCGAGAAAATCGCTAGATTTTTAACTTTTATCATCTGAAATTTTGAACAATCGCTAATTCGCCCCTCCCCCCAAAAAAACCCTCAATATTTTAACTTCCTACACTAAAAAAATTATAAATATAGTATATTCAATATATAAAATGTTCCGTGTTTTCTCACTATATGTTTCTGGAATTATATTGAAGCGGTTAGCTCTCATGAAGGCTTACATATTTTATCAGCTAGTTTTACCTGTTTTTTTTTCAGATAGGGTTTTATTTGCAAGAAACAAATCAAAAACTCAAACTTTTTATAATAAAGTTAAATTGAAATATACTGCAAATTAAACATCACAATAATGGTGCAACATATTTTGAAATTAGAAAAATAAAAACAAAAAAAACATTGTTTTAGCATGTTAAAAGTAGTTAGGTTGGTAGATAATTCAATTCTACCATATTGGTATAAGTTTTTTTTTTTTTTTTTTTTGCTGTCGTTTCTTGCTTTTTACAATATTCGACTAAATACTTCTAAATTAAGCGGGGTTACTTAGATCGCATTTTAAACTAAACTTCGGAGGTTGGAATGCCACCCCCCACCTTAAATGTACTTGAGAAATCGATTTTATAGCGAGATTTAAGAATGGTTAGCCGAAAAAAAAAGGTGAAAAACAAAACAAATAATCAATAAATAATTGTTACCAAAGGCAATAAATGCTACTTGAATGAATGAGTTTATTTTATGTTTTGAAGTATTTTCAACTGCTTTTCTTTATTTTTTAATCTAAAATTGCGGGTGGGTGGGTGCGAAATATCTCCAGATTTTCTAGAATTCTCCGCTAGATTGCAAACGGAATCTCCAGATCTAGCAGGAAAACTGCTAAATTGGAAACACTGGTCACATGACAGGAAGCGGTAATAAATAATTGTCCCTAAATAAAAAAAAAATGGCCTATCGGTACAAGGAAACCACCTATTTATTATAGAAAAATTAAGTATAATGTTATAATTAAAAAGAAATATATAAAAACACACATGGATATAGTAAACATATTATACCAAAACGTGGAAGCCATCCGTCCAGTGTTTTTTTAGACTATTAATTGAATAGAGAAATTGAATCTCTACAGTTTCAGGTGAGCATTGTCTGAAGATAAACGGTTTCCATCCTACGCAAAGGCAGCCAGAGGCTTCCTTAGCTAAAAACGTGGTGAGATAAAAACAACTATAAGAAGGAAGTAATTGCAGAAAATGCAGTTAGGAGATTCGAAGTTCTTATCCCGTCGCTGTTGACCACCCGACGAAGGCCAGAGAAATAATTGGTCGAGGCGCCGTAAAAAAACACCTAGAATATGAGGATAACAGTCCGCAATAAAAGAAATGGATAAATAATACGTTAATACATATTATCACAATTCCTGACATCACGAAGACTTTTCCAAAAAGAAATGTCTTATCTGCTTTAATCCTTTTCATAGCATTGATCTGATTAGAAACTGACGTAAAATTGCTAAAAATCAGGAATAATGGGAACATTCCTTAACGGTTATTCTCGGGTATCATTGAGAAGTGTTGGATCTGAAGTAATAACAAAGACATCTTGCAATCAACGGAAAATCATATTCGATTCACGCTTCAATGTATATCTTAGATAATATGTTGTATAAGAGAAAACACCTATTGAAATAACAGCCAGCAAATCATATAAATCCAGATCTTATATTATCATATTATCATATTCTCTGACATGTTTCTTGTTAGAATTATTTCTCGATATACAGCAGAGTTTACGGGAAGAACCACGTGAATGTTGCGAACATCTTAAGTGAAATTGATTTTTGTAGGACTAACTGAATTCAAAATTGGGACACCCTAGTCGTCAGTCCGTGTCATTAACCACGAGACCATCGCCACCTTCCGTCATGCCAATGATAATACATAGATTAGTTCGAGCAAAATATTAACTTTATTAAATATACAGCATATGTAAATTTAGGGATGTCATATAAATATTATTTTCTATATTTGTAAACCGATTTTAATAAGAATTGGTTGTGTTTATTGTTTTTTTTCCTTAAATAAAAATTGAAAATGTTATCAGGTTGTCCATTAGATCTCTAAAGTTTGATTAACAAGATAGGTTCGAAAAAAAAAAACAAAAAAAAAAAACGACACTCAGAATGTCAAATATTTTTTAGCGATATTTTTAATGATTTTTTCTGTGTTCGGGGCATCAGCAGAACAAAAACTATTTTACTTGTGTTGGTGTTACAAAAGTATTTGTATCTATCGGATATGTAGAATATACGACATAATATTGGTGAGGCACCAGTTCTCGCCAAATCATCAAATCATATACGTGACCAGTACCCGACGAATGCACATTCGAGAATACTAGGAATAGAGTTGCGAAGTGGAAGCAATTCCACATTCAGAAGGTTTAAGGCGCCTTCATCTCTCTGCTATCTGGCAGCAGGACCTTGGGCAAGGTCAAGTACGCGCGTAGACTTACGAGGAAAGTACGTGAAGTTAGAGCAGTTAGTCGATGGATAAACTGTTCAAAATCTAAAAGTTTCTTCCAGAATGTGCCACTTATTGCTTTTGTTTGAGAAATGCTAATAATTAATGTGTAATGGCTACGACTAGAGATTCTGGAAGAGACCTGCCCCTGTAGTAATTAATTGAAACCGTCCATAAGTACTATATGCAGCACAATCTCGTTGACACACCGGTTCCCGACAGATAACCCAAGTTAAGCAACGATGAGCCATGGCTAGTACCAGATGGGTGACAATTTGGGAAGGTTAGGCGCTGTATGTACCGCTCCGAGTCATAAGAAATTTCCAGGTTGTTATCTGGAGACGCATTATATCACCGGGAGAGATGCATCCTCTAGTCTTACTTAAGGCATGCATCTAGGAGAAGGTAAATCTGACGACGTCAGCAACAGAATGTTGGATGGCCATGGAGCAGAATGAAGCAGATCAACGGTTCCATGGTATTAAGAGTTTGTATTTATTTGCTTCCCCACTGAGCAAATTAGGCACAAGCCCGTATTTGATGTGAAGAGTGAAGGGGAAATGGGGGTAGTTCCCCGGAAAGTAGGAGAGCTGTATAGTGACAATTAGTATAAAGGGGTTCCCCTACATTGACCAATAACTAACTGCTACAAGAGCAATGGTCTTATATGTGGGGTTGCCCTCACATAGGGTTTTTGCTTGCAGTATCTGTCGGAACAGATACTATATTTTGAACTTTGATTTTGGCCAAAAGGCCAAGCGCTCCTAAAAGATGGTATTAAGAGTTACACTTTTCGACTGCAGCAATACGAATGATTAAAGAATAACGGATAGCATGCGGGTCAGATGCTACTGCGCTGGGGAAAGTAATCCCGACCCATCCATGCATTTTGCCAAGTTTAAAATCATGTGATGTCTTCAGAGGAATTTGAGCAATAAATGACCGAAACCTAAGGAAAACACCAACCATGTTTTCATCTAAGGCATGAACATAGCACGATGCGAGAAGAAATGCACTATGCTGCAAAGGACATTTTAGTGAATAGGCCAAAATTCTGAGAAAACCGATGAGCTATGTTTATCGATGTCTGCATCAACCATGATTCATGAAAAAGTACAAGGACGTAGACATAACTCTACACTATAACGGTTTGATATTAAAACATATAGTTTTAATTAGTATATGTGTAAAAAAAAAGCAAACTTTAAAAACACATTTCAAGACAAATACACTCACATAGAATAGGGTTTTCGAATAGTCATTGTATGTGAGTTAGATAGAAGTTAATTAAAAGGATGTGCAGAACGGGCCAGAAAAAAAAATGCAATAAAATGCGAAAGTCCAACGGGTGTAGAACAAAGGAAAGAAACTCGTGTGGACGCGATTTGTTTTTGCAGAGCATATGTCTTGGATTAGGGATTTTGCATGAAAGGAGATGTTACAAAATGTCATTTTATTTTTTCATATCTGTCAGCGTCGCGTGCCAAGTTCTTACGTCCATTCCAACGCACTACGCCTCCGAAGTGAACGCACGCCCCACCGTTGTTTTTAACAATTACAATTCATTCCGCGTTGGCTTGCTATGTTATTTCAATTTTCTAAGGCACACAAAATACACACACGAATATACATATGTATGTGTATGTGTATGCGTATATATATATATATATATATATATTTATATATATATATGTATATATATATATATATATATATATACGGAGATTTTATACATATACACATATATACACATACGTTTCTGAGACTATACTTTCAATGAATGATATCGGAACTCATCATCAGCGTAACGACATAAACACCCAAACACGTACACCCGCCATATATATATATATATATATATATATATATATATATATATATATGCCACTTAAGCTACACAGAATATTCCGCGTTTCAGCCACGCTAGAGTTCATCAGGCATACACCTGATGGCTCCTAACTTGAATGAAACGCAGAATATTGTGTAGCTTAAGAACCATATATATTTGATAACTTACTACCTAGCTTGACCTACGTATTAACCATTGCTGAAGTAAATACTTCGAATTTACGCATAAATTTATACTTTCGTATATTAATTTAGGTGATTAAATTAAGTAATCATATATATATATATATATATATATGTGTGTGTGTGTGTGTGTGCGCGCGCGTGTGTGTGTATTTTTGCAGCAAGTCATTATTAAAGTACGTCTTATTGAACACGACCGAGTTATACTTTTTTCTGGTATTCTTTTAAATATATTTTCAATTCGCCGAGCGGTCTATTTATTTTTACTGACATGTTATGTCTTATGGCGCCCAAATGCTGTTGTCCACGAATATATTCTTCTCAATCGCTGATGCACCAATAGATGGCTGAACAACAAATTTCGGGTGGCATAATATACAACATGCCAGCCGAAATACAAAAACCGTTCGGTGAAGTGGAAGATATCCCAAAAAATCGGAAAAAAAAAGAATAACTTTTTCGTGTTCAATCAGACATATTTGAATATATATATATATATATATATATATATATATATATATATATATATATGTATATATATATATATATATATATATACTAGCAGAAGTACCCGTCATTGACTGGGTTCTAAAACGGCTTAAAGAAAATGGACTGTGATTGATGAAAGTATGATAGGTTATAAAAAGGAGGGGTTTGTAAAGAGATAGGTTTTGATACTCTAAACTTTTACCCTAAGCAAAATATGATGAAAGTAAAGATAATTCTCGCGAAAAAATATTTTTAATATCAATTTTTTTTCCATTCCTAGCCAAGAATGACCAACAAAATGATGTTTCCTTACAAAGAGAAAATTTTATATATATAATAATATAAATATAAAAAAATAACTGTTACTATAGTCAATAAAAGTTACTTTTATGGTAGAAAATTTCATTGGTTTGTATTTTTAAGTAGTCGGTAACATTTTTTTTTAATGGCAGCGACTTTGAAATGGAGAGCCCCGTTTTCAATTTGAAGGATCTGAGCGTAAAGAATATTTATAAACATATTTGTATGTTTTCCGTCATTTTGTGCTTGAGGAATATTTGATTATGGAATGTGTAGTTTATATAAAAAAATCATTTAAGTAGTTATCGCCTCAAATTTCGTTTTAATATCGGTTCGCTGAAATTATTCCAAGTAAAGAGCATTAAAAATTATCTCAAAACAAAAACAAACATGAACTGAACTTTTATTGACTATTGTAAGATTTATTTCTTGTATATTTAATATCTCGGGTAGTCGTTTGTTAGTTTTTCTGCTACACACTCTTACTAAAAAATATCGACGAAATATCGAAAAAACAAAGAAACAAAAACAGTTTTGAAAAATAATGAAAGTAAGTATACTTTAGTAAAATATTTCGAAACAGCAAAATGGGATATTAAAAAGTAAACACGTTATTATTTTAGTTTTAAAGCAAAGGATATAAATATAAATGAGAAGAAGATGGCGCCTTTTTCAAGCAGAACAGCTTCATTTCCGTTCTACAGTATTGAACGGTGTAGTATTGCGCCGGCAGGTTCAGGACTGTACTATTGTAATGTAAAGAACACGCAGATTCAGGGCTGTACTATTGTAATGTAAAGAACACGCAGAAAGGAGTGTAATCAACTGAATTCCTTCTAGCACACTGACGACAAGCTTAAACAGATATATAAATAAAAATAAAAAGGTTAGGTATATGTTTTTAAAAAGACACGTAATCACGTGAGCTGGATTTTGTCCTTCTTTTGACACGATAACAAATAACGTTCTTATTTTTTATCTATTTATCTATTTTCGAAAGAGTGCCACGTGCAAGTGGAGAAGCCAAAAAAAAATAGTTATCACAATTTGTGTCGGGAATTGTCTAAAGTTCCGACTGCTTTTTTTTTTTTGCTTTCACTTTAATAAGAACGTGAAATTATGAGGTGAATTTATTCGACACTATATGATTCAACTAAAAAAAAAAATAAAAGCAAACGTTAATAAAGATTAAAATTAAGGTGGTATTATGGGCCATCACCTCTTTTAAAAACTTCGTTAAACTTGATGACATATTTTCATTCTATGGGGGTCGTGTGTGAATGAATAGCCAATAATTTTATTATACCATAATTCTTCAAACTGAAGCATATTTACCAAAGTATCCTTACGCTAATAGATACGAAACATCTTTGTTGAAGTTTGTGCCATATTTCCATGGAGTACAGGCGCGAATGCAGACCCCACAATTTTATCATATCATCCCTATTTAAGTTGACACATACTTATCAAAGTATTCTTATGTACATCTATATAAAAAACCCTTGTAAACGTTTTTTTTTTCATTTTTTATTTCCATACTTTATGGGCCAGGCGCAAACGCAGACCCCACAATTTTTAATGACCACCGTTCTGCAAGATCAAACATACCCATTCCGGTTCCTCGATAATCTTTTATCATTATATGCAATCAGTTTTTAAAAATAGTCAACCATATAGGAGCCTATTCGTGACCAGACACACACACACTCACACACACAGAGTTCAGCTTTATATTATAGATGTATAAACAATTAATAAACAAACTGTATATATATATATATATATATATATATATATATATATATATATATATATATAATTACCTCCTTTACTCACATAAGTTTATATACGAAAGTAGAAATTCATGTGTAAACCTTAAGCATTTACTTCAACAGTGCTCAATAGGTATATGGAGCTAGGTAGTAGGTATTTATTTGCTTCCCCACGTAAGCAAAATGTGACACAAAGTCGGCTTTATGTGAGGTGAAGGGGGAGGGAGGGGAAGGGGATGGTACATATAGGGTTGCCCCTACATGTACCAATAACCAATTGCCACAAGGGCAATGGTCAAAAAGTGCAACATCTGCCGGAACAGATGGTATTTATTTGCTCCCCCACCGAGCAAATTAGGCACAAGGCCGATTTTTAATGTGAGGAGTGAAGGGAGGGGGAATGGAAAAAAGGGGACCAGCTCCCGAGAGGTGGGAAATGGGAGTTGGTTAATGGTCAGGCATGTGGGGTTGCCCCCACATCCGGTCTTTGCTAGTCATAGCTAGTCATAGCCAGTCATAGCTTGCAGTATCTGCCGGAACAGATGGTGTTTATTTGCTCCCCCACAGAGCAAATTAGGCACAAGGCCGTTTTTAATGTGAGGTAAAAACCAGCTCCCCTAAAAGGGGTCTCTCTGGTTACCAAAAATAATAATTGCCCCAGTATAGAGGGTTTCCCCTCCATTAACTGGTACAAATTATCTTAAGTGCAGCATCTGCCGGAACAGATGGTATTTATTTGCTCCCCCACTGAGCAAATTAGGCACAAGGCCGTTTTTAATGTGAGGTAAAAACCAGCTCCCCTAAAAGTAGGCAAAAAGGGGGCACTCTGGTTACCAAAAATAATAATTGTCCCAGTATAGAGGGTTTCCCCTCCATTGACTGGTACAAATTATCTTAAGTGCAGTATCTGCCGGAACAGATGGTATTTATTTGCTCCCCCACCGAGCAAATTAGGCACAAGGCCGATTTTTAATGTGAGGAGTGAAGGGAGGGGGAAGGGAAAAAGGGGACCAGCTCCCGAGAGGTGGGAAATGGGAGCTGGTTAATGGTCAGGCATGTGGGGTTGCCCCCACATCTGGTCTTTGCTAGTCATAGCTAGTCATAGCTTGCAGCATCTGCCGGAACAGATGGTATTTATTTGCTCCCCCACTGAGCAAATTAGGCACAAGGCCGCTTTTAATGTGAGGTAAAAACCAGCTCCCCTAAAAGGGGTCACTCTGGTTACCAAAAATAATAATTGTCCCAGTATAGAGGGTTTTTATTTAAATGCTGCCCACATCAGCATTATGTGGCACAAGGCCGGAAAGTGGGAACCCCGCAGGCTCCCCTAAAGGAGGGGCACTCCTTCAATTTTAAAAATTGCCTGAGTAAACCCGTCGGCATTCCCCGGTCGGGGCGCCTCAGGCAGCAAGCAATAAACTTGCCCCACCAGAAAGCCCGGTGGCAAGGCCTGGGATGGTGGACCTCCTAGGTATTACCCAGGCGGTTCCCAGTATAGAGGGTTTCCCCTCCATTGACTGGTACAAATTATCTTAAGTGCAGTATCTGCCGGAACAGATACTACACTTTGCTCCTAGCAAAAGTGCCAGGTAAGTATGGAGCTAGGTAGTAAGTTTAAGATATATATGGCGATTACGCTTCAAAGAATATTCCACGTTTCATCTTTCATTGCCATCTATATTTTATTACTATATATATATATATATATATATATATATATATATATATATATATATATATATAATTAGATTTGCTGTTGTTGCTTTTTGTTTTTTTTTAAACGAAAGATTCGGTTAATATTGGCTTGGCCTCGAAGCTCGATTTTTTGTTTATTTATTTTAGAATTCGCCCCTAATTTGTTTGGACGTATATATTACATTTGGACGTATATATAACATTCAGCGCTGATGAGAGTTAATTAACTCGAAACAAGCGTGTACGTAGATAACTGTTTTAAAAATAAAAATAAATTTAAAAAAGTATATATATATATATATATATATATATATATATATATATATATATATATATATATATATACATTGTTTCTTTAGTATATAAATATTATTGATTATATAGGAACAAAAATATTAACGTCAATCCCGCGTGACCAAGCGCATGGTTACGAGATTAATAAAATAAAAACTACCGTAAAAACAACAAACCGACTTATACTTTCTGATTCCCTTCTCCAACAACAATATGACAAGAAAAAAAAGAAAGAACGACATACTGAAGATGAAGCGTTCCGAAATTAAAAAAAAATACCGTAAAAACAACAAACGGACTTACACTTTCTGATTCTCTGCACCAACAACCACATGACAAAGAAAAAGAAAGAAAGTCATACTGAAGATGAAGGTTTGCTTCGAAATATATTTATGAATTTCAATATTAATTTCCAACAAAACAAATGTTTGTTTTTTTCGTAAAAATGCGTTGTTCTGGCTTCAAACGTATATAATACGTATTTTATCTTATTCCAACTCAACCAGCGCTTCTAAGGAACAAAGATCGTAACTTATATATATATATATATATATATATATATATATATATATATATATATATATATATATATATATATATATATAATCCCCGTTTTCTATTTACAAAGTTTTAGATAAGGTTGTCGCTTTGCATCTTTATGTAGTAAAATTCTGTTTTAAAATGGAAGACTTTTGCGAAATCGGCTTATGCAAACACTAAGTCTAGGCACCGCCAAAAATGGCCGCAAAATCAAGTTGTTATAGTTTTTTAAAACTAAATTACATCTATTAAAATCCATTATTTCTGAGTAACTTTTTTTTCCAGAAAGATAAAACCCTGAATTTTATCATATAGAAAACAGAATAATGTAAAACTTTTTCTACTATTTTTAATTCAATTTTAAATGTTAAATTTTCCCAAAAAGTTAACAATTGACATTTTTTGTCTTGCACAAAAAACGTACTTAAATATTTAAAAAAAAAGGGTTTTTGAAATAATTAATTAATTTATTTATTATCTAACTATAATTTAGGATGATTTTCTAAGAGAATATGCAAAAATATTATAATATAAGTACCTGAATTTCAAATAATTCCACTTATTCATATAGGTAACCAGATATTTCGCGTCGACGTAGAGTTCAGATCGACTCTGTTTACGTTTTCGTTTGATAAGAAGAAAACTATGGAAGACCAAACAGGCCAAAAAAACTTATTTTTCAGTGACGAAAATTTCAATGTATTATTAAGCTGAGGCTGGCCAGTACCAGATGGGTGACCATTTGTATGAGTTTGTTTTTTAATGTGTATGTGCGTGGGGGCCAGGCTCCCCAAAATGGGGGTGGCAATTTAAAGCAGAATTAAAAAAAAATATTTCAGCGCGTTTGGTCCACCGTAGTCGAAAGGCGGCAAACGTTTTCAAACGGGATCGAAAAAAATGATGCTATTTTTAACACAAAGGGCACAATATTTATCGAATCTTTTTTTTGTATCGATTATTCAAAGCATGCCCTGTTTAATAATGGTCATGCATTATTCGGCTAAAAAAAAATTGTTAATTTATTTATCAAAAATTTTTAAATAGCTTTTTTCGTATAAATATTAAAAAATTTTTTTTTTTGTTTTGCTTAACTAAAATTAATTATTTTACTTAACATATTCACCGAATTTCACACTTCAAAACTCAAAAGCGGGATAATTAAACACAATCGAAGTTCTGATATTCAGACGTCAAAATAAGGTATGCAAACAATTTTTTTTTTAATCTATAATTCTGTCCCTTACAACAACACAATATGTTTTGTTCAGTTTCAGATGATTATTTTAAGCATATTTGTTCCCACTTCAAAACAAGGGGGGTTTTGTAAGCAATATATATATATATATATATATATATATATATATATAAATATCGTTTATGAAAAATAAGTACACTGTTATAATGTTCATTCTTCTCCTAATAATCACTGAAAATTTCGTATTGATCGGATAATTACCTGGTTTTTGGTAGATTTTTAAAAAAGACGGTCCGTCAAAAAGTACTGACCTGTCCCCCCCAGTTTTGGCGGTGCCTAACTAAGTCTATTTAATAATTTTAGTAAAGGCTTTTGTTTTTTTTTCTTCTTCTTCATCCTCATATAAATGAACTCTCTTCGGTTATTATAAACATTTTAAAAGTCGGATCATGTAGGTGTTAAGTCTGCGATAGGTTAAATTAATATATTTTTTCTATGCAGGAATTTTAACTGTATTCTTTATTTTTATTTTTGCAGTTTTTAATTAACAACTTCTTGAGACTATATATATATATATATATATATATATATATATATATATATATATATATAGTAAGCTATAAAATATACATGGCGATTAAGCTAGCTAAATCGCCATATTTATTTTATAATTTACTAACTCGCTCTACCTACATATTGAGCATGTTGAAGTAAATACTTAAAGTTTACGCATAAATTTATACTTTCATATATTAATTTTATGTGAGTAAATGAAGTAGCTATATATATATATATATATATATATATATATATATATATATATATATATCATAGGTTTATATTCTTCGTTTTAAAGATAGGTTCTATCGACTATACCCATGTCAAACAAGTGCATAATAGCATGTGTTTATCTATATTTGTGTAGTATCCGGTCTTAGAATTCTCTAGTAAGATTACTTAGCTATCTTTTAGGGTAATGTAGCTCTGCTTTACGATAATGACGACTCTTAATTTGATGTTAGTGCGTAAGGAGAGGATGGCGTCTAGCTTAATTTAGCTAAGTTATTTATGCTAACCTGTTTTTCGACGTTTTCTCGTGAGTACCGTTATTACGTAGAGGTTTGTCGGTTTATCGTAAGCATAGTTATTAATTTGTGGAGTCTGGACTACATTATCATCATTTCCTCTCTTATCTTGTGGTTTCATTAATTAATTTAGGTATTGGGGTGAGGGTTATAAATTGTGTTGGTACTACAATGGGGGCTCGCTATTTGCTTTTTACAACTTACCTAAAGCGTAACCACTAAATGGTTATTTTTACATTTAATAATTCATCATGGTTTATAAAACTCATAATCTTGTGTTCGTCCGCTAAACATAGGTAATAGGGTGAAGTTAATGAACTACATGTTTTAGCTTTCCTACCTATTTTCCCTTCGACTAAATATACATATCCACACACATACCAAGAACCCAACCTCTATTATTAAGAACATACCTAAATCAACCGAACGCTAGAATAAATTGTAACTTCTTCAATGAGCAAATCTATATATCTATAAAAGTGAACGTTTCTGTGTGTGTCTGTGTGTGTGTCTGTGTACATTTCCCTACGCAATAACTCTGTCAATTCTTAGGCTACAGACTCGAAATTTGATATACAGGGTACTGAGATTTTCGAAAATCGCTGTGATCGATTTTTGGCCAGAAATTTGTCGATTAAGGGGTCAAAGTTAAACGATTACTCCTTTGAGAACTCTAATGAACTTCTCCGATAATTTTGGGTCTACGCACTCGAAATTTTAGATATAGGTTTCCAGGACATAGCTCTAACTTATTAACTTGATTTGACCCCAAAACAATAAATTTTAAGGGGTCATAACAAGGGTCAAAGTTTAAAATATTTACCTCTGCGGTCTCTTCGACATTACTCAGACAATTTCTGGTCTAAATATTTGAAATTTTACATAAAGGGTATTCAGAGATAGGGAAAGCTTTTTCATCAGTTTGGGTGAACATTTTTTAGTTACCCATATATAAATGTATGTATGTATGTCTGTTTGCATGTCTGCCTTATACTTTCAATAATGCGACGGATTTTACAAAGGTCAGTATTGTTTTAAAGTTCGACCTTTCATACGACAAATATCGAAAAATGGGCTAAAAACATTTATATCTTCCCCTTCAACTAAGCACTTTTCTACAGGGGGGTCACTTTTTTCGACGATATTTTTTAAAGTAATCCTCTCCTTTAGATTGGCTAGCCTTAATTTAAAAAAAATGCCGCTTCCGGTTTGACGGTGGTCCTAACAGCATAAACGTTACGTTTTACCGCGTTCTTATCCTCCTTTGCGGTACGGGTTCGAGCCTGTCTTCCTACTACCACTTTTTTTTTGCTCAACATACACATCCAAACACCCGGGCAACGCCGGGCTGAAGTCCTAGTATTCAATCAATACAATATACTCATACCAATCCACTAAAAAACAACATATTCAAAAATGCCTACATTAAATACCATAGAAGTAATATAAATACGACTAGGTATAATAACCGAGATAGAAATATAATCTGGTACACTCCCTCTTTAACCTGATGGTAAAAAACAAACTCTGTAATAGATTCCTTCATCATATAGATACACCCTTCTCTCCGAACAGTCACTACATAAAACCATGAATAAAAACACCCTAAAACAGTCTATACAAAAACACTACACAATGTACCAGCTCTGTCCTACATTGAGCACTTTTTAATAATCACGCGAGTGTCATTCCTAAATATTCCCTCTGTTTAGTCTTTTGTTTTAAAAAGTGGTGTGCACCATCACTGGGACGAAGCCCCTCATTATGTCAGTTTTGGTCATGATTGGTCCAGTAGTGTGCGTTGTTGGAGAGTTATACACACAGACACACACGAACACTACTACTTATATATATATATATATATATATATATATATATATATATATATATATATATATATATAATTTATAAAATATATATGGCGATTAAGCTACACTGAATATTCCGAATTCGCGCATAAGCCTGAAGAGTCCTAGAGTGGATGAAACGCGGAATATTCAGTGTAGCATAATCGCCATATATATTTTATAAATTACTAACTAGCAACGTATTAAATTACTAACTAGCTACGTATAAATTACTAACTGCTACGTATTGAGCAATTTTTAAGTAAATACTTAAAGTTTACGCATAAATCTATACTTTCGTATATTTATTTTATGTGAGTAAATTAAGTAGTTATATATATATATATATATATATATATATATATATATTTACTAGCAATTCAGCCTGGCTTTGATCGGGTCCTATGTACCTATAACTTGTCCTACGTGTGAACACACTTTCTGTAAGATTTCAAATGATTACGCCAAAATTTCTCTGATTAATTTCGTAGAGACGGCAGAGGTCAATTTTTTAAAACTATGATATCAATTTTTACCCTTTAACGTTTATTTTCACATAAAATGACAAAGTTTGATCCATGCCCAAGTAACCTACATTTAAAATTTCAAGTTTTTAGACCCAAAATTAGCGGAGGAGTTTGGTAGATTTTTCAAAGATTAAATCGTTGAACTTTTTAGCCCTTGACAGCCAAATTTCTGGCGGAAAACCGAGTAAAAAGAGTTTCGCTAATTTCTTATGTCAAATCTCGAGTCTCTACGCTGAAAATTGACAGAGTTATTTGGTAGGGAAATGTACACAGACACACATATAGACATACACACAGACATTTTCACTTTTATATAGATTACGGTTTCTGATAGTGATTATTTTAAAATAACGGAAAATTTGATAGATTACGAAGCAGAAGACATACAAACGATGCATTTCATTAGGAATAACAAGATAAATAAATATTTTTGAGCGAGAACTAAGACAACTAAATCCAACGTACCTATGTATGAAGAAGAAGTCGGTAAATGTGGACTCTTCGGTATAGCTATTGACGTTTTTTATATTCCTAAAATGCGCACACAGTTTTAGTATTTTACACGCAATAACATACAGCAGTAGTATTTTACGCGCAATAACATACTCACTAATATTCAAACATAAACACATATATTTAGAAAATATCTAAAAAAAACTACACTGTCAGAAATCATTACACACATGGGATACAATATAACGATAGGTTTCGTTTATTTATAAAACTAAACATGCCTTATGAATGGAAAGTGTAAAATATAGTTATATGTACGAACTAATTATGTCTAAATGTTAATATGTGTTTGTAAATAGGCAGTGAAAGAAAACTGCACGAATTGGTAAAAAGTAAAATTTTGGAATTGGCCTTCGGGACAAGATCAAAGTGTAGTATCTGTTCTTCAGATGCTGCACTTCAATTTATTGTTCTCTGTCAGTGGAGGACAAATCCTTCACGACTGAGACAATTTTTTATTTTTGTTCCTTTTCTCCACGTTAAAAAACGACCCTGGTGTCTAACTCTGTCTCGTGGGGAGGCATTGTAAATAGGAACAATAAATTAAAAAGAGATTTTTTTTGTATTAAGTTCGGAGTCCCTCCATCTAAAACTTGCACTTGGCTTGTATTATACCTTCATATAGTATGTTTTAGATTCTTAAACGAAATGGCTTCATGCAAGGTCTGAGGCAATTTTTTATAAAGAAGTGTTAGCCACAAGAAACAACCTGTTCGTGTTTGAAAATTTTTTTAAAATTCCCGTGTGGCTTAACTGACATATATATTTTCATAACACACACGCACACACACACACACACACACACACACACACACACACTATATATATATATATATATATATATATATATATATATATATATATAATCAATACGTTTTAAGAAATCGAGGGGGCCTTTCATATGGTTACGCCTTCTTTATAGAAATCACTCCTAAGAGAGATTAAAGCAAGCTGATCTAAAGAGTTTAAATATCTTGTCAAAGTAATAAAAATACTGCTAAACAAACGCTCGTTTTTATGATACTACTCTCGCACTCTTAGGTCTGCAAAATTTTAATTAACTTTTCAAAAAAACATCATGCATGTATATATATATATATATTTAATAATATATATGATGATATATATATAT
The DNA here is from genome assembly GCF_053919585.1 of Euprymna scolopes. NCBI lineage: Eukaryota > Metazoa > Mollusca > Cephalopoda > Sepiida > Sepiolidae > Euprymna > Euprymna scolopes. Next base: position 51,869,602 of record NC_136520.1, read on the forward strand.
GTATTGTAATATATATAATAATATATATAGATATATAATATATATATAATAATGATAATAATAATATATATAATATATTATATACATAATATATATATAATATATTAATATATATATGATAATATATATATAATATATATAGATATATAATATATATATATATAATAATGATAATAATAATATATAATATATTATATACATAATATATATATAATATATATAATATATATAATATATATATATGTAATATATATATAATATATATAATATATATATATAATATATATAATATATATAATATATATATAATATATTTATAAGATATATATATAATATAAATATATATATATAATATATATATAATATACATATATATAATATATATAATATATATATACATATATATAAATATATATATAAATATATATATAATGTATATATATAATATATATATAATATATATAATATATATACATATATATAATATATACATATATATAATATATATAATATATATAATATATATATAATATATATACATATATATATATAATATATACATAATATATATAATATATATATATATACATATATATATATATATATATATATATATAGCCTTTATATAATATATTTGCTGTTGAATTGAGGTTTGGTTTAACACAGGGCTGATGCGATGAAAAAACAGTGAATATGTCCAACGGGTCTAGTACAAAGGAAAGCACCTCGCAGAACAGATGTCTTGGATTAAGCATTTTGCTTGAACAGAGCCAATTTTTTGTTTTATTAATTTTTATTTCCGACTCCCTCGACGTCGTGTGCCACGTCTCTATTCCCATACCCCAGTCCGATGTTCTGAAGAAGCCTCCCATCCCCCAACGGTCATCAGAGGCAATCGTCAGAGCGAAAGTGTTCATACCCAAACCGCGTACATTTCTTTTATTTCGGTTGTTTGCTTGCGAATAAGCGTGCAATATGCACTAATAATTTTATTACCACAACACCACCACAAATACACAAAAAATAATCTACCGTTCTGTTTTCACACCCATACCCACAGACATATTTATATGCATATATGCATATATATTCATATATTCACACACGCACACAAGCACACACACACACTCAGATATATATATATATATATATATATATATATATATATATATATATTTATATACATATATATGCACTTAAATACCAGTTATTTATATTTTATTAGTTTGCTTGAAGCATTATGAGTAGCGTGTAAAGAGTTGTATATGACAATGACGTTTGGCCATAGGATATGTCATAGACTTCGACTAAAACTCATTATCTATCTATTTATCTATCTATCTTTCTGGCTATCTCTCTCGATTTTTCTCTCTCTCTCTCTTTATATATACATACATACATATATATATATATATATATAGATAGATAGATGGATAGATATATCATTGTGACTTATGAATCATTATTTTCATATCTACATACGCCAGTATGAATCAACCAGCCACAATAGTAAGAGATTGCCGCAGAGAAGGATTTAAGGAGAACTGAATTAGAGCTATGGTTTAAAATTCACCCAAAATGAGCTCAGCGATAGATGGATTTGAGCCTGTTTATTTTAATGGCAAATCCTGGATGACAGTAGCTAACCCTTCCAGCTCGAATGAGTGATGGCGTGTCGCTGATGTGAAATATATTTTTCTTTGTAACGGAAAAAAAACAAAGCTGAAAATATGAAACAATTTTGTTGTAAAAGTGATTATTTGAAGATCACTAGCCAATTATTTAGGTTAAAAATTTGACCCCGGGATTAAGGCCTGAATCCGACCGGTGCAAGTTTTTGATGAGAACTTTGGTTCTGTAAAAACTTACCTAATTGAGATGTAGGGGAGAGGTAACTAATTATCCAATCACAACGATCCAGGATGCAACGTATTGGACGATGATAGGTCATTTTGAATACCCATGTATGCTCTGACCCACGCCACTCCTTCATACATTAGACCCTCCCGAGCAAGGAAAACCAGTTTGAAAGTATTTTTAGTTACGTGCTTGATGACGTCACAGAAGAGATAGACGTTGAGTCACATAGAATTTTAGTCATGAGAGAGACAGGAGTTCGAGAGGGAACGCGTTAATTAACGGGCCGAGGAACTTGTACTCCGGAGTTTTAAACAGTGACGTCCATGGAATTTAGAAGGGGGCGAGTTCGCACGATATATTCTTATAGGAAGCGTGGCGACTCTGCCAAATATCGCAGCAGGAATAAATGAAATGTCGGTATATAATTCCAGGTTTGGTGTTTTCACTTCTCGACGGAAAGAACTTTTGATTTCAGCACACATGCAGGGGAGATTGGGCTTATCTGTCTTTTGCTGGTGTTCCCACCGACAACGATGTTCGTCTTTCGTTTATACTCTGTCGGTAAACTGCAAATATATGTATAGACACATAACAAGCAAAAGAAAACACTATCCCTTTTCCTCTTTTACTAGTATTTTAATGGCAGGTACTCCGACGAACTACAAGCACTTGAACCACCTCGATGTAAATACCCCCGACAAACGGGAGAAGTAGCGAAATCCGACTGCTACACAGTAGAGATCCTCATATGCCAGAAAAAACATCTACTCTAATCGTTTCTGCCTTAGGGCTGCCAGACTTTACATTTCCTTCCCCGTTACTTCTTCCCTCACTGTACTGACACGAAGAAGTACAAGTGCAATGTAAACATACATCTTGCTACTCAACTCCCTTCGTAGAATCTCTGTAAATTATCTCCCGACTAGTAGTCCCTACATCAAATGGCTCTCTGCCTTGCTTTGGGTGAAAATACAAAAAAAAAAAAATTCTAGACGAATCACATATCATAACTCGTTTATGATAATTTAAGAGACACCTTAGACATACATTGGCGATATTGCTATACAGACATTGGCTAAGAAACCATGTGCAATTTTTAGTTAATATTACTGCGGATTTAATGGAACGTCTGTATGTTTAACACACTGGAAACATCTGAATATTGCGTTGCGAAAGAATTTCGGAACTAATGCAGAATAAGAATCGTTCTGTCGTTGGAATTATTCTGGTGCAATCAAGCGAAAGGTGCTGAAACGCCGAGTAACTGAAATCACAGCAGCCCAGATGATATAAAATGTTTGTTTTCTTATTTATTTATTATTAAAAAACAGTTATCGTCATTAATAAAAAAAAAAACTTTAATAAGAATAAGGAGAAACATCATAAAATAATAATATCAAATATCATTTGTTTTTATCTTTATAAATAAAACGGTAGATGTAAGTATGTCTGTGACTTTCTGTAAATATCTAACTGAAAAAAAATGTTAAACTACTGAACAAAAATTGTAATTATACACCAACGGTGGTTTATAACGAATAAAATATCTATTTGAGGGAATAAATAACCCGTACAGATACATGTCGTGAAATTCAAAATGTTTATATCAACCTGCCAAATTCTCTTTATTTGCTATACGCATGCGCAAATTCATTTTGGATGCAAGTAGTTTAATATTTAATCGTTCTTATTTTTTGGGGGGACTAATGTGTAGGGAATGCAATTAGAGTGCTATTTCTTTCTTGTTGTTTCGACTCTAGCTGATATCGCCCAAATGCTTTTTTATATAAACCTTTGAAATACGTACTACACACACACGCGCGCATATATATATATATATATATATATATATATATATATATATATGCGTGTGTGTGTGTGTGCTTGTGTGTACAGTGTTTTTCTTTGATGTATTTAAGACGCAATTTACTTATATACAGGTATATATATATGCATATGTATATTATATATACACGTCTGTTTGAATGAAATACTTAAGAGGGAATTTAATGGTATATATGTGTATAATAATAATAATAATAATAATAATAATAATAATATTCTTCTTTCTTTCTTAGAACTGCACGCCTGTGGAACTCTGTTCCGTCTGCCTGCTTCCCTCCGGACTACAACTTGGATGTCTTCAAGTCTAATGTTAACAAATTCCTAATGAACAGCCCCCTTAAGTAAACACTTCATCAAATCTCCTCACTAACGTAATGTACTTGCAATAACCCTTATCCCTGAGTTGCTTCCGGGCCTTGATAAGTGGTTATCTCTGTGTAAAAAGAATAAAAATAAAAAAAATAATATATATATATATATATATATATATATATATATATATATATATACCTTTGAACCCTATCATAAACCTAACCAATCACTACTATATGTCCACAATCAATCAAACCACCCTAAATGAATATTAAAATCAATAGTTCCCAATATCGCTTTAAGAATTTCTAGACTGTCTTCTACTAAATCCATATTTATCAAAAATGAAAAATATTACAATGAGGCCCTTAAAAACTCGGGATATAATTCACAAATTAAATTCATAAATAAAAATGATAGAAACATAAACTGCATTGAAAATAAACCTATTAAGAGCGTAATAACATATAATATGGCAATGTCTTCCCGTATGCGAGTCAAGAAAAATAACCAAGAGACAAAAAAAGATAAAACCAAACCACAAATATTAGATAATAATACAAATAAACAGCAAACCAAAACACGTAAACGTAAGAATAGACATAAGGAGACCCTATGGTTCAACCCCCCATATTCCAAAAACCTAGAGACAAACATAGCCAGAGAATTTTTTAAAATATTAGATAAGAACTTTAAAGCCTCCCATAGATATAATAAAATTTTCAACAAAACACAATTAAAGTCTCTTACTCTACTATGCCTAACCTTCATCCAAAAATAATTAGCTCTAATAATAGGAAAATTAATAAGCTACAAAATACAACTATACAAAATATATCGGACTGTAATTGTAGAAGAAAAAATAAATGTCCCCTACAAGGCTCATGTAAAATTAAAAATGTTATCTATAGCTGCACAGTATCAAAAACTCCAAATCTACATGAACCTATTAACAGTCATAACTCAACTATCAGGTTAAATAATAAGACCAACTTAAACCAATCTACGGATCAATTACAAATCAACCCACCATATAATAATCCAGCACCAGACCTAACGGAAAATAATCACAATAAGCAAGAGGTAATATATTTTGGTTCCACATCTGGCCTAATAAAACATAGAATTTCAACGCACAAACATTCTTTTAAAAATAACTCTCTGTCAAACCAAACTACTCTATCCAACTATATTTGGCAACTAAAAAATAGCAATATTTCTTTCAACTTAAAATGGCGAATAATTGAGACTTGCAAATCATATAAACCAGGAGATAAATTTTGTGCACTATGTAGAAAAGAGACCCTAAAAATTTTAAAATATGAAGATATAAAAATACAACCACACTATTAAATTCAAGACAGGAGCTAATATTTACATGCAGTCATAAACGTTGGTTTAAATTTAATAAATATAAACCACCTTAAATCATTAAAAATTACGTATTAGTAAAAATAGATTACAATTTTTTTAAAATAAATTAAGTTAGTCCAATTATCCCCCTTACACCATTTAAATAAAAAAAGTAAAGAAAATATGGAATTATCTCCCCTTACAACATGTGATTACATAAACAACATTCGAAATATAAACTGTAGCGTCTTTAAATCAAAAGTACGCTAACCGAAATAATTTATTGCACGAGCGTCCCCCCCGTTTAAAATTCATCATTCAATAAGGTAAAATGCTATAGCAAACATCTAAATGAGTATTTTAACCATAGTTCCTGATTTCAAAAAGCGAAAAATTAAAAGATAAATTTCTTTCTATATTTTTTTATATATACACCTGTATACCTATGTATATATATATATATATATATATATATATATATATGTGTGTGTGTGTGTGTGTGTGTCTATTTTTTCATATATATGCATATATATATTTGAAATGTGGTACTTAAAGCAAACTTATAATTTAAATTTAAATCTATATTTCAGTCTATTTCTTTTCTATCTCTAACCCATATTAATTTTCTTAAAAATTTTAAATCCAGACCTTTTATTTCAATTTTTTCAGATACATCTGCCTTACTTTTAATGCTAGGTTTATTTATGGTGTCTTTTAAATTTAATAAAAACCCTTAAAAATTTTCTGACGAGGAGACCTTGCTTATAAAAACAACTATATGTAATTATTGTACGTAACTTGATGTCTACCACAATAAAAAGCATTGTTTTCCGAAACGATCGTACAGATAATTGATTTTGTTGTTGTTCCTTCTTATGAAACGGATTTTTAATTTAATTATAATTTGATTTTCGATTTAAAATTATCAATCACATTATTAATATATATATATATGTGTGTGTGTGTGTGTGTGTGTGTGTGTGTGTGTGGGTATGTGGTAATATTTAATAGATAATTTACTCGGTAATTATTAAATATCAATATTCATGAGTTAAAATGTGCTTGTGTGTACAGTGTTTTTCTTTGGTGTATTTAAGACGAAATTTACTGATATACAGGTATATATATATATATATATATATATATATATATATATATGCATATGTATATTATATGTACACTTCTGTTAGAATGAAGTACTTGAGGGAATTTACTGATATATATGGGTATAATATATATATATATATATATATATATATATATATATGCGTGTGTGTGTATGTGTGTGTATGTGTGGTAATATTTAATAGGCAATTTACTCGTGAGTTAAAATATATGCTCTGAAAAGAGCAAGATTAAATGTTTTGAAGATAAACAGCTTTAAAAAAAGCCAAATTGTTAAAATTCGGCTTTAATATGGTCAATCTGACAACCCTGGATGACAGCATGATTGTAACCTCACTTTGATGTAGTAAAGTTTTCGAATATCAATAAATTAATATATTGTAATTGTTGTAATGATGCAAGAAAGAACTCGTAGCAATTTCTATATGGCGCCGTCCTATACTGAAATAGGAACTAAGAAGTAGAAGTAGTTAATAATTTAAACCATTTGCCTCAGTTTTGTTTTAATACAATGAAATATATATATATATATATATATATATATATATATATATATATATATATATATATATGTTTATAAACGTTTAAAGCCTGTGCATTAATTGTCTTTCTGCCCCCAAAATACTTGGTACTAATTAGAAAAAAATATCAGCTTATGAAAACGTTTTTGTTAGACAAATCTCTCTATATATATATCCATAAAAGTGAACGTGTCTGTATGCCTACGCAATTACTCTGTCAATTTAAAGTCTACAGACTCGAAATTTGATATGCAGGGCACTGAGATTTGGAAAAATCTATGTGATTCGTTTTCGGCCATAAATTTTGCTGTAAAGAGGTCAACGTTCAACGATTTGACCTTTGAAAACTCTACCAAACTCCTCAGACAATTTTGGGGCTAAACACTCGAACTTTTAGATACAGGGTCCTTGGACATGGATCTAACTTAATTACTCGATTTGAGCCTAAAACAATAAATGTTGAGGGGTCATAATAGGGGTCACAGTTAAAAAAAAAATTGACAGTTTTTTTTTTTGCTCAACATACACCTCCAAACACCCGGGCAACGCCGGGCTGAAATGCTAGTATATCTATAAAAGTGAACGAGTCTGTGTGTCTATCTGTGTGTCTGTGTACATTTCCCTACGCAATAACTCTGTCAATTTTAAGTCTACAGGCTCGAAATTTGATATACAGGGTACTGAGATTTGGGAAATTGTTTGTAATCCGTTTTCAGGAAGAAATTAGGCTGTTAAGGGGTTTAAGTTCAACGATTTGACCTTTAAGAGCTATACCAAACTCATCCGCCAATTTTGTAGTCTAAACACTTGAGATTTTAGAGATAGGTTCCTTTGACATGGATCTAACTTAATAACTTGATTTGAGCCCCCCAAAAAATAAATCTTAATGGGGCATAATAGGGGACGAGTTAAAAAAAAAATGTCCCTGCGGTCTCTACCAAATTACTCAGACAATTTCTGGTCTAAACATTTTAAATTTTACATAAAAGTTATTCAGAGATATGGCAAGCTTTTTAATCCGTTTGGTCGATAATTTTTAGTTACCAATATATAAATGTACGTATGTATGTATGTATGTTTGCATGTCTGGTTAAAACATTCGACAGAGGAGACGAATATTTACAAGATCAGTAATCAGTATCGTTTTGAAGTTCGACCTTTCAGACGACAAATACCGAAAAATGGGCTAAAACCCCTATTATATTCCCCTTAAACTGGGCACTTTTCTACAGGGGTGGGGTCGCTTTTTTCGCCGATATTTTTTAAAGTCATCCTTGCCTTTCAATTGTCTAGCATTAATTAAAACGCATGTCGCTTCCGGTTGTAACAGCAAAGACGTCAGGTTTTCCCCGTTCTTTTTCTCCTTCGCGCTACAGGTTCGAGCCTGCCTTCTTACTCCCACTTTCTTTTTTTTGTTTATTTGCTCAACACACGCATCCGAACACCTGGGCAACGCTGGGCACCCATGCTAGTGCCCTAAAGAAGACAATTCTTCCAACACAAAAAAAAACTCATGGGATTATAACAAAATACAGGTACCGCTAGACAAAAGTAACATATAAAACACACACACATATTTACATATATATATAAATGATTACTTCATTTAATCACATAAATTAATACACTAAGATATATTTTTATGCGTAAATGTTCAGTATTTACTTCAACAGTGCTCAATGCATAGGTAGAGCAGATAGTAAGTTATAAATATATATGACAATTAAGCTACACGGAATATTCCTGGATCGTTCTCGATTCATAAGCCTAATGAATCCTCACGAGAGTGAAACGTGGAATATTCTGTGTAGCTTAATTTCCATATATATTTTTCTATAACTTACTATGCACTAGCAGGGTGACACAGTCTTGACCGGGATTGGGTGATGATCAACGTATCTTTAACACGCCAATATTTTTATGATCATCGTAATCGGTAAAATCGCTCATTTTTCAATGAAATCGAATTTTTTACACAGGAGTCACAACTTATCAAGGCGCGGAAGCCACTCGACGATAAGAGTTAATGGTTAAATGTCAAATAAGAATTATTTCCTGTTCTAGCTGAGGACCCATCGCGGTGCGCCGGGAGCTAACTCACATGCCTCTCGTTGTGACTTAGTTGAAAATGCATTGTAGTCTACATTGCACTGTAGAGAATCTAATGTGTATTTTTAAAAATTATTTTTATCTGAAATATATTGCAATAAAGTTTGAAATGCAAAAGTCAACTATCATACTTCAATTATGGTCTGAATAGAAACATTCATTTCGAACACGCCTCTGTCATATCAAAGAATCTGCTGTTGATTTTATACGCCTGCCCTTACTGGTTGAGCGGTGATAATGGCTTCAATTTAAGTTTTAAATGAAAAAGTAAAGTATCATTGTTCAACTGTGCTTTAGACCGAAATAATAATTTCGTACGCGTCTCTGTCTTATCAAAGAACATACTCTTGATTTTATATGTCAGGCCTTTCTGCTTGTGGGTTAATAAACTTCTCATATGCGCTTGTGATTTTTTTGCTGTGAAAGGTGTTTGGTAAAAATCGCCGGTTCCTTTCTTCATTGGATAAGTTCGATTATCGATACTTATCGAAGACAATTCGATACAAAACTTACCTAGGAACACTGCACATAATGTACCTTCGTGCTTAATTTCATAAAAATAGACCCAGCACTTTTGGAGTACATAGTGAACGAACGAGGGATACATACGCACAGTTTTCTTTTGAACAATAGTAAATAAAGGTAGAGATACGTGCTTGTGTGCGTGCGTACGTGTGTGTGTGTGTGTATCTGTATACCTTTGTATGTAGGTATGTATGTATATTATTGCATGCAATTATTCGA
>NC_136520.1:51884470-51914470 GCF_053919585.1 Euprymna scolopes
ACATGTCTGAGATTCTTATCGTGTGTTTACTTCATTTTTTTTACAAATAAATTTAACGTTACTTGTATTAATGTATAACGGCGGGTACATCTGCAGTTTTAATAATATATATATATATATATATATATATATATATATATATATATATCTTTAAAATGAAATAATGTAATTAAAATACAATTACAAACGCATTAAAATAGTAGGTATTATATATTCTGAACCTTACGTAGTGCAAATTAGTTATTTGATATATTTTCAAATATAAGTGACGTTTTGGATCTTACAGTAATCTACTCAAACCCTCTGATTTCAGTTCCATTCGGTTGGGTCTAAAGGAATATAAGTACATCAATTATATATTTTTTTACTTCTTAAAATCACGGCAGATTTCGGATTGCTTATTTGGAGGGGGGTATGACGGAGTACTTTTTCATTAATTAACTTATTGATCAATTAAATCACCAGTACCCTTGACACAGTGGTTAATATACTTGTAAAAGCAATTGTAAATGTTGTATTCTCTTGAATGTTCAATTCTTTGTTTTAGAAACCGAAAAGTACAATTTTGAATTACTTAGCACCTCTATCCAGTAATGCCTAAGAGAACGAGAGCATGCTACCCCCGTGGCGTAAATAAACGGTTCCGTTCGGAATTCTGTCAACATTCCCGAGGAAAACATTTCCGAGATCGACAAGATATACCTGAAGAAAGTCGGGGGTTACATTGACCGAAAAGTTGTGAACATGTCACTCCAGGGGGTGAAAAGTGGACCGTAAACTCCATATAATACTATGATTAATTGTTCGCTATTAAATTTCACTCTTATATTGCATTCAGCACTATTTAAAACGCCATTCATTGCAGCAAATATTTTGCATTAATTTTAGAACTTATGCTCATCCGTGAGACACTTTTTATAAATATTTATTCTCTGATTGAAATGATTGCTTTTGAAAATTAATAGATTATGATATTTTATTCCTCAGAATTCCGTGTTTAAATTTAAAGGCATTAATATATATTTTAATTTATTCAAACATCAATTATTAATGTTACACGCACACACACATACACATACATATACACATACATGCATATGTATATATATATATATATATATATATATATATATATATATATATATATTAAGTAATGTGATTGATAATTTAAAATTTAAAAATCAAATTATAATGAAATTAAAAATCCGTTTCATAAGAAGGAACAACAACAAAATCAATGATTGAATTAGCTCTAGGATATTTTCCTATCAAGCTTATTATATATCTAAATTACAACGAGCACTTTCTCTTTCCTGTATTTTAATTAAACTAGTAATTTCACTGTTACATTGAAATACACTCAGCTCTTTAGACTATTGTTCTAATCTCCTTTAAATTCTCTCTCTCTCTCTCTCTCTCTCTCTCTCTCTCTCTCTCTATATATATATATATATATATATATATATATATATATATATATATATATATATAGATGCTTTTAATTGTTTTTGTTAGCGATACTTTCTTGATGGAATTCAAGTATTTATACGAAAGGGCATTTTACCTAAATGCTTGTTGGGAATGATTTTCCCATTGACCAATCTGGTACCCCCTTAATGGGGAGCGGATATATATTATTTTTTAAAATATAATTATTCACTGACACTGGCTAGATCCAGCCACTCTTATGAGTCGTGGACGACGAAACACGTGTCAATGGATAATTATATTTCAAACATAACATATATATATATATATATATATATATATATATATATATATATATATATATATATATATATATATATATATATATAGGAATTGCTTCGTATTAACAGCCACTAACCATTTAAGTATTCAGACAACTCCAGCGCAATTGACGAGTGAATGGTCAGTGACACCGAAACCATGTCTTTGGGCTCGAAGTTAACTTTTCCAACAGCACAGTCTCCATATATGTGACAGAAAAAGTTGAGTTTTGGAACTTGTTTCATAATCGTGACACCCTTCATCGATGATTCCCAAAAGGATGAAACACTAGTGGCTGTAGTTGTAAATGTAAATCCAAGAAAGTAAATTAAATTTCCATTTGCACGGAAATCCAAGGACATCGCGTAATATAGTTCAAAATAATCCAAAAAGCCGAAATCCGCTAAATAAATTCACAAATATGAACAAGGAAAAGGGGGGAAATTCCAATAATCTTGATAAAAGAAAAATAAGATATGCGTTTAACATGGCTGCCGAGACAAAGTGCACAAAGTTTACATTTTTGGATTTTACAGTCATTGGATACTTTACCTTTCACCAGACTATCCATTCACGTAAAATTCACCTTTTTCTTCACTATATTCCCTGTTCTTCACCTTTTGTTGCAGTTTCATCAAATACTTTTGTATGCAAAATCCGATCCAGCATTTTGCTAATTCCTACCCTCTGACGAGAAGGATAGTATTTCTTTGAAAATCCGTGGATAAAGGACTATCCACTTATTAAGTTTTTCCCTTTCATATTAAATGTTTTTAACTCTTTTGCAAAGTGTTTTAACATGTTTTATTAACTATTTCCTCTTTGTATATATATATATATATATATATATATATATATATATGAGCAAACAGTTAATAAAATATGTTAAAAAAACACTTTGAAATGAGTTAAAAACATATTTAATCTGACAAGGAAACACTAGATAAATGGATAGTCCTTAATCCGCGGAGTTTCAAAGAAATACTCTCCTTCTCATCAGAGGGTAGGAATTAGCAAAATGCGGGATCGAATTTTGCATGCAGAAGTATTTGATGAAACAACAAGTAAGTCAAAGATCTTACTTGAAAACAAAATAAGTTAAGCAGAGAGAATATGGTAAAGAAAAAGGTGATTACACATGAATGGATAGTCTGGTGGAAGATAAAAAATCCAGTGACGGTAAAATCCAAATGTAAAACTTCAAGAAAGTTAAAAGAATTTCCATTTGTACAAGTAAAATCCTAGGAAATCCCGTAATTGGAAGAAGATGGTCCATAATAGTCCAAAGGCAGAAATCCATGGAATAATTCACAAACATATGTACAAGGAAAAAAATAATATTAATAAAAGAAAAATAAGATGTGATTTTCACTTTACTTCCGAGACATAACTATAAATAAAAAAGATCTAGCAATTTATCCATTTATATAGAGTTTCCTTTTCAGATTAAATATGTTTTTAACTCATTTCAAAATGTTTTTTAAGATATTTTATTAACTTTTTGCTCATACTATAATCTCTATTTCCTATTTGGTTTTATTGAGCTTTTATGTCTGGCTGAGATAATTTTATAAATATTAATTCTTTAATATGTATAATTTACTTTAATTTTACCATTTTTGATCATTTTGGTAAATTCAATTGTAATTTTCATTTTATGTATATATATATATATATATATATATATATATATATATATATATAGTCTGGTTATTACACAAAAATTGTTTCTTATATGTATGCATATCGATTATGTTTTGGTTTGATCCTCTAATTGGGAGTCCATTAAAACATGCATACACATATGCAACCAATAATGTAACCAACTCTGTACTGCAATTGAGCAGTCTCTAATAATCACGTTGGTTTCATTGGATTCACCTCTAGGAAACCAATCGATACAACCTTTATATACATACATGCATGCATATATATATATATATATATATATATATATATATATATATATATATATACATACATATATATATATATATATATGAGAGAGAGATAGGTTCATAGATAGGAAGAGAAGGAAAAGAGGGAGAAAAACTGACAAATTAAACGTTTACTTTAAAAATCTATTCGTTTTTATTTTCTGCGGACAAAATATGTATCTTATAATCTGTGTTCAATTATATTTACTTAACATTGTCCGTCAAATTTATTTTTTCCGTGTCTGTAACAATAACTGAAACAGCAACAACAAAAAAATAAAAATAAACACAGAACATTCGCAGTTGCTGAATATAATAACACGGGTATTACTTTCAAGTAAGCGTATTATGAGAACCATTAAGAATTCTACTTATCTAAATACAAAGCTGTATCTGATATAAAGTCACGCCCATTAAAGATACAGAGTAAGGCCTGTCCCCTTAAATATGACGCCATGCCTTAGGTCTTAGCAAACAATATCTGTCAAGCACTCAACCTATAGGTAATCAATGAAAGCTTTTAAAAAAGCATTAGGAAACTTTAAAATTAGAGAAATTAAAAATACGACTTTCACTAAAATCGGACGTATTCAATTATATTAAAATAAAAATAAAAAGTGAGAATTAATTCAAAATGGAAAATGTGTTAGATTTTTCGACATTCGCTCTATAAATATTTTGTGGTACTATGTATTTAAAAGGCTACAACTCACTTTCTTAAAAATTCCATTGTGAAAAAAATAGAACATTATTTGATTTATAGTTAAATTGAGTTCTTTCAATGTGAATTAAAAAGCAGAAAACAAGCATTATGTTTGTAAAATTCTGTATATTTGAATTAAGAAACAATCGAATACAACAAAAATGTAATTATGAATTTAGAGAATAAACGAACTATACTTTAACAAATTAAAAGTAAACGATAAATATTTTGATCCTCTGACAAAACAAAGGTGGACCTATAAATTCACCCTTGTTCATCCGCCTGTTTGTCTGTTCGTCTCTCCGCACTTTTCTCAATAACTACGCCTTGGAATTTTTGGAAATTTTGCACAAACATTAAACATGATATGAGTAAAAAAAAGTAACGGGACGGATTTTCCGGGAAAACTCCGGTTGCCCCCTCCCCCTACGGGTGCCTTTCGGATTAAAATGGCTAAAGTTGGCATTATTGTGCTTATTAAAACAACTGATGTCTTGGATTTTTATAAAACTTTCTGAAAAGTTGTAACTAACTGATTTCTATATAATTTTGTTTGTCTATACTTCGCGATAACTCTTGGGTGTGCCCCAGGGACTCTTTTAGTGCTAATAAAAACACTCCATTTTTGGGACTATTTTACCATATTTGTCCAAAATTATTTGGATGTTTTGCATGGTGTAGAACTCCAATTTAAATATGCTAAGGTCTTGTGGACTTTTGGGGCTAAATTGGGGGAATACATGATGGAGTAGTCATTTCATTTTTTTTTTTTGCATGGGGTAGAACTACAAATATACATAACTTAAGGCCTAAATCTGCACCGTTTCACCAGGATTTGCGTCCCCTAGAGATTTTGGGCTGAAATGGGAGCAGGCAAATTGCTTGTTCTCAGATTCCGATGGTACGGTTGACACACATTGCTCTTCACATTCAGTCCAATATCCTTATTCGTTGCATTCCTCTGGCTTTCTTTCCGTCAGTTTCGTTCTCCAATGCCCTCTTTGTCGCTCCATAGGTGTCAACAAAGCGGCACTGCCTTTTTTTAATCGTCCGCATAAGTAACCGATCGACCTTCATTCTTCTCAGGACTTCAATGTTTGACACTCACTCTGCCCCAGAAATACTAAGAATTCCTATATAGAACCATATCTCAGCTGCCTCCAAACGTCCAATCGTCGCTTCGTTAATTGTCCAAGACTCACATCCCTATGTCAGAACTGACCCGACGTAACACTTTAGCGTCCTTCTTTTGATTGGTTAATACTTAATTTCACATGTTACACCGTATTACGCGTATTTTTAAGATTATTCTATCCAAAAATTACGAAATTCCATTAGGTAGAAAATTATTAATTAATGAAAACAAAAATCGGAACTGGATGAAAATGATCGCAAGACGGAGTAGAGTTCAAAAGAGGGGTAATTTTCCGTTTGGATTTACACAAGATAGCGGTAATTTCACCTGTTTAGACGATTAGTCTTGTGTAATAATTCAGAATATATTCAGATAATTTCGAATGCATAATTTTAAAGCTAGCATTACAATTAACCAAAAACTTCAGTTGAAACCATTGTTTTCTTCTGAAAACTCGATTTATCGACTATAAAATCTCGTCCAAATTCTGTAGAAGCGCAAAAATAATTGTAAAGATTTATTTAGACATTCAGGGGCCGCTTCTGTGGTCGAGTGGGAGAACTGCCGACTGTCAACACGACGGTTCTAGGTTCAATCCTTGGCATAGGAGAGATGCTAGTCTATCGGCACTGATGAGTTGTGATACAACGAAACAGGACTGTATGTCGATGACTACATATATATCTATATATATATATATATATATATATATATATATATATATATATAATTAAATAAATACATAGGGAAAGACAGATACATATATATATAGAGAGAGAGAGCAAGAGAGAGAGAGAGAGAGAGAGAGGGAGAGAGAAAAGTGTGGAAAGAGAAATAGATAGATATATACTGAAATAGATAGATGAGTAGATTTTCGCTGTTTCCGCTTAAGCTACGAAGTTGCAACATGGGTAGTTTGTGGGTGCGATATCACAATCGCCAATGTTCAAAGCTTCTGCTATCGCAACCATAAACGACCGACGAAATATGAAAAACAAAACGCAAACAAACAAACAAAAGGATTCTGGAATCGCATGTGTCGTGATGGAATGTGTGAAAGAACAGCTGTAATGTTTACTGTATTTATTGTTTTGTTTCTTTTTCATTTTTTGTAGATGTGCCATGCTGCTTGATGTATATTTGATGGAAGCTGACATATGAATTGAAAGACACGCCTGACTTCCTGTCCAAGGCGTAAATAAGAGAGCATCACAGATAAATCGCAACGTCGATTATACGGACAATGGAAGCATGTGCTCACTTTGAAGCATGTGCAACACCTTACCCCCGTCCGCTTTGTCTATATGTTTGTCTGTCTGTCTGTCTTTCTCCTAAACTATATATATATATATATATATATATATACATATATATATATATATAAGAAGTAAAAATACACATTTAAAAGTAATTTATAAATGCTTAAAGTGCATCTATTCTCATACACACACACACACACATACACACATATATATATATATATATATATATATATATATATATATATATATATATATATATATTGGAAAGGCTGTCCAAATGTAATGCCTTATGTTTTTTGATCCCGCAAAAAAATCGATAAGTTAGGGATGCAAATTGCAGTGTTATGGTGACTGAAGTTATGCATTTATGATTAGAAACTTGTATTTCTCCCGACGGTGAGAGACTCTAAGAAATCTACCCCTGTCAGATTCCTGCATCAGAAATAAATATACATCATTGATGTCTAGGCAAAATTGCTTTAAAAATGGTGGTACTAGTGCAGAGAATACGCGCCTCAATTTGACTGTAAACGCTTTTTGTTTTTTTAGCTGATTTCAAAAATAAGATGATTTTCTTTTAGAATGAATCTCGTATAAGTCTTTCTAACTCTCTTCTTATATGTATATATATATATATATATAGAGAGAGAGAGAGAGAGAGAGTGAGAGAGAGAGAGAATGAGAGTGAGATGCACATACATATTGTGTGTGTGTGTGCGTGTGTGTGCGTGTACTGTGTCAATCACTTTATTGCAGATTAGTAAAATATTAATATTTTACTAAATATACGTAACCACAAAATAGAAATTATATTACAAGACGGCTGCTTTAAAGTTAGTTATTTCCAAAATTGTTATTCAAATTCATGCGATATTCACGAGGGTATGCCATTTTATTATTTGTCGAAGATTTTCCACTGTCCATCGCTTTATTGCAGGTTTCTTAAAATGTTGTTTTAGGGCAAAATACAATGTCTTATCAGGCGAACTGTACTTTTTTTTTATATTTGTCTGTCCAATCCAAAATTAATAAAGAAAAGGTGTAAGTGACATATAAATGAATGATTTATCGACATATCCACCATTTTTTTTAAAAATAACTTAAAACAATATTTGTCCCCAGAGGAAATCAATTGTTTGGTCTTAAAAGGAGTTATGTCACGATCAACATCAACTATATTCCTACACAAGGTATCATTTGAAGGAAATTGCTCTCCTCCCTCATAAACACCTCTTCTTAATATTGACCAGAGATATTCAATGGGGTTAAGGTGTGGAGCATACGGTGATCAGGTCATGAGAGTCATAGATTCAAGGAAGACTGCAGTCACCCCAAGCAGAATGGGATGGTACATTCTCATGTATAAAAACTATCTGAAAGCGACGTGATAATGGTAGGTCATCTAGTCATGTCGACATATGATTATCCAAAAAGGCCGTGTACGCATAGCTTTACACCCGGTAGCACTCGGCATGGTCCGACCAATTATCTCCAATGATTCTCGCACAAAACATGATTCCTCCACCTCCTTGTTGGCGATGAACTCTGTAAGGGGTCGGAAGTCCGTTCGAGTTAAACACTTTGGTCAATCTTTCCGGACCGTCAAGATTAGTTCTATTTATTCATTACATATACAAGCTGGCTCACTTAAAAGGAGCACGATCTCTCTAATCCTCATCTTACCGACCAACTGACACCACAAGACAGAATACAATTCGTTTCCCAACAAGATGGCAGTACATGCCACACGACAGACAGCTCACTTACACGAGTTCCTGACATGCTTACAGAGAAGAGAACAATAAGCAAATGGTTATGGCCACCACGTTCCCCGGACTTGCCATTATGTGATTTCATCTTTAAGGGACTTCAAAACTAAATGTTGATGTAAATAATCCTCACAATCTAGACCAAATAAAGGAAAACATTAAGAACGCTATCAGGTGGATCACCAGAGAAGACCACAGGGAGTATCTACAAACGTTGTTAAACGTGCTCGAAAATGCATTGATGTCGACGTGGATAACCTCCAGTATCTTTCTAAAATTACAAGTAATTAAAACAAAGCTACAGTTAATTGAAACGGTGAGAGAATTTTCCCTCTCTCTACTACATTTTCTGGACTACGTTTAAGTGGACCACCATGTATTATATGATATCGCATTAATTAAGTTAAGGGCAATGCTATAATATATAAATGATAAATAAATAGCGACATTAATAAAGCCATGATATAATCGACTACTATTGCGCACTTGAAAGACAATGAAAAAATTAATTATATATAGTAAGAAAAAAGAAATGTTATATTACTAAAACAAGGAAAGATAATTAAATAGACAAAAAAACATGGGATAATTCGCTGGAAAAAATCCATCTACCTAACTCACAAAATTCGACCGAGTAGTTACCCCATAAGACATTATTACTACACATTAATAAATCATAAAATTTACAATTAATAAGTAATAGAAATTAGGAAAGAAAAAAATGTGTTTCTTCTTTATCTGCCTTTGAAGGGTTGTGTTATTTGAAAATTGAAAATAATTACGTATATAAATGAATATGTTTGGAATGCTAAAAACAACGCATTTTTTTAAATATATAAACACATTAATTTGCTTATATCAGATATATTTCGATGCTAAACATCCTTATCAATGTAGAATCTTTTTTTTCTTCTTTTGTTCCCTTTTTCTTGACCGCATGGTGGAATTTTGCGTACGCGAGTGATGGTAGTAGCCGGATGATCTTGGTAACGGCTCGATATTTTAAAATTAAAAAAAAAAAAATTTAAAACAGTCATCAGCTTGTGTGTCGCGCCAGCCGTTCAACATTGTAATTAGGAAAACACAAATCTTTATCTGTATTCAAAGCGTTGTGTTAGTTGAAAATTGAATGTTACCAGATATTCGGTTAATTAAAACATCAAAATAAAGTACACAGCTACAAAATAGAAATAAGAAATAAATAAAAAAACAAAACATATCTACAGTACACCTCAAGGGAAGTAACTCTCAGTAACCCCAATAGAACCTGCCTTCCTTAAACCGTATTATCATATATTACATATCATATGTGTAGATAATATTAAAAGTATAAATTATAAACATAATTAAAACACAATAAACAAAAGAGAGTATAACAATGAAATAAGTATTAAAAATAAATATTGTGATGTCATTTAATAATAACTAACACTAACGACACGCATATATCAGACATAATTTAAATAATATGCAAATCTGTCTGGCGGCGTAAATCCAGTTGTGACTTAGTTATTTACAAATAAATGCATTTTGACGTTTATTATACAGTAAGTATAATGTCTACATAAGCTACTGACACTAAATAAGCGATGATTCCACAAAACAAAATACTGCGGTATGAAGTATTGTTAATTTTACTCGGGATACATTTACTCCTCACCGAAATATAATATCACACGACAAAATCAGTAACTTCATCCTTTATATTAATGCATATTATATGTGTATTAAATGAAATAGATATATATTATTAATTTAAAGTTCTACAGAGCTAACTAAGCTTCTCTCTTGCGATTTTAGGATTTTTTCCCCTTATTTACTTTAGGAGTAAAGGTCGATTGAATATGGGAGAATAAGGCCATGACACATGACTGTAAACGAACATATGTGCCCACTGACTGTATAACCGACGGCGACTATTATGTGACACGCTTTCTAATTTTCGAGGTGGACATTAAACCAGGCATAAATGTGTAGCCATATGTATTACTAAACTATATATATATATATATATATATATATATATATATATATATATATATATATATATATATATAATATATATATAATATATATATAACACATATATAATATATATAACATATATATAATATATGTAACATATATATAATATATATATAATATATATATAATATATATAAAATATATATAATATATATATATAATATATATATAATATATATATAATATATATATATATAATATATATAACATATATATAATATATATAACATATATATGATATATATATAATATATATACATATATATAATATATATACATATATATGTATATATATATATATATATATATATATATATATATATATATATGAATACATATGAATATATGTATGTGTGAATAAATATACGTTTCTGTGTGTGAGAGAATGTGTGTGTTTGTATGTCTGTGTACATTTGTGCATATGCATATATATACATTTATTATTTATATTGTATAATATATATTTTTATAATGTTAT
The DNA here is from genome assembly GCF_053919585.1 of Euprymna scolopes. Classification (NCBI taxonomy): domain Eukaryota; kingdom Metazoa; phylum Mollusca; class Cephalopoda; order Sepiida; family Sepiolidae; genus Euprymna; species Euprymna scolopes. Next base: position 51,895,529 of record NC_136520.1, read on the forward strand.
ATATTTATTTTTATTTTATATATTACACAATATATGCATTTATTATATATTATGTATCAAATATTATACACAAACCCACAGCCACATTTAACCACATTTATATACATATATGTATGTATATGTACGATTATATATATATATATATATATATATATATATACATATATATGTATATTTATGTGTGTGTGTGTGCGTGTGTGTATATATGAGTCAAACTTTTATATACATATATATATATGTATATATATATATATATATATATATATAAACATACACTTGTGACCAATAAATAGTTCCCGAGCAAATTCGGACTGAACTGCTAGTATATATATATATATATATATATATATATATATATATATATATATATATATATATATATATATTATATACACATGCATATATATACACATATATATACATATATATATTAATATATATTTATATATATGTGTGTATATATACACATATATATATATACATATATTATATATATATCTGTGTATATATATATATATATATATATATATATATATATATATATATATATATATATATCAATTCAGCCCTGATTTGCTCAGGAACTATGTACTGTTCATAACTTTATGTATATATATATGTATATATATATACATATACATATATATATGCATATATATACATATATATGTATATATATGTATACATATATATATGTATATATATATGTTTCTATATATATACGTATATATATGTATTTATATGTATATATACATATTTTTATATATATATATATGTATTTATATGTATATATATATTTATATATATATATAAATATATATATATATATATATATATATATATATATATATATATATATATATATATATATATATAAAGGTTGACTCATTCCCAGGTAACCTACATTTAAAGTTTAAAGTCTTTAGACCCAAAATTGGCGGTAGACTCTGCAAAGGTCATCTCAAAGGTCAATTTTGACTTCTGAGCAGAAGAAAATTATCCCCAAAACTTATCAAAAAGCTTGTTGCATGTCTGAATACGATATACGCAAAATTTCAAATGTTTAGACCAAAAATTAGCTGAATTTTTTGCTACAAATGCAAAGGTCAAGTCTTTTGAACTTTGACTTCTTGGAAGTTAAATTTTCTGATTAAAAACCTTACCATATATCTTAATTCACTTTATGTAAAATTTCTAGTGTTTAGACCATATTGGCTGAGTAACGAAGAGGTTAGTTTTTTTAACATCGCCCCTAATTTTTACTCCTTAAAATTTATTGCCTTGGGATAAAAATAAAATGTTGGATCTATGTCCACGTAACCTACATCTTAAATCTCAAGTGTTTAGACCCAAAATTGGCGGCAGGGTTTAATAGAGTTTTCAAATAGCAAAGCGTTGAACTTTGACCCCTTGACAGCTAAATTTCTGACTGAAAACCGATGAAAAAGATTTCCCCCAAACTCAATACACATTATGTCAAATATATATATATATATATATATATATATATATATATATGTATGTATATATATATATATATATATATACATATATTCGCGCATAAGCCTGAAGACTCCTAGAGTGGATGAAACGCGGAATGTTCAGTGTAGCTTAATCGCCAGATATATTTTATAACTTACTATATATATATATATATATATATATATATATATATATATATATATATATATATATATATATATGGGTGTATGTGTTTGCATTTGAGTACCTGTGTGTCTCTGTATTCGTGGTTATTAATATTTTTTGCATTAATAATAAAATGCAATGGCAAACATTATCAACTACATGCGACCCGAAAACAAAATACGATGCACAGAAATCGTCCTCACTGCTTACAATATCGAATGATTCTATTTTTTTATTCCTAAATAATAGCCTTGAATGTTAAAGTATTATTTTATCTAATCTTTTAACCTTCCTATTTACCCACATTTATGTACATTGGGTCGAGGTAGCTCGCTTGACAACGGACGCAATTTTGGACTATCTTCTACGTTTTCCCCCGTTTTATATGCCCATTTATTTTCTGCACCAAATATAACATTATTTACATTGTATGTGGTGCATGCAATAAAACTCTTCTACTTCAGAGATTCATAGACAGCATAATCAGATCCAGTCTTTCTCAACTAACTACTGTTTTTGTATACGTGTTGTGAATAATAACTCTTGTAAACTGGTAACATTGATGCAATGTTTCTATAGTCAGGACAGCAAGGTTCGATAAGGTGTTTGTTGAAGAGTTTGGAGGGAAGAGGGCAAGCTCCGCGGAGCATTTATTTTAATGGCATAATAGAGATTAGGTCAGGTTCAACTTCGAAAGCCTTGCTTTAGGGAATGGATGATTTTCAGATCATCTACTGTAGTTTCTGTCTGCAAACGGTTATTCTGTCTGTAAAGGGATATCTGGAAATGAGTTTGTGTAGATCCGTAAGCACATTTTTTGTGTAAATTACGAGAATCCCAGAGGAAAATTCCAGAGGTAATTAGATCATTATTATTATTATTATTATTATTATTATTATTATTATTATTATTATTATTATTATTATCGTTATTATTATTATTATCATCATTATTATTATTATTATCATTATTATTATTATTATCATTATTATTATTATTAATCTTATTATTATTATCATTATTATTATTATTAGCACAAGGAGATTTCACACAGCTCATAACGGATTTCTCCTTGAGAACAACATGTGGTGTTCCCTTGAAGCTGAATGCCAACAGGTCTCCCCAGATTTCTAGTACTCTCCACCTCTTTCGATAACATTAGCAAATGGATTTGCATTATCACAACATCCGCTTACAATTGATTTCTCACTAGCAGCGGCCATTGGTATGCACCGGTGTTTGAGTGGGAAGGTTTGATCAGCGCGCTCTCCTCAGTTTTTCCATCCTCCTTGAGCCTTCTCGACTATTTGGCATCATTATTTGGGGGGGCATTTATTAGGTAATGGAAATGGGGATAGAGAACTTATAGATATGCAGCTTCAATGTTCTTTATTATTATTATTAATATTATTATTATTATTATTATTATTATTATTACTTATTATTATTTTATCATTATTATCATTATTAATTATTATTATTATAATTATTGTTATTATTAATGTTGTTGTTATAATAATAATTATAATAATAATAATAATAATAATAATAATAATAATAAATATAAAATTAATATATTATATCTTCTATGATTACACGACCTCCGCATGACCACGATTGATATGAATAACACTCGTCTTAAAGAAGCACCTTGCTTCGACAGGCTTTAGGGAGGGATTTTCATTCCTGATCTGAAAGGGGGGAAAAATCTTACACGAAATCTGTTAAGGTCACAGGAAAAATTGCCGCGCCTTTCTAGCGGTTTAGAGAGTATCTCTTCATCCTCCATATCTAGAAGAGTCAAATGCACCTTAAAATGTCAAAACCTGAAAAAAAGCTGTCCGGAGAACCCTATTCTGCCTTCAAAGAGTTCAAAACCGGTTTCCAAACATGGTATGCGATGTACCCTTCTCTTGCCTGCAATCTCTTTCTCACAGATGAGCCATCGCGAGCCTGTCTCTGCTTTAGACTTATTTCCACTGCAAATTCTAATCTGAGCTTGACGTCTGTTCTACTGACCTGCTTCCCGTCTGACTACAACATGACCGTTTTCTAGTCTATTTTAAACAATTGCTGCTATCCCTTCCACTTTCATAGTCTATTCTATCCATTTCCCATAAACAATATCACTGTGCTGTTGCCGAATCGACCATCTTTCACTTGTATTAATCCTTATCCTCGAGTGACACCCGAGCCTTGATATGTAACTATGTTTGTCGAAATTTATGCGAATTTACCAGTTTATATTAAACATTAAAACAATCAGATACGGGCGATACCATAAGCCTGGACTTTATCCATTTGGCTCAATCATCCTCAAACTGAAACAAAAAGATAAAATAAATGTTGTGCAAAGAAAGCGCTTAGTGCCACCTGGTGTCTGTTTTTTTTTTTTTTGTTGTTGAGGATGAAGAAAAAAAAAGTAAAAAAAAAAATGACAAGCTCCAATGATCGTCAGATAAGAAACAGACGAAAAATAAATAAAGGTAAAACAATAAAACAAAATGGTTGACGTTTAACAAAGACTAACAGTTGTGCATAGAGGAAAGCGATCTGATATTAAGATATTCCAATTTTTGTTATCAACTATTTATACTAATCTCTTTTATTTATTCTCCAAGCTATTATCGCAATGCATGACGGGCATTTTTGTCTTCAACCCCTAACTTCCGGTAAACCTAATTACGTATAAATCTGATAAGGAATCCGATAAATGGAGCGTGAGTCGTGGTGGAATTTTGCAAAGTTTCGCATCGGTTCCCGCGAAACAGTGAGGAAAATTGCAAAATGCTGATAGAATCAATTTCCGAATTCTTCGTTAAAGGAACTATTTTTTCTTGGAAAAAAATAATTTAAAAAAACAAAAAAACGTTTTCGATGTATATTTAATTCATACGTACTAGTAATAATACATCACCTCCGATCAGATATTTTACTTGTGTGTACGGCGAATGATTATACACTGCCCCGTTTATGAACCTAATACCGGGCAGAACGGAATTAGCATAAAACTATAAAGTACAATAATCTGAGCCCTTTTCTCAGCTAACCTTTAAAAAGGGAAAGACACTCTTTATACTTTTTGCCGAATAGAAGATAGAAAGACAGTACATTAGTTTTGAATTGTGTAGTAAAGTGATATTATATGACTATTATCATAACAGATATTTTACCCTTTCTTCAGCGAACTGTTTAAAAAAAGAGACGTAATTCTGCACTATATCCTGATATCTACATTAAATAATAGTGCAGACGTCGTAAATAGTTTAATAAACTGAACTGAGAAGCAAAATTTTGTAAAAAACAACTAATATTATTGCTTTAGTTTCAAACATATATATACACTATACTTTGATTCATGAACTTTGTAAATGCGGTTATAATGACGAAATTATGCATTAAAATTACCAAGCGACCTGTATTAATTTCTTTAGTCTCAGTTTCGTAGAACCAGCAGTATATAAACATGCTAGTTTTTATTTTGATTTTTTTTTTATGGCGAATAGTTACACCTCATTATAAAAAGACTATATTAATCCCCGAGAGACCGCGATTTTTTATGATAATGTTACAGAAACTAAACTGACAATTTTCCTTAACTTGTCTTTAGAAAATGTGAAGAAACGGTGGGGGAAATGATGTCAACAAACAGATTCTACACTGCTTATCCTGAATTCAGAATTGAAAGCTAATACATAAGTTACAAATAGTGTAGTAAATTGATTCAGGCAATAAAACATTGAATCAACTAATGAGATTTGCTACAGGAATAGTAGCAGAAACTCGCGATGAACCGCGAGACCAACAAAAATATTTTATTTGATAAGAAAAAAAAATACCTAAAGTTATAGACTTCTATATAATCAAATTTAACAGCTATTTTTTTTATTGCTATGGTATTTCCATCAGGTTTTCAGATCAGTTCATTTTATCTGGAGAGAGAACATCGTTCCCTTTTTTTGATCTTGTATATAATCAACCCTATCGGCTGTGTTTGACATTTTGGGTATTTCATTTCAAACTCCAGATAATGTACGGTCGTCAGGAGGGAACACACACTGTTTCGGACCTAACTATCGACGATAATAATACGGTTATATTGTTCCGCTTTCAAATAGACAGAGAGACACTCACATGATCACGGAACTTTATTACTATGGCAGTGAAGTTCATTATGCCGAAATTAAACATCAAAATATCAGACAGGCCGTGCTGATTTTCTTTGAGCTCAGTTTAAAAGAACAAGCGATACACAATTATTTACATAACTAGTAATACATTCTAGGATGCTTCATTAAATTACAAACCATTGTTGGACATTAATGGTTCTAACCGTTGAATATTTTCAACCTGGAATATATATATATATATATATATATATATATATATATATATATATATATATATATGAGAGAGAGAAAGAAAGAAAGAGGGAAAATTGTTAAAACTAAAGTAATAAAAAATATATATATGGTTCCGTTTTTCTTGTTTTGTCTCTGAGGCTCCGTTCGGTTGCGTTACATAATCAACCGTATCCAGTTCCGTTAGCGTGATTTTTCCGATCACTGCTCTTGGACATTACCATCTTATAAATATAATTTAGGGAGGAAAAGATTTTTAAAAAAACTATAACTCCTAAAAACAAAACTATAAACAATATAAACTGAAATTAAAAAGATTCTCGAACAACGGAAGATTTTATTTTTGGTATTTTTTTTTTATCAATTAGTGGGGTTCTCTTTATAGCTTAAATACGCGTCGGGTGACAATGTATTTACAAAATGATAGACCAAAGAGGGGGAGGGGTCATTCACATAAAATACTGTTTCGTTTATCACATCTCATCAGTGCGGCTAGACATACACCTTTCCCCAACCGTGCATCGAACCTACAACCGTCGCATTGACAGTGAGCAGCTGTCACCAGATAACATATATATATATATATATATATATATATATATATATATATATATATATATATATATATATATGTATATATATGTATATATATATATATATGTATATATATGTATATATATGTATATATATATATATATACATATATATATATATATATATGTATATATATACACATACTAAGTTATAGGTATTCAAGAGTAAACTCACATATGAAATGAAGTTATGATGAGTGCTCGATAAAGAAAATCACGATATATTTTTATTGAAATAGACAAAAAGACAAGGTCGCAACACAAGACATGCTAATATTTCTGACAGATAGTTTGTCTAGACCACAAGACCTTGCAAGGCGACTTAATAAATTTTATATTATTATCTGAAGACAAACTTTATTAATTTGCCTGACGAAAAGTTTTGATCTTGACCAATCATTTTTCCTAAGCAGGAGCATGTCCATGGGGCAATCATGTAATATTGTCTATCTCAAGACACACACACACTCATATATATATATATATATATATATATATATATATATATATATATATAAGTGTGTGTGTACATGTATATATATATATGTATATATGTGTACATGTATATATATGTATATATATGTATATATGTGTACATGTATATATGTATATATGTGTATATATGTATATATATACTGGTATATATATATATGCATATATATATATGTATATATATGTATATACATGTATATGTATGTATATTTATTTATATATGTATACATATATATGTAAATATATATGTTTATATGTATATATATATATATATATATATATATGTATGTATATATATGGATATATATGAATATACATCGCATTTTTCTCATGTCCCGCTAATAAAATAAAATTCAAGTATTCTATTTTGGTTCACGACATATTAGTATTCTTTATATATCTAGTCACTCTCTTAGTTTATTTAAGCAGAATGAGATCTCGAAAACATAATTTACATAAAAAAGTGAGGTAATCATTACACATCGGAAGTTTTTATATAAACTTATTTAGTTTTGAAATCATAATTTATTCATAGAAAGCGTGGTCTTCGGTTTTATTCTTAACTATTTTAGGAATATTTTTAAATAATATAATATTTATGTTTGTCAAGAGTGTTACGAAACAATGGTAACACATTAGGAAACACCCCATACGATATTGTTATTTTTTACTTTGTTTCTACATTTTTGGAAACGATAATCATGGCGTTCAATTAAGCCAATTAATATTGGCATTGATTTTATTGACAATTACCAAATTTTAATAGATAAAAATATTTTGGTAAGAAAAAAGAATATGTATATATACACATATATATATGTATATATATATATATATATATATATATATATATATATATATTAGTCATCGACATACAGTACTGTTTCGTTGTATCACAACTCATCAGTGCCGCTAGACTAGCATCTATCCCAAGCCGAGGATCGAACCTAGAACCGTCGTGATGACAGTGTGTAATATATATGTATATATACATATGCATATGTACATATATATATGTATATAATATATATGTATATATATTTATGTATATAATATATATGTACATATATATATGTATATAATATATATGTACATATATATGTATATAATATATATGTACATATATAATATATATGTATATATATATATATGTATATAATATATATGTACATATATATATGTATATAATATATATGTACATATATATATGTATATAATATATATGTATATATACATATGCATATGTACATATATATATATATACATATACATATGTACATATGTGTCTGTGTGCGTGTGCGTGTGTATTTCGAATCTTAGAGCGTGTGTGTTTGTATAGAGCATCGGTGTCTGTGTATTAAAATGTTTTTTTTTGGGGGGGGGGCAATTATATCTGCTTCTTCCACACAAAAATCTTAATTATATATTATATCGATGCCCATAAAAAAAAAATGTTAAACCAATACGTGAACTTCTTGAATGAGAAATACAATGTTACAAATTCAGCGTTAAGTAATTATTTTTTTTTAACGTATTGTTATATACGTAACAGACAAATCGTGGAAAATGTGCGAACTCTTTTATAATGTACATGTAATTGTGTGTGTATATATATATATATATATATATATATATATATATATATATATATATATATATATATATATATTTATTTATTTATTTATATATATATATATTAAAATCGCAACGATATATAAAAATCGATAGAACATTAGCTCTTTAATAATATATACGAAATCTGTGAGAATTAAAATATCACATTTAAGCGTAATTTATGACCGGCCTCATCATGGTGTTCGTGCTAGCTTGTATAAATACATTTGCAGCTTTTTTGTTAAAAAAAGCTACAATAATATAAGAGCGTCTCCGTTCACCCTGAATATCTACAGAATGCTAACATCAATATATTACATATATATATATATATATATATATATATATATATATATATATATATATATATATATATATATATATAATAAAAACAAATATTACAATTAAATTTACCAAAATGATCCAAGATGGTAAAACTAAAGTATATTATAAATATTAAAGAATTAATATTTATAAAATTATCTCAGCCAGATGTAAGAGCTCGATACAACCAAATCGGAGATAGAGCTTATAATGCGAGCAAACAGTTAATTAAACATGTTAAAAAACACTTTGAAATGAGTTAAAAACATATTTAATCTGAAAAGGAAAACTAGATAAGTAGATAGTCCTTAATCCGCGGAGTTTCGAAGAAATACTTTCCTTCTCATCAGAGGGTAGGAATTAGCAAAATGTGGGACCGGATTTTGCATGCAAAAGTATTTGATGAAACAATTTATCTCCCACCAGACTATCAATTCATGTGTAATCACCTTTTTCTTCACCATATTCCCTCTGCTTCACTTTTTTGTTTTCAAGTAAGATCTTTGATTACTCGTTGTTCGATCAAATACTTTTGAATTATAAAAATCCGATCCCGCATTTTGCTAATTCCTACCCTCTGATGAGAAGGAAAGTATTTCTTCGGAACTCCGCGGATTAAGGACTATTCACTGATCTAGTTTTTCCTTTTCATATTAAATATGTTTTTAGCTCATTTCAAACTGTTTTTAACATGTTTTATTAACTGTTTGCCCGTGTGTGTGTATATATATATATATATATATATATATATATATATATATGGCGACTGCCACTTCTTTACAGAAGACGGCCAACCCTCACGATACGATGGCGTGTATATATATATATATATATATATATATATATATATATATATATATATATATATATATATATATATATATAACTCAATATACTGCACTGAAGATTCCCGAAAGGATGAAACACTAGTGTCTGTAGGTATTTAATTAATAGTAAAAAATAATTATATATATGTATATATATATATATATATATATATATATATATATATATATAACTTGAGTTCCTTCAGTTATATTCAAAATCGAAACCTACACTCATGAAGAATTCTTGATAAAGTCATGTATATAAGAAAATAAAAAAAATAGATGATTTAAGTGCCATCAGCTATACTCGAAACCGAAACCAAAACGTATGAAAGATTTTTGGTAAAATTATTTATGACAAGAAATACAAAATATATAACAATTTAACGACCCGGGTGTAAGCATGAAACACAAAAGAACACACGAGCTGTCGTATTAATATATAGATTTGTTGTAACTAGAGAATATTTATTCAGATAATCCTCATCTGAAAAGATACGTAGAACAAAATTAGTGAGTTAAAATATTTTCATTATTTCAATAAAGGCATTTTAATTTCTTAGAGAAGCTACAAAAAAATTTAAAAAAACAGATATCAACCCCCTGCACTCCCGATGATTAAATTTCGTCGACCTCTAAACTATAAATAAAAAGACAATCACAATATCAAGAATCATGAATATATATTCATTTGATTTTCAACGTATTGCACTGATATTTACGTAAAATAAATCTAATAACGAAATATAAAATATAAACATAAACACACATACACATTGTCTTACATAGAATAATAAAACTCTTTTAATTTGAAATTTAAACATTTCATGTCCTAAATTTTTAAATTCATTAAATGAATTACATTTTATATATATATATATATATATATATATATATATATATATGGTGAGAATAATGGAAATAGTATTCTGACGAAATAGAAAAATAAAATGGAAAAAAACAAGTTATGTGTTCATCAACGTTTCGTCTTTATTTATCCATAGGAAGTCGCAAAATAAAGACGAAACCTTGCTGAGCACATAACTTAGTTTGTTCCTTTTTATTTCTCTCTGTATATATATAAGTATGTATGTATGCATGCAGGTATATTTATATAAATGTATACATGTATATATATACGTATATTTATATATGATTACATTTATAAATATGCGCGCGCGTGTGTGTGTGTGTGTGTGTGTGTGTGTGTTTGTGTGTGTGGCTTGCGTAATGTACATTACGGGGATGAACACGTGTAGCCTTATTACCATATGTTTTACTAACGCATACTTATATGCATCTATACGTGTTTGCGTGTATGTACTTGATATACATTTCTATTCTATGGAAAACAGGCGCGAACGCAGACCCCACAATTTTATTATACCAGGCCTATTTAAGTTAAAACATAATTATCAAATTATTATTATGTACATCTATATCCAAAACACTTGTGTACGTTTTTTTTTTTTTTTAATTTTTAAATTTTTTATTTCACTACTGTATGGACCAGGTTCGCACGCAGACTCCACATTATACCAGACCTATTTAAGTTAAAACATACTTAACAAAGTATTATTACGTAAATCTCTATCAAAAGCACTTGTAAACGTTTCTTTTTAATTTTTTAATTTTTTATTTCCATACTTTGTAGACAAGGCGCGTACTCAGACCACACAATTTTAATGAATCATCATTATGCCAGATCGAACATACACATTCCTGTGTCTCGATACATCTATCATTATATCTGATCAGTTTTCTATGATAATCAACATATAAGAACCTGTTCGTGACCAGATACACACCCATACACACACACACAGACGGTCAGCTTTATATCATAGACTATCAAAAGTACCCGTCGTCGACTGGGTTCAAAAACAGCCTACAGAAAATGGACTCTGATTTATAAAAGTATGATAGGTTATGAAAAGGAAGGGTTGTAAAGATATAGCTTCGAATTTGGGGGGATCAAAACCAAAGCAAAATATGATGAAAGTAAAAATAAAATAGATAAACCCCATAATTTATTATACCGTATGGTATAATAAATTATAGGGTTTATCTATTTCATTTTTACTTTCATCATATTTTCACACTGTTCACACTGAAATACTTATCACAATATTTTCAGGATCTATATTAAAAAAAAACTTGTAAAACTTTGTGACATATTTCCATTCAATGGATGTCAGGTGCGAACGAACATCCCATAATTTTATTATACCATATTACTTCCAACTGAAACATAATTATCAAAGTATACTTACGCAGATAGATATGAAAAGTCTTTATTAAAGTTTGTGCCTATTTCCATTCTATAGAGGCCAGGCGCGAACGGAGACCCCACAATTTTAGTATACCATCCCTATTTAAGTTAAAACATACTTATCAAAGGATTATTACGTACATCTATATCAAAAACACTTGTAAACTTTTGTTTTTTAATTTTTATTTTTTTTTATTTCCATACTTTGTTGACCAGGCGCGTACGCAGGCCCCACAATTTTAATGAATCATCATTATGCTAGATCAAACATACCCATTCCTGTGTCTCGATACATCCTCTATCATTATATGTGATCAGTTTTCTACAATAGTCAACCATATAGGAGCCTATTCGTGACCACACACATACGCACAGACGTTCAGCTTTATATTATATATATATATATATATATATATATATATATATATATATATATATATATATATATACACACACACACACTAGTTCGACGACCGGTGTTGTTCGATTGTAAAATGAATCAATGTATATTTTTGTTTATGCAGATTTCGTATTCATCGTAATAGTTTTACTTTTCTATCGATTAATATATATGCAGTTATTACAAAAGTGATTTCAAAAGTGTAAAAAAAAAAAATTACAAAAGTGATTTCAAAAGTGTAAAAAAAAAAAAAATCGTGATTTAGGTGATATCACTTAAAATCGAAACCAAAAAAAAAATTGCTCCAACCTTAATCGTAACCGTTTGAGATATCGTCGTGTTAATTGGAAATTTAAAAAAATAAACCGACTTAACCTATAAATGTGTACCCCCCCCCCCGAATGCAATCGTTTTCCATGGCTTCCGCCGCTCAGTGACCTTGCGTTTAGGGGAAGAGGCACCTTGAAAAAATAGTGATATACAGAGGCACAGATAGACATAATGAGTTTTATAAATGAAAAACACACACACATACATACATACATACATACATACATACATACATACATACATGCATATGATATATATATATATATATATATTTATATATATATTTATATATATATCTTTATATATATATATATATATATATATATATATACTCGGGTTTTTTTTATATTCAAAAGTAATGGACTAATGAATTCAATGAGGTTGTTAGATAGTGCTCAATAAAAAGAGCTGATAATACTTGTTTATTATTATATAAACATGCTCACATCCCGCTGCTACAAATAACCACTTGTTTCAATCAAACAACAGATATCATTAGGCAGCGACTTGACTCTTCAAAAGTTCAATGAATAACCTATTATTCATTGAACTTTTGAATAGTCAAGTCGCTGCCTGATGATATCTGTTGTTTGATTGAAACAAGTGGCTATTTGTAGCAGCGGGATGTGAGCATGTTTATATAACAATAAACAAGTATATATATATATATATATATATATATATATATATATATATATATATATATATGGTTAGGTCGTCAGTATTGCACACTTCATATGTGCGACGACCTGGGTTTGCGCATATGTCGGAGCACGTCACTAATGAGATGCAGTTCATTGAACACACTTTGTGTCTGCCGTTGGCCGTTGTCGATACAATTGCTCGATTCCATCTAATTCTTGGTTTTAGCTTTATCATGAAAAAGTGTATGTGAACGGGTAATTATATATATATGTGTGTGTGTGTGTGTGTGTGTGTGTGTGTGTGTGTGGGTGTGTGCATGAAATAATTATAATTATGTAGCACTTTGAAAAAAAAAGTTCTCATCATTGTGTACCATATGCGAAATATCGGCGGTTGACCTTCAAAATCACAATATCCGATCGTTTTACAGTCTTAAGTTGTGCTTGTATTTTGCAATGAAAATGGTTAATATCCCTTAATTCTCCTGGCAGTGTGGTGGTAGCCGAGTTTTTACGTTCTTAGCAGTGGTTCAAAGGTGGGTTTGTCGCTAGGTTCGAATATTCCGACTTATTTGCAGCTACCAATTTCTGCAATGCTGATTCCGATTGCATGACACACTAGCGCATGTACGTAAAAAAATATTATTTATAATATATATATATATATATATTTATATATATATATATATATATATATATATATATGTATACATGTATGTGTGTGTATGTGTGTGCTTCTCTGAGTGTATGCTATACGTGCGGATCCTATATTACAATTCGCTCAGCTACTTTTCAAAGGATCCTTTTTACGTTTACCTACTCATCCTTTAACCTACTGCTTGATCTTAGAGTCCCTACTAAAAAAAAAATGGAACCTGAAAAACAAAAGGAAAAAACACGATTGTAATACAACTGAAAAAAAAAAGTTAAAAAAAGTAGATGATAAAGACAACAAAAAACAGTACGTGAAAAAATCGTAACACATGGTTATTATTACTGAAATTTTCTAAAACTTATCTTCCCGTTCATCTGATTATCATAGGGCTTTTTTTTTCAACCGTATTTCTTCTATTTTTTTTTTTGTGTGTGTATTGCTTTTTGTTACGGTGAATCTTCTGCTTCTCTTTGTCAGGCATGTCTTCGCCGAATCATGAAGAGGTAAGTGGAATGGTATAGAAGACGGCAAAAAGGGAACACGTACAACAACATGCAAAAGAGTAAAAGAAATTATGAAACCCACGCATATATATATATATATATATACATATATATATGTGTGTGTGTGTGTGTGTGTGTGTGTGTGCATGTGTGTGTATGTATGTATATATATATGTATATATGTGTATGCATATATATATATATATGTATATATATATGTATATATAAAAGCAAATACTTGATAAAACGTATTAAAAAACACTTTGAAAAAGAGTTAAAAACATATTTAATCTGAAAAGGAAACACTTAATAAGTGGATAGTCCTTAATCCGCGGAGTTTCGAAGAAATACTTTTCTTTCTCATCAGAGGGTAGGAATTAGCAAAATGCAGGATCGGATTTTGCATAGAAAGGTATTTGATGAAACTTCAAAGCAGTGATCTTTATGTTTGTTTCAGCATTTTTTATTAGACTAAAAATGCACGTTTTACACGTTTAAAATTCGCCCTTTTCAAGGTTTGACAGATTAGCGTTTTTAAGGCCAAATTTGGCCTTTTTTACGCCCTTTCATTACAAAAAAAAATATGGCGGCCAAAAACATAGTTCATGAACGATCTTTAAAGGCCAATCTGCCAAACCTTAAAAGGCCAAATTTTAAAAGCAATAATAAATATAAATATAAATGATAAAATGATAATAAAAATGAATTTTTTTCTGGTTTTATTTCAGCCTTTGGGCCTAACAATGTGTTTTATATAAAAATAAATAGGTTTTATAATTGTTTTTCTGGCAAATAATTTACGCTGCTAAACTACACATTTACCAAAATAAAAAATAAGCGCACACAATAATGGTTATAAACGTTATTTTCTTAGGTTCAAAAATCGAAAGATTTCTTAGGACAGTGATCCCTTCTGCCGAAATATCTGGTGGAGAGGCTATCAGATGCTCCTTTTGGGGGGGGGCGATTTCATTTACATGATTTTATCCGTTCTTTTATTTTTAAAATTGTTTTGGGGGTATCCATGTTACCCGTGATGAAAATGATTAGTAGAGCGGGCGTGTTTCAAACGGAACTTCATGTCAACCCAATCAACGCCAGGTACCCATGCTAGTATATACATACATACATATATATATATATATATATGTGTGTGTGTGTGTGTGTGTGTGTGTGTGTGTAAAATATTCGCTCAACGAAACATGTGTAACTAAGCAAATAAAATGTGTATATATATGAATACATATAATTTATATATATATTTAGATATCTCTTTCTCTCTCTCTCTCTCTCTCTATATATATATATATATATATGTTAAAGAGCATCTCTCCCCCCTCTCTGGCTTTCTTACTCTTTCTATTTTCTCTCTGTGTGTCTCTATTAGAGAATAGAGAAAGAGAGAGTGAGAGGGAGAGAGAGAGAGAGAGGTGAATAACGTGGACAGTGGACACGTTTGCAAAAGAAGGGTCAGCTGACCAGATGACGTGGTATCATGTGATGAGGTTAGCTGATTCTTTCTTGGCAGTTTTGGTTTCGGGTGTTGAATAAGACAGACGGCTTTTCAGCTGTCCCCCCCCTGGGCTGGGGAGGACGCTGACGTGTATCATCAAACAAGCAAGGTTCACCTCCATTCTGTGTCGACCTTTGGAAGGTGAATAAAAACATAAAAACCTTAATTGTCATCTTGGAGTGAATTCTTCATCCAACAGGCCAGCTCCCCTCCAAGAGACAATGAAAACCAGAGGAACAACCGACGACACATGAATAAAGGTATGTTAAAAAAATACATGTACACAAACACACACCCACGTAGACATGAACAATAAGGTTAGAAACTAGACGATCACGTACACGAATCTCCTTGACAAAATCTCCTTTATGACAGTCCCGAATATATAACATATTCGTTTTGGTGCTCGTGACTAAGTTCACATCATCGATGTGAAGTCGAACCTGTGTTTAAGAAATACGACGTGGAAACAGGTCCTTAAAAGGGAAAGGAGATTTTAAGACAAGAAAAAAAACAAAAACAAAAAAAAAAAACTATACAACACAATAAAATGTCTGGAAGAAAAAAAAAAGAGAAAGAACATTAGTAGAAAAAAAAAAGAAATACAAATCAACACACACACAACGATGGTCCGTTAAAACACTAAGTAATAAGGAAAAATAATAGTAAAGAGAAAAAAAAGAAAAGAAAAGAAAAAAAAATTCTGTGAGAAAAACAGTAGAATAACTTGGAAAAAAAACAGCTATAACGAAAGACAAACTGATAAAATATTGTTAATTTTGAATTAAACAGCAAGTGTAAAACAGAAGGACAGAAAGAAAGAAAAAGAAAAAGAAAATAGAACATATGACTTGTTAGCTACAACGTGTGTGTCAGAAATGAGCCTGTCACCTTACTAAAAAAAAAAAACATGTCAATCACGAAAGGTTTGTTGTTAATAATAATTTTTGTTGCAATTTTGAACTGCAAACTTCATGTGCTTTTAGTGAAAAAACAATATGAACTGTTGATGAAAAGACAATGATCATGTCCTGTAAAATGATTTTTTTTTCTTTTTCGCTGATTGTGCGATTTTTTTCGTAGGAATTTTTTTTTGCTGACGTGGACAAAATTTTGTTGTTTGGATTTTATTTATTGCTAAGATGGGACTTTCTGAATGCTTATAGGATATTTTTGTATTTTTTTTCATTTATTTTCTTTATGTAATTGATGTGTTCTAAAATGGTATTGTGCAGGATTTTCTTACTCTGTGACATGTATTTTTTTTTCGCAGAATGGGGAGGTGGAATCTTGCTTGTGGGGTCTATGGAAAGAAGGATTAATAAAAGAAAAAATGTGTTTTTAATTAATTAAATAGTAATAATAAAATAGGGAGAAAGAAATAAGATTTAAACAGTGTAATAAATGATTTAAAAAAAAAAAGTTTCGGAAGAGTCAAAGGTTCAGTCGGTATTAATTTCAATTTTCGAAAAGTAGAATAAATGTTCTATTCGACATGAATGACGTTTTGACCATAAGTAAGGTAAAAAAAAAAAAAAAAAAAAAAGGATAAATATAGGGTTAAATAAACTATATGAAGAAATGAAAGAAAAAAGTGGGGCGTGAATGGAATTTAATTTCTGTGGCAAGCATGTTAGAATTTTGGAGAGGTGTTGAATTACATGGGTAGTTATTAATTTCATTATTCTCGGGAAATGATTCGAATTTTATTTTTTTTTATCGTGATTTCTTTTGATTTCGAGTAGAATCAACATGGAGCAAGTTTGAGTACTTCATGTGTGGAAATCCGATGTTTTCCGTGAAGCTATGTGTCTTCAAGGCAGGTTGCGCTTACCGACTTTGGAAAAAAAAAAGAAAGTTTTTTCTGACATAGCAGTGAACGGAATGTATTCTGTCCAGCGTGAGCGGATCTAGTTGTAATCAACTTCAGGGAGCAAATGAAATGCCCTCTGACATGGTGTAAGGGGCAGAGGGGGTGCAATGGCTGACGTGGCCATTATGTTACGAATCGCTCAAGAGAAGATGAATGAAATATGTATGCAAGTACTTAGGAAAATAAAATGTTACCATATTGTGAATTAAAGGTACCAAAATTAAAAAAAAAACCATGCTGGGTGAATTTAATTGGTATTATTAAATTAAATTATTTTGGAATAGATTTGGTTGGTTTAGTTATATTTTAGGGACGTTTAGCGCGTAGTTGCATTTTTTTTCATGAGAATTACAAGGCGATTAGGCTGTAGAAAGCAGTTTTTTCTGTTGTTTTATTTTTTTTTATAAGCCACGGTATTGTCACAAATTAGAAAATTTGGCAGGGGAAATACTATTTTAGAGTAATGAGAACCCTGTTAAAACAATACTAGTGGTTCCAGTGAGTTGGAAGATGCCACGTAGGCCCAAGCAACGGCAATAAGTCTTGTCCAACAAAAGTCTGGCGTGCGAGGTCGCGATAATTCCTCAGGGTACGGAGCGACTGGACAGTCGGTACCAAGCCTAATCACGGGGAGATAGAAGAAAGGGAAAGATGCAGATTACGTAAGGGACAAGATAGAGCCTTATTATTTTTTTTATTTTTTTAGAGGAATGTGTGAGGGATATCTGGGTTGGAATCTTGGGACTTGCTGGGAATGCGGAAAAATCACAAAGGGAAAACTACTTAGTTAGAAATCGATGGCGCATTAGTTAGGGAGTGATGATTCCGTATCTTGTCGGGTTCCAGGAACTCAAACAGGCTCCGAGTGAATCAGTGTGAAGGCGTATCTTGACT
>NC_136520.1:51919470-51961970 GCF_053919585.1 Euprymna scolopes
GAGAAACAGAGACAGACAGAAATATAATAGCTGTTTACATCTGGTGTGGTTGCTTTGGAATCTTTCTTTTTCTGTTGTGCCTCCCCCTTTTTTGGAACTGCATTTTTGCAATCACGTCATATACGACGTTTTCCTATATGATATTATCATATATGATTTCATCGCATATGAAGTCATATATAACGTATACTGCACACATGTAGGTATATATATATATATATATATATATATATATATATATATATATATGGATATATATATATGTGTGTGTGTGTGTATCATCTGCTGTGACATCATATATGACTACTTTGATAAACAATAGAATAAACACATAATTCACCAAATTAAAAGTCAGAAATATAAATTTATGTGTATATATATATATATATATATATATATATATATATATATATATATATATTTACTATAATAATTATTAAATACCTACAGACACTAGTGTTTCATACTTTCGGGAATCTTCAGTGCAGCGTGTCACGATTAATACCAGTCGAACGATTCGAACCCCGCATCACGAGAAATTTCTGGCTCGATTTAGTGAAGACCTAATCCATTCGGCTACCATTAACCGCGTAAAATAGCGTTGAATTTAAACATTTTTAATTTTAAATGTTCATTTACGTCAGCCAGAGAGTTATGTAATCGTTATACGATGATCTATGCATAAGATCTAAATTGACCGACTTTAATTCAACTGAAAGTGCTCAACGATAAGAAACGAATTTCTTAAAGGGGCTGTCATAATTATTTTTTTTACTATAATAATTATTAAATACCTACAGACACTAGTGTTTCATCCTTTCGGAAATCTTCAGTGAAGGGTGTCACGAGTAATACATGTCGAACGATTCGAACCCCGCATCACGAGACATCTCTGGCTCGATTTAGCGAAGACCTAATCCATTCGGCTACCATTAACCGCGTGAAATAACGTCGAATTTAAAAAAAATTAATTTTAAATGTTCATTCTCTCTCTCTCTCTCTCTCTCTCTCTCTCTCTATATATATATATATATATATATATATATATATATATATATATATATATATATATATATATATATATATATAGAGAGAGAGAGAGAGAGAGAGAGAGAGAGAGAGAGAGAGAGACAAACAGACCGACACAGACAGATGAAGAGAGTAATAAAGATAGATAGAGACGAAGTGGCATAGGCATGGGGGCAGAATAAATAGATGGATAAAGAAAAACAAATCGTTGCCAAGAAAATAGAGATGAGTTGGAGGCTGACATTTCGCATGGTCTTTTAACCCATCGATATGTTTTTGCAAGCCCTCACTAAAACATAGGCATCGGAGCTGGGCACGGCGGACCTGGATTAGAAAAGCCAAACAAAACAGTTAAATAAAATAAAGAAACATGCCCACTCGTGGCAAATCAGAGTACCAATAATGCCGAATGTATTTCATGTATTCCGTTGTACGCGCCGTCATGAAGGTTTTCAAACTTTTTATTCTCTGCTTCAACAATTTTATTTTTGCGTTTCTTGTCATCCGCTCTATAGGAATGTTTTTCTTATTTTTTGTGGCGGGATATATGACCACCCCTGTTGGAGAAACAATGAATTTCTCTTTGGGAAAGGTCGTTGGCTTTCTTTTTGAGAATATACTTTTGACTAGAGCAGTGGCGCTTTTTCTTATTTGTTGTTTTTGTCAACATTTCCCTAAACTTTCCTAGGCATTGTCCCAAATCGTAGCCTCTTAAGCCTAAATAACGATATGTCTTGTTAAAAAGTGAACGTGAGTGAGTGTAAAAGGTGATTTATAGGGATCAGTAAGCTATGCAAAAATTAGCACCGAAACACTTATTTATTATCGGGTTTGAAAGTAACGGTACTGTTGAAATCTATCATCTTAAAACTTTCTGTATATATATATATATATATATATATATATATATATATATATATATATATATATATATTTAAAGGAGATTAGAACAATAGTCTAAAGAGCAGAGTGTATTTTAATGTAATAGTAAAATTACTAGTTTAATTAAAACACAGGTAAAACTGAAAAGCTATAGCAAGCATCTATATGAGTACTTTAACCATAGTTCCTGATTTCAAAAGGCGAAAAATTAAAAGATACATCTGCCTTACTTTTAATGCTAGGTTTATTTATGGTGTCTTTTACATTTAATAAGAACCCTTCCTAATATTTGCTGATGAGGAAACCTTGTTTGATAAAAAACTATATGTAATAATTATTGTCCGTAACTTGATGTCTACCACAATAAAAACACTGTTTTCCGAAACGATCGTACAAATAATTGATTTTGTTGTTGTTCCTTCTTATGAAACGGATTTTTAATTTAATTATAATTTGATTTTTAAATTATCAATCACATTACTAAATATATATATATATATATATATATATATATATATATATATATATATATATATATATATGGTTGACTCTTTCATCGAAGACGATGAATGAGGGTTCAGTATGCAATCTTCAGCAGCTCCCAAGCTCTGTCACACCACATGCGTAGTTGCAATCCTGTAGACGTCCGCACACTCCTCCACAGATGGTGAACTTTCATATACTCGTCGGTCAAAGATGCCTTCTCGAGTGAACAGATAACCCTGCTTTGCTGCGTGCTCTGAAACCACAATGGCATAAATTTTTAAGTAGATGTTTCTTGTGTTTTGCCTTCATATTTGCACGAAGGGTGTCCCTATAACAAAGGCGGTTATGTTGAAATTATTTGGTCCCCAGGAAACACATCTTCTTCCATTTTCTGCGATCCCCTGCTGCACTCTCCCAGGAACTCAGATAAATTCCACAACGTTTCAGGTAGTCTTTTAGTTTATCTTTGTAACGAAGCAGGGGACGCCCTATTGGACGGCAAGAATTTGTCAGTTGCCCATAAAAAAGTTGCTTAGGAACTCTTGAGTCATCCATTCTTACAAGATGACCCGACCACCGCATTTGTATCCTGATATAAAATGATTCAATACCAGTGATTTCTATTTATATATTCATATATATATATATATATATATATATATATATATATATATATATATATATATATATATATATATATATATATATATACATACATACATATCCATACATACATAATTATACATATGTATACCTACATATATATATATTTACATACATATATATATATATATATATATACATATATATATATATTGACATATATATACATACATGTATGCATATATATGTGTGTGTTTATTAGTTGTCTATTATGTTATCATTGATACTAGTGAGAAAAATTTAAGTTTAAAATAAATAGAACAGTTGAATTCTTAAAAGAATTTTCGAATCAAATACCGAATAAAATAGCCTTAAACGTTCAGCTTTTTGTTTCTTTGTTGCTACCTTAATTATCTGTTCCATCTCATGTAAAAACGATCAAAGATGTTTCGTATTAAATGATTGAACCTAAAGCTTGTCAGTTTTGGAAACTCTGCCGGATCATATATTCAATAAAACACATTATCTTTTAAAATTAAAGTGACGGTTAAAATGAATAGGAATATTTATGTATGAGGATTAATTAACCAACCAATATATCCTTTCAAAATAATGTATTCTGTGGCAGACTGAACCAACATATCCTTTCAAAATAATGTATTGCGTGAGTGGCCGAGCGACTCACAGACTACATGTCCTTTCAAAAATGGTCATGTGTGACTGACCGATCGACTCACGAACCAACATATCATTTCCAAATATTATCTGATATGACTGACCCACCAACAAAAAACCTACATATATTTTCACAATAATGTATCCTTTGACTTGCCTAGAAGAAGAGAATAATAGGACTTTCACTCAACCTTTAACAACAAAAAAAATAACCGGGAAAAGGTAGTCTGGTCGTTTATAACCCATATGGTCAACGTAGATCTTTTTTTTTTTGTGTAACGTTAGCTAGCAACTTGATTTCATTATGGACACGGGTTGAATGTTATTTTATCTATACTCTGTAAATAGAAATATATTTTTGCAGGTCAATACACGAATAGGGAGAAACAAAATCAATGGTCGTTTCAGTTGTTGGAACAAAGAAAACGGAAGTTAAGTTCACGCGTCGAATAGAAAGTAAAAAGAAAAGTAATAATTAGATAAAGACAAACATGTTTTCGTTCTTTCTCTCTTTCTCTCAATCTCTCTCTCTTTCTCTGTCTATGCCTCTCTTTCTCTCTCTCTCTCTATATATATATTTTAAAGATAGATATATATATACATTATATATATTAAATATATACATATTATATATGTGTATATTTTAAAGAAACATATTTAATATATATATACATATATATATTATATATATATATTATAAAAATACATGTTATATATTTATATTTTAATATTATATAAATATTATATATGTATTATATTCTTCTTCTTGCTCGTCCGTCGAAGTCGACGATGACCAAGGTATCAATCAGTTCGGCGTCAGGGGTTTGTGGGTCCTGAGATGGTATGTATTATATATACATACACACATGAGATGTATTATATATACATACACACACACACACACACACACACACACACACACATATATATATATATATATATATATATATATATATATATATATGAACCGTCATTTTACACGTACACATATTTGTGTTACATGCTTTTGAAATATCTACGTAGGAAGAGGCAATTACTGCAGGTTGAGAGATTAGAATCCATTAAAAAAAAAGATTAAGTATAACTATATACATATATATATATATATATATATATATATATATATATATATATACATATACATATATATATGAGCAAATAGTTAATAAAATATGTTAAAAACACTTTGAAATGTGTTAAAAGCATATTTAATCTGAAAAGGAAACACTAGATAAATGGATAGTCCTTAATCCGCAGAGTTTCGAAGAAATACTTTCCTTCTTATTAGCGGGTAGGAATTAGCAAAATGCGGGATTGGATTTTGGCATGCGGACGTATTTGATGAAACAACAAGTAAGTCAAAGATCTTATTTGAAAACAAAAAAAAAAGTGAAGCAGAGGGACTAGAGTGAAGAAAAAGGTGATTACACATGAATGGATAGTCTGGAGTAAAATAAAAAAAAAATCCACTGATGGTAAAATCCAAACGGAAATCTTCAAGAAAGTTAAAAGAATTTCCATTTGTACAAGTAAAATCCCAGGAAATCCCATATTTGGAAGAAGATGATCCATAATAATCCAAAGGCAGAAATCCATGGAATAATTCACAAAAATATGTACAAGGAATAAAGAAAAGATTCCAATAATATTAATAAAAAAAAATAAGATATGCTTTTCACTCTACTTCCGAGACATAAATATAAATAAGAAAAAGCAGAGAAAAGAGAGAGAGGAAAAAAAAATGATAAAGTTAAATATAAAATATAAAATAAAGGGAAACAAAAGTCAAAATGACCCAGACAGGAAATGTTAAAGGCGCGAAAAAATATATACGGCAAAATAATATAGGTCAACTGAAATGTACAGGTCACCAATTTAAAAATGTCAGCAAGAGTTGTTAGACGAAACTAAATGGAAAATAAATAAATAAATAAATTAATAACTAAATAGACAATAAATAATAAATAAAGAATAAATAAATAATAATAAATAAAATATAAAATAAAATAAAATAAAAAATAAGAATAAAAATCAAAATAAAAAAAACTAAATAAAAATTATTTAAAAAAAATATATTTAAAAGCAGAGGATAGCCGGTATCTGCAAATTCAAGAAAAAAAAAAGTAAGTAAATGCATATAGTAAAATATAAGTAAATATACATACAATATATGAAAGTGTGGGTAGATTGATACATTAGATAAATAGGAAATGTGGCCTGATATTCTTTTTTTAATTAATGTTGAAGTAGCGCCGATATATGTATGCACTTTATTAAAAGCTCGAGGTCTGGTATTAATATTAATTTGCTGATTAGTATTAGTTAAATAGTTTGAATTTTGTTCATAGTGTTCAACAAATGGTGGGACAATGTCTGTATGAGGACTATTTTGGAGGGGATAATGAGTGTTGTTAGTGTTAGGATGGCTGTTAGGAGAAATATTATTATTATTATTATTATTATTATTATTATTATTATTATTATTATTACTAGTTGTATGATTGTAGATGGAAGAGCTGCTCGAATGGTGTATTGGATTAGTAACTATATCAGATGGAGGATGAGAAGTAGAATAACTTGAAGACGAAATATTCGTGTCTGTTATGGGAGGATTGTGTGGGAGCTCAGTAATAGTGCAAGAATATATAACATCTTTATGGATGCAATCATTATTGAGTGGGCAAAGATTGTTGCTCTATTTCCTATTTGGTTTTATCGAGCTTTTACATCTGACTGAGATAATTTTATAAATATTAATTCTTTAATATTTATAATATGCTTAAATTTTGCGATCTTGGATCATTTTGGCAAACTTAATTGTAATTTTTATTATTATTATATACATATATATATATATATATATATATATATATATATATATATATATAAAATAATAATAAAAACAAAGGTATGTGGTGTTTACCTGAGATACGCAATGGTAAGCTTCAACCTAATGTAAATAACAGTATTTATATATAGAAAATTGTATCCTAACCGAATTAAAGAAGCTCAATACGCAATAGAGAGTAGAGCTTATTATAAGAGAAAGAAAATTAAAACTATAAGTTGAATTTTACAATCAGAATTTATTGTTCGACTGAATACTCCAAAAAACAATTTAAAAATTCCTTATTCCGCGGAGGTTCAAAGAATGCTATTCTTATTATGCTTCTTATCAGATGACATAAAGAAATCAGCAAATCATATTTGTAGCAATGCTAGAATTTGCTAGTTATGGAATTAAGTGAAACCGCAATTTATGATAGGTTTAAATTGCAAAATAAAAAAGTGGAAAATGATGAATATATATATATATATATATATATATATATATATATATATATATATATATATAAACTAATCGCACCTAATATTTCAGCTTGCATGACAATCCACTCAAGTTGATCCCAAATGCAAAATAGTTCTTTTGAGAGAATGGATGCTAAAATAAGTCCAGTGTTACGATGCATATAATCCGATTGGAAAGTCTTCAAAACAGCTGAAATAATGAAAATTAGTTGTTTTTTTGTTTTTTTTCGGGCAGAGCAGTAGCCCAAAAAGAAATCTGTCCCCGGTCAAATGTGACCTAATAGTGGAAAATCTTCTCTTTGTGGCTACTGCACTGTCCGAAAATGTGTATTTGTTGAAGATTATCTTGCTATGTCAATTTGCATTATTACCTAGTTTGTATCTGTCCATTACTATAAATATATATTTCAGTGACAAATGCATTCCATTTTATAAGAGAGTAAATGAATATGATGTTGTTACTTATTTGTTTTGTTAAAAAATAAGCAAAACAAATAAAATCCGTTGCAATTTATGATTTTCAAGCCTACTATATTCATGCACGGTAGGCCGCCTCCTTTAAATAACATAATTATAGATTTCCACCAAAAAGTATCATCCCGCTGTGGCCTCGAGCACCACCTTACTCTAATTAATTCGTATCCTCGAGTGATAGTCTCTCCTTTATAAGTGCTGATCCCGTTTGAAAAAGTGTTTAGATGTTATTATGTTATAATAGCAGGACTCCCACATTGTCCGGTCTTAAAATACGCTTAAATATGATATTTTTTATTAATGCAGATTTTGTATATATTTTTATATTATATTTGACTCAATCTGTAGGCGAGCAAAAATTTATGCCGGGAAAAACAGGGAGAGATGTGAAGGAAAATTAAAAAAAAATCAAAATATGTCGACCCTAGATGCCATGGTTTTGCCCTCTATAGCATTGACGGTCACGAAAAATGCTTACAAAAAAGAATATATATATATATATATATATATATATATATATATATATATATATATATATATATATATATATAGTGGAGATGGTAATTAATAAAAACTGAAGAAAGTGCTCAATAATGTTGTAGAGCAAATATGCGTTCTATTTTTTATAACCGGATCTTTCTGTTAAGTTACATTATTGTTTCGGCTATACGGCCGGTTTTTTGGCCGTCTGTAGCGTCAGACTTTTACAGAAAAGGTTTTCTGTAAAAGTCTGAGGACGCTACAGACGGCAAAAAAAAAACGGCCGTGTAGCCGAAACAATAATGTAACTTAACAGAAAGATACGGTTATAAAAAATAAAACGTATATATATATATATATATATATATATATATATATATATATATATATATATATATATATATATATTTATATATATATATATATATATATATCGTGCGCCACCACCGAGAATCTAAACCAAAACTTTTAGCTTCCGATTTACTTTTTCCTTTGAGGTTAATACCTGAGCTATGAACACATATGTGATGACGAGCTAAAAATTAAAACATGACCCAATAGCTGTTACATTACGCGTGCATATTAGTAATGCAATCGTTTACTGTTTACCTGGCAAGTTCTATTCTCTTTAAATTTTCACACGTTTGTACTGATTTTTCCCGGCTAAACCCCAAATATAAAGTTTCGCATCGGTTCAAATACCCTATATATTAAGTTTATTGTTTATAGAGCAAAAAACTGACTGAGGAGTTTGGTAGGCAATCTTTTTAAACAAATACATACACGCTTACATAAATATATAGAGAAGAGTTTTGTGGTTACTATAAACTAATTTCGCAAATATGACGCAACTATAAATAATGTAAACAACTATATGAATATAATTACACGTAATAGCTAAATAAAGATGACCATCCCATAGGAAAACCGGAAAAATAATAGAAGATTAATTAAAATGAATGTTTTAAAGAATATGCAAATTAGATAGATCCTTTTGTAGATGAATGCAATTCCACGACCCGTATGTATAACTAAGTTGGCATTTCTTTTTAAATAAAGAGAAAAAAGGCTTGGCTTTTTTTCTGTTGTTCTTGGCCTTCGGGTCATAACTTTATAATTATCTTTTGTTTTTTCTTATTACACGCTAATAAAAAATGTTTTAAACAATTGGGTGCTAAGTAGGACGTCCCCAATTACGAAAGGGTGAATGCGGTATTATGGTGGAAGATCATACTAGCTAAGATAAACTTTTGCTTTGTTATGTAGTCACAAGGATGACCAACGACCCTTTTAAATTGGCCTCGTGCCTAAGTTTTTTGTTCATGTTAATTTTGGCCTGAATAAAATATTTAACATCTCAAAATGCAGTATCTGTTCCGATGCTACACTTAAGATAATTTGTCTCGGTCAATAGAGGGGACACCCTCTATACGTAGACATTATTATTAGTTGGTTCCAACCAGAGTGCCCTGCTTGCCTTCTTTTCGGGGAGCTGGTTTAATCCCCACATATCGTGGGGAATAAATTAAATACTAATACATAAAAAAAGGGTTTTAATAATAATATCAATTCACAAAATGTCCCCAAATTTATGGAAGTATAGATTAGTTTATTTAATTGTGTAATACGAATTGGTTCTTTGATATGATAAACTGCACTCTATTAGCAATGCATTCTCTACATATGACATGTATATCAACCAATAAAATGTCTCCGGACGAACAAGCGTAAAACAGAACCTTACATTATAATATTAAATAGGTTTTTGAATGCACTAGTATTAGTAGTAGTTATAGTCGTCGTAATAGTAGTAGTAGTAGTAGTAGTAGTAGTAGTAGTACGAGAAGTATGGTTGTTATTGTACAAAAAGGGTGGAGTCCTTTCCATTGTACAATTAGCCTTCGCTCACGTGTGCAGGGTGTCTATATATGCGGGCGAACTGCGCAAACAAACATTCGACAATATAAACAAACCATTGGAAAGTTAGGAGACAATGATGGGGTGACGCGGCAACGGTGCTTCGGTAGAGAAAATAAGATCATGATTCCCCAAGGAAAAGGACAAGTTGGATGCTGGTAGGGGGCGTTGAAGGTCGGTAGTAGTTACTTCAAGAGGTTCCTAACAACGGCACTTTCAAGCTAAGGGGGAGGGGTAGCGTGGCTGGACAGTGGCGGAAAGGGATGGATTGTCTTTGATTTGAACAAACTGTTGCTTTTAGGGAGACAAGAGCAGTGGCAGAAGTAGGACAGGGTAAGTGATGAGACCTAACAGAAAAGAGAGACATTGTGGTTCTATAGTAATAAGAAAAATCAGTGTATGATTTGGTACTTGTATAGTTTAATCAAGACATTAAAAAATGAAAATATCGAATAAAGTTTAAATTGTACGTATTTGTTATATGAAATGAAGTCCTTCGAAAAAAAAGTCACTTAATTTCATCAAGCAGTTTTTGTTTTACAGCGAAAAAACTATTTGTATTGATATCGAGCAAAACGTTGGATTTTTAGGAAGAAAAGCTAGTTATTAAAGATGGGAAGGAAGTGTCGGCGCTTGACATCGAGTTATCTCCCCGTGGCGTTTATAAACTCAAAACAAAAAAAAAAAAAGATGTCTGGCTTCAACGCGCTCTCATAAAAACGTGGTTTTCCGCTGTAAAAAAAATAAAAAAACAAAAAAACAAAAAAAAACCTACTCAATCAAATTAAGTGAAATTTATATCCGGAGATCTTCAGTTCAACACGGATACGTACAATATAACTTTTTTTCGATATTGTTCATTTTTTAATGTCTTGATTGGACTGTACAAGTACCTATAATTTAAATAAAACCTTCTGGAGAAATACATAACAGTAGCATTATGTTCAATAGCAAATATATTCTCCCTACATTTGACTTAGTTTGATATTCTAGAAAAATATTTAATGTGAGAAAAGACAACTACATAATATATTTATTGGGTGGTTGTATGAGAGTATTTTGTTTTATTTTTATTCTAAAGCCATTATCAAGACTTCATATATTTAGATGTCAATTCGCGGTTCTTTATTTTTTTCTCTCCTGACCTCATACATTAGTTGGTTTTCGGATCACATAAACATTTCAATGTTAGTAAAACACTTAAAACGTACCTAATAAGTTAGAAGGCTAACGTTTTTTTTTCTTTGATAAAAATTTTTTCGAGATGCTTGTTTTTTGACATTTTTTTTGTCACAAGGTATTTTTAATATTCAATAGAGCATGTATATAATCAATAAAACATTTATATACTGCAAAAATGCCGTCGGCACAACGGTTCTCGTCAGATCACTGAAGTTAATCAACTTTGAGCCTAGTATGTACCAGATGGGTGACCATTTGGTACATACTAGGTGCTGTATATGCTCTCCGCTTATTTCAACATTTGCTTCCAGTCGTACTGTATACGCACTTCATTGCCACTGGTATTTTACAATGCCAAGCGCATGCATCCCTTCGTGGGTATCGATAGTCAAAGACTGAAAGAGACCCCACCTCTTTTTTTAAATAGAGTATTTGCTCCGTAATAAAAAAATACGATATCTGCATTAACTAAAATATATTAAAGCGTATATTACGACCGGACAAATTTGGAAATATTATAATACTAACATAGGTTCCAGACGTTGCACGGGTGTTTGGAGGTGTTTGCTGAGCAAAAAAAAAAAAAAAAAAAAAAAAAAAAAAACACAAAAAAAAAACAAAAAAACAAAAACGGTCAATTTTTTAAACTTTGAACTCCATTATGACTCCTTAAAATTTATTGTTTTGGTCGCAAATCACATCATTAAGTTAAATCCATGTCAACGCAACCTACATCTAAAATTTCAAATGTTTAGACCCAAAATTGTCGGACGAGTTTGGTAGAGTTCTCATAGGTAAAATCGTTGAACTTTTACCCCTTAATTGCGAAATTTCTGGTCAGAAATGGATCACGTAGATTTCCCCAATTCTCAGTACTTTGTATATCTAATTTCGAGTCTGTAGATTAAAAATTAACAGAGTTATCGCGAAGGAAAATGTACACAGACACACAGGCAGACACACACAGACAGAAACACACACAGACACACAGACACGTTCACTTTTATAGATATACTAGCATTTCGGCCCAGCGTTGCCTGGGTGTTTGGAGGTGTATGGTGAGCAACAACAAAAAAATTAATTTGACTTCTATTATGACCCCTTAACCTTAATTGTTTTGGGCTCAAATATAGTTATTTAAGTTAGATCCATGTCCGAGGAACCTATATCAAAAATTTAAATTATTTAGACCCAAAATTGTCGGACGGATTAGTAGAGTTCTCAAAGGTCAAATCGTTGAACTTTGACCAGCGAAATTTCCAGCCAAAAACCGATCACATCGATTTTCCCAAATCTCAGCACACTGTATATCAAATTTCGAGTCTGTAGACAAGAAATAGACAGAGTTATTGTGTAGGGAAATTTACACAGACAGACAGACAGACACGCACACTGACACACAGACACGTTCACTTTTATAGCTATATTATAGTGAACAGAATGGCGATATACATTATTACACTGGTAAATTTTTGACTGCAGATAGAGAGATACAAAATCTCCAATCATAGTATATTAAAAATATAATCCCGTATCTGAACGCCAGATATGAAATCGCCATTATTAATATATATTCACACGAATTTTAAGAAGGCACGTGCTTAATATTCTAATTGACATATCACCAAAAGCGAAACAAATAAGGCATGAAATTTTCCAACCACAACAATTCTGATTTAAAAAAATGTTATAACATCTTGGTTGTTGCACGAGATACTGGTCTCTCCGTCTAAGTCAGGATTAAAAAAAAGGAGAGGAGGGGCTTAAACCTTGTAGATCTCTCACTGTCTGCTAAGTTCCTGTCTTCGTTCCATCGTCTCAGCGGTGCGTTCTTAAGTTTGCTACTAAGTAGTATAGTGGAATGTGTGCCCAGCAACTTGCTGCACTTGCGCAACTTCAACTAAAATATCCTTGACCAATCCGATGACCAGCAGATCCCTTCGTCTGTTCTGTATATGTTCCCACATCGCCATATAAAGGCTTGTCTCCATCGAACTGCTTGTCGCATGAATCCACTCATGCAACCAATTTCTCGATCTTTCCATGTGAATGGTCATCTCGGTGTCAAGTCCTCGTTTACGAGGTTTTCTATTTATCTTCTTTGATCATATTATGATTGAAATTTATGCTTTATTTACGGCGAAAAAGTAAAAATAATATAAATATTAGTTTTTTTTCGATTCCTGGAATCAATCTTTGAATATGATACAAAACAAACAAAAAAATCATAATATATATAATATTTAATTGAAATTCATTATTGAGATGAGTATTATTTATTAATTTTATTTATTGCGGACTATTATCCTTACCTTTTTGTTGTTTTTTCACAATGTTTCGACCAACTTTTACTCTGGCCTTCGTCAGGTGGAAACCGCGCGGGATAGGAACTCCGAACCTTCTAACTGCTACAGTAATTACTACCTTCCGGAGTCGTTGTCGTCTCACCCCGTTTTGGCCAAGTACATGTTTGGCCGGCTTTGTTTAGTAATGAAACCGCTATCTTCAAATAATTGTCACCTGGAACCGTAGAGATTCAACGTCTCTATCCATTGCGCCACGGGCCCTGATGGGCCAAAACGTGGTGAGACGACAACTATGAAAGGCAGTAATTTATGCGGATGCAGTTAGGAGATTCGGAGTTCCTATCCCGTCGGGGTTACCACCTGACGAAGGCCAGACGAATAGTTGGCCGAAAAGACGTGAAAAACAGCTTAAAGATGAGGATGATAGTTCTCAAAAAAATAAAATTAATAAGAAAATCAGTGTTACATAATTATTGTAATTATTATGAAATTCGATCCAATAGAAAAGTGGCCAACATTTCAAACACAAAACGTTGAAGAGTTAGGAAGACGAGGGTGGTACAATAAAAACGATCGACCATTTTTGTTCCAGAATTTATTTTTCTACATAGTCAGCAGCATTCTCAATGCACCTTCTCCAGCATCTTTTGATATCTTAGTAGGAAAAATATGGAGCATGCTTTGTCATTCAGATCGCTGTTGTTACTATGATATCGATCGACACATTTCCTACCTTTGCTGACATCCGCTGCATATGTGTCGGGTTAGGGTTCAACATGTGCCAATAAATATTGATCTATTCAATCCTTTTCTGCATGGAAACAGTTTAGGATGAATCTCTGCTTCTAACGTACGTCAATAACAGATATTGCTTTCTTAGGGGTTCACAATTCTGGACCAGAGAGATCGAAAGTCTGGACCAGAGAGATCGAAACATTGAGGTCATCAATACACATGTTCCATTATCATGACAATGCAATTTGCAATCTCATCTGATTCATTCCCCGGGAAATAATCACCGACATATATTTTAAAACGTCTCTTGTATATTGGTATATATGTAGATTCCTTGTTTATAGTTTTATGGGATTTCGTGGCATAACGGTTAAACACGCCGGCCCAGAGTCCAATTTCTAGAGAGATACAGTCGATCTACCCTGATGAAAAATAATAACCTCAAAATATTCATGCCCGAAGATTAGAGTTTAAAAAAAATAAAAATGGTGTATATATATATATATATATATATATATATATATATATGAATATTTATATATGAAATAATCTTCAACATATATATATATATATATATATATATATATATATATATATATATATATATACATGTGTGTATGAAATTATCTTCAAAACCAAGGTATCAAAGCAAAATTTTGAATCATATTGTGAATTTTTTAAAAGCGCTATAATTGTTTGGACACAATAAGGACAATTTTAAACTTTATGTTATTCAAAAATATTTCAAATTTGCATTTTATCAGACGGATTGAAAGAAGATAGAAATGTACGTTTCTTTTTGTTTTGTTTTTTAATTACATTTCCCCCCCCCCAAAAAAAAAGCACATTACCATTTTGGTGTAGGGGGCAACTATCAGGGACAACAACTTATGGGGTACTATGTAGGGATTTGGGCAGCAAGATGTCGGTTCACGTTACACTTGAACTTCTGCACGTCAGTACAATTGAGGAAGCAAGGAACTGAAATGGAATTCCAATGTCTAACGATTCTGAGGAAGAAACTACTATTTTTTACATCTAGGGATCTCTACTGTGTGAGGGTTGGATTTAGCTGCTTGTCGGGTTTGTCGAGGGTGTTTTCGTCGTGGGGGCATAAGTGCTTGCAGTTCGTCAGAGCATTCACCATTAAAATACTTGTAGAACAAGCAGAAGCATACAACATTTGGTCGATGGGACAGAGGCTGCAGATAAGATGCCAGTTCAGGGCCTATCAGAATTGGCGACTCTCTTTTGAACCTTGTCTAGGAGCGAGAGACTAGTAGCAGATGCACCAACCCAAATATGACAGCAATACTCCATACATGGGCGAATGGTGGCCTTATAGAGGAACAGGATACTTTCAGGTGTTAGTAGTTTTCTAGCACGGTAGAGAGAGCCCACCTTTCTTGCAGCGGCCCTGGCAATGCCTTCAATGAATATATATATATATATATGTAGTAATTTATAAAATATATATGGCGATTAAGCTACATTGAATATTTTGCGTTTCATCCACTATTGGATTCGTCAGGCTTATGCGCGAATTCTGTGGTTGTTTCCTCTTTTTATATATGTTGAGGATTTCTAGTTAGCCAATCAGCTTTCTAGTATCCACCGCGCCCCTTCCTATCAGCCAATGGGCATGCATTTTATCGAACAAAGGATCTGTTTAGAACTAGATTAGTGGTTTAAGGTAGACGTTTTCCTTCCTTTTTATATATATATATATATATAAATATATATATATATATATATATATATATATAAATATACCTATGTGTACACACACACATGCACATATATATACATATATATATATATACATATATGTGTGATCGTTTATGTATATTCATGTTTATTTAATTAATTTATTTGTTTGTTTTCTATTGTTATTGTTAGTTTTAAAGCTATTTTGTATCGCTATCCTAGAGTAAGTTTTATTTTGTGAACACAGTTGTTTGCCGTTTCTCGTCTACAGTTTAATAGATTTTGAGGTTCTTTAAAGTACAGGATAGCAAATTTTTCATGGAGGCATAATTTACATGGGTCGTCTAATAGTGAATATGACTACTTTGGAATGTCCTGCAAAAAGCCCAGATCTAACTTTAATAGAAAATGTTTGGGAAGTGCTTGCGCAACTTGTCTATGATGGCCCTGAAATAACTAGAGAGGCTTAGCTATGGAAACGAATACTAGATGTCAAAAAACAACTAATAGAAACACGTAGAGATGGTGTTGTGCATATGTTTTATCATTATGAAGCGGGATTGCTCAAAGTTATTGTGAAGAAAGGTGATATTACAAACTATTAACAGATTTTCAACGATGTCCGAAAAATAATGCCGTGTCGCGTGTTTCATAAACAATGATTAAAATTAAATATTTTTCCTTACCTAAGCGATTTTCTTCCATTTTTATTACATACATTGTTTTTGTATGTTTATGCTATTTTCTTGAAAGGTATTTCACCACTCATTGGTATTCGAAAAGTCGAATATTAAAGTGTCCGAAAAATATTGTCCTGCCCCTGTATACATTTAATATAATCTCTTTATATATATAAAAAATATAAGAGGCATACATATATAAATACATTATACATACACTCTTTCTTTCATTTATTTAACAAGATATATACATATGTATATATATATATATATATATATATATATATATACCTATGTATATAAATACGCGTGCATATATAAATATATATATATACATATATACACATGTATATACATACTAGCATGGGTGCCCGGCGTTGCCGGGTATTTGGAGGTGCATGTTGAGCAAAAACAAAAAAAGCGGTCAATTTTTTTAAACTTTGACCCCTATTATGACCCCTACACATTTATTATTGTGGACCCTATATAAGTTATTAAGTTAGATCCATTTCCAAGGAACTTATATCTAAAATTTCAAGTGTTTAGACCCACAATCGTCGGAGGAGTTTGGTAGAGTTCTCAACGGTCAAATCGTTGAACTTTGACCCGTTAATCACAAAATTTGTGGCCGAAAACCGATCACATAGATTTTCCCAAATCTCAGTACCCTGTATATCAAAATTTGAGTCTGTAGACATAAAATTGACAGAGTTATTGCGTAGGGAAATGTACACACAGACAGACAGATACACAGACAGATACACAGACACGTTCACTTTTATGGATATGCAAGAGAATTTCAAAATCAAGATTAATATTTTTTTAAATCTGTAAATAATGTAAGCAGTCAGTAATAGAAAGTTGTTGTAAGTAGAAAATATTTTAACATAAAAATTAACAAAAGTATGGTCAGTAATTTTTTTAAAAACTGGTAATACCTTGCTTAATTTGCAAGATTGTGTTGAGTCTGTAAAATGAAAGAAAGAAAGGGAAAATTAATTTTATTTCGGGGGTTTAGGTACAATTCATGTGAACTCTAAAATAATATTTGTCTGTTTTATTATTGCGACAATTGTTAAGGGTTGATAAATTTTTAGTTACAACGTCATACCAAATGGACCCCCCTTTTGTAACCAATAAACATATTCTGGTTTTTATACAATGTTGTTTTTCTAAAAGGTGAGGTTTGTTTTTTGTTGTTACTTATTATATATAACGTTTTTTTGGCGAACATATACAAAAGAGGCCCCTGCATGCCACCTGCCGGCTATCATGTAGAATGCGCCCTGCTTATAGGGCCACATGTTGGTTTGTGTTTTTTTTGTGGATAAATAATATGACAACAAAACCAAATTAAATTTCGAATTGTTTTTAAATGTTTGGAACTTGTGCGTATTAACCCCCCCCCGCCGCAGCCGCTGGAATTTCGGTATTAGTTTACTGTAACGCCCGTATAGAAACGTATAGAAATATATATATATATATATATACTAGCAAAGATACCCGTGCTTCGCACGGAGCTTTGTTGCGCACTCGGGTACCAAAATCTGTGGGCACCTTTCCAGTAAGTTGATGTTGTAAGAGCAACGATTGCATAAGGTGATTAACATTTTAACTACCTCTTGTAGTGACTGAAATTCAATCAGGAACTTCACAAAACATTTTCATCAAAAAGGAAGGTTACTTGATGTTACATAGTAAATTTTTCATTGAAGTAATTTTCAACTCTTGCTTAAATTTTATCTTGCACATTCAATACTAAAAACTTACCACAATCAGATCATGTCAGTTTTTCCTCATATCCATTTCTCGAACTTTTCACTGAAGAGCCTCAGGGTAAACTACATTTCTGCTGCTTTGATTTGGAGCCAGAATGTAGAGTTTTTCTGAACTTCCTGTCCGGCTGATGGAGACGTAGAACATACCGTGACTGAAGCAGTCTGATGTCAAGTCTACGCCAATGGTGTTAAATGTCTGACCTTGACTTTTGTTTATGCTCATTGCAAAACACACCTTCACAGGAAATTGGAGTCTCTGGAATTTAAATGGAAGTTCTGAGTCCGATGGAACTAAGGGGATCCTTGGCAGTAGAACGGTTTCGCCTTTGTAGGGACCACAGGAAATGGTGGCCTCAAGTACATTGGTGTGCAATCTGGTGATAACACATCTGGTTCCGTTTGTTGTTTTTGGCGGTTCCAAGGATCGAAGAATCATAATTGGCGATCCAATTTTGAGATTTAAAATGTGTGGAGGCATTCCAGATATCTCCAAAGAGTTTAAAAACTCCACAGGGTAGTGAACAGCTTCATATTCATTAGTAGCCGAATCAACTGACTTGTATTGCTTTGTGTCTCCTGGAAATTCATTCATTATTGAATTGTTCAAATGATTCACATTGCTGTTTAATGGCGAAATAATAGCCCTCTCAGCAAGCCAATCCGGTGATTTTCCATTGTTTTGCAGGTCTGGGTACACTTTGTCTTTCAGTTGCTTCTGATTACCGACACATTTACCAAGCGCAGTTGGAATCTTAATTGTGTCAGGTGAAGAAGTGATAGGAAACTGACCATTACCGATTTGGAGAAGCAATTTTGAGAAGTCTGCTGTAGCTGTGTTATCAGAGATATAGGCTCTCATATTAGTAGTCAGTCTCTTCACTATAACGTGCCTCCAGAGATAGGATTGTTTCAAACTTGCATTGACAATGTTAGCCCTTGTGCCATTTTTAACCACTGGGAGGATTTGACGGAAATCACCGCAAAAT
The DNA here is from genome assembly GCF_053919585.1 of Euprymna scolopes. Classification (NCBI taxonomy): domain Eukaryota; kingdom Metazoa; phylum Mollusca; class Cephalopoda; order Sepiida; family Sepiolidae; genus Euprymna; species Euprymna scolopes. The sequence goes on from NC_136520.1 coordinate 51,938,700, forward strand.
AAGGTTGGAATGCCACCCATGGGATTCTTGTTTCCTGTGATGTCTTGCAGTGTTCGGTCAATTGCTTCATAAGCACTCTTGTGCGTCATTGGGGCTTCGTCTACAATGATTGCAGAGGTGTCTCTAATTACATTTGCCAAGGCTGAGTTACCAGTAATTTTGCAAACTGGCTGATCCATTCGATGAGTATCCAAGGGTACTTTAAAAGTGCTGTGAAGAGTGCGGCCACCTTGTAGTAGAGTAGAAACAATGCCACTGGATGCTGTTGCAAGCACAATCTTTCTCATGGATCTAATCTTTGCAAGGATCAAATTGATTACAAAAGTCTTGACCGTACCACCTGGAGCATCAAGAAACATCATGTTTTTGTTCATTTCACCTTGTGCTTCCAACATTGCCATGAATGAATTGTAAACTTCTCTTTGAGAATCGGTCAGTTTTTCTTGCATATTTTTTGCTTGTAGGGAAAGTTCTTCAAGATTATAAGTAACTTCACGTTGATACTCTCTCGCGAGTCTTTCATCTCTCCCTTGCGTTGGTGCAGGTAATCCATAGCTTGCCAATGGTTGACCGCACATAAGGAGAACTTTTTCTTCAATTAGACAAAGAGTTTTATTGTAGATGTCCTCATTAAAATCTGCTTCTGGATTGTTAACTTCTTGCCTGTATCTGTGAAGAATGTCTTCAGATATTACATCACGAAAAGCCATCCAGATCTCAAGAGGATTTCTTGGCTCACAGGCTGTTAAAATTATCACAAATAGGCTTCGCAAATTTGAAGGTGATTGAGTGGCACTTGCCTCTCCTACTGCTTGATGCAAGTGATGGTCATTTTCTAGAAGGCCTCGAGCAAGGCACGCTGCTCTGTATGTTTCAAACACCTGACCATTGTATGCTCGCAAATTTTGAAATGAAGTTGGACCAGCAACCTCATTGAGCAACAGGCGTAAGAAATAACACTCCCCTGCTTTTGGACTAATCGTGTAGATTCTCCCAATGCATGGTGCCTTCCATACATCATCATTTTCAGTACCTTCAACTTGTACCTCACGCATTCTTCTCATCCATTTCTTTGTCGATTTGTTCCAAGTGTAAAACTCAGGGACTTCTACGTATTTGAGACCCCTTGCAAAGTCATCCTCATGGCAGAGTTGAAAAAATGCTGTCAAAGTTGTGGCAGGCGGTGGACCTTGGGCTCGTTCCAGAGCAGTATCAGCTGAGAACATGACATGCTGCCCATTTTCAAGATGAACAGAAAGTTGTACAATTGGGGGGAAATGTTCATGGATGGGATGTTCCAATATCCTCCAGGCCGCCTCTGAACTGCCGACATACCTTGCATTCTGGAACTGCTGGATCTCATCCACAATGTGACTTTGTACTTGGCCTTGTTGATTAGCTGCTCCATCAGTTCTTTGTAGTTCAAACACTGCTTGATCACATCCTTTATTCACGTATTTGAGGACATATTTGATGCTTTGGATCGAGCTGCAAATTTCTACGTTAATGTGAGCGTTGAACTGCTGAAGGAGGACCTTGTTGTACGGAACAATCCACTGGTTTGTTATTTCTTGATTAACATACCGACCATTTCTCTTCATCCTTATTGTACCAGTCTGGCCTCCATCTTCTGGTTTTCTTCGCCTGTACTTGGTCTTGGCCTTGCTCGGTACACTGAAGAAATTCTTTTGGGTATTTTTTGGAACATTTGTTGTCAATCGTACATGGACACTTTGGATTAAATGGTCCACAAGGTCCATGCACCATATGTGCCATCACTTTAGCATGAAGATCAGGATCTTCCTCTTTGTCAGGGATCTCTGCAGATATGCAGAGATCCATTTTTTCTGGTAGAAGTTTGTCCTCTGGGGCCTGCCAGGTGAGGATGTGTGCATGCGGCAGTCCTCTTTTTTGATATTCAATACTGTACAGGAAAGCCCTCAACCTGCCAAATCCTCCCTTTTTAATAAATTCAAGTAACTTTTTTAGCTTCTGCCTGAAAACCCTGGCAACAATATCTGGACGATCCTGAGGGTCTTGCCCTTGAAGACAATTTTCTGTAATTTCTGTCCACTTTGGATTTGTTGTGAACGTGATGAAGAGGTCGGCTCGGCCCATTCGCCGAACATATGCCATGGCATCACTTTGACGCTCAAACATGTATCGAGGGCCTCCTGTATAAGTTGCCGGAAGAACAACTCGTTGACCAAACTGTTCTGGATTCCCATCCTCCCTAAGAATTGAATCTCTCAAGTTGCTATAATTGTCAGCTCTCAGGGTCTGTTGCTCACGCCTCAGGAACTGTAAACGTTCTGTTTCAATCTTGCAGTACACATCCACCAGCCATTGTTGAAATAGCCTTCGGTACCAGAGAAAATAGTTTCCAGGCCGAGTCATTAAATGGTACGAATAAAATTGCTGTTGGGTAACTTTTCGCCCATTGGATGCCTTCATGTAGATGTTGTAAGATGGAGAACCATAGGGGTACATTAACGGGTACATTAAAGTATCGTAGAGGGGATGTAGTTCGGAGATCCATTTTAATGTATCATTTCTAAAACGCAAGACAATATCCCGGTTAGCTGTTGGTTCATTCTCCATTAATATTCCAATCTCATACGTTGTTGTTGGAGCATTGAATCGCCGTGGATGCTCTTCTTGCGGCCTTCGGTCTTCCCTTATGACAACTTTATGTTCTACCAAGTGTTCTTCTTCAATCCTCTCCTTTGTTGTTTTCAGCTGACAAATGAAGCTGTTGTTCTCATGTAAAAATTCAGTCAGACTTTGGAGAATGTCTCTATTGAGTCTACTGTCACGTCCCCGATTATGTAGTTCCTCTTCTAGACTATCCAAGAAGTAGACTTGAATAAACTTTGCTGTTTCATCTTCAGGTGGTAAAAGACTCCCAATCTGGTGGCAAACCTGGCCTCGAATTCTAAAAGAAGGATTCCACCCATGTACTGCCACAATTTTGTGACCAAATGATGTCATTGCAAAACAATTGTTATAACTGCGTAGATTTTGCAGAAAATCTTTAGAGATGGGACCATTGCCGGAGAGCAAATCTTGAAGCAACTGAGGCAGTGGTGGAAAGCTATCAAGCACAACTTTGCCAGAAGAACAACAACAACCAGGGGGTTCTCCTTTAAATTTTACAGCTGAGCAATGTTGACATACTTTGTCCATTTTTCCTATATCAGCTGTAGTGAGAGAGTCATTTTTGTTGTAGAGCAATCCTTTTCTATTGCAGTGTTCTATTTCATGGTGTCTCAAAGCAGTCATTCGTTGTCTAGCTGCCTCGTTTTCTGTCAATTGCTGGGGCAAAGTCATACTCTCTCTCCATGCAGCCTCTCGTTGTTGCCCTTGGTATAGGCGAAAGCTTCATTGGGTTTCCGATTCATTCTGATGTCGTTGAGCCACTCTCAACTGACCTTGTGTACGTCTACTTACCTCATATAATTCATTCGATCGTAATATTGCTTCTCTTTCCAGTGCATATCTTTGCCTTTCTTGAATTTCATCTTGTGATGAATTTAACCGCCTTACAGCATGTCTAGTTCTGTCAGCTTCACGTTGGGTTTCTCTTTCCAAATCTGACAGTCTTGCTCTCCTTTCTCTTTGACGTATCCTGTTAAGTTCTAGACGTCTTTCTCGATCTGGATTGTTTTCATTGGAGCGAACTGCAGCAACTCTTAGTCTATTAGCTTCCAATCTTTCCATTCTTTCTTCCTCACTTTCGTTTCTACTTCGTTTGGGTGGCATAATTTCGGTTTTAAACGGAATTGTTTAACGATATTAATGATTGTAAATTAATTAAGCGTAAAGGAAATGTATACTAACTGAAATGGACGAACTATAAATAATATTTCTGAATAGTACAATTATAAACAATTATATTGTACCTATTTACTATGCCTCCCCACGGGACAGAGTTAGACACCAGGGTCGTTTTTTAACGTGGAGAAAAGGTACAAAAATAAAAATTGTCTCAGTCGTGAAGATTTCTCCTCCACCGAAAGAGAACAAGAAAATGAAGTGCAGCATCTGAAGAACAGATACTACACTTTGATCTTGACCAAAAGGAATGAATAAAAGCGACCTACGTGTGACTCATTACTTCCGGGTGTAAACGTCACAGTCTAAAAGTAATAATTAAAAAAAAAAAGTAAATGTAAAATAAATGTAATACCAACTTAGGTTAACTAAGTAAACAGTACAATTAAAACAGTTCTATTAAAACAAATAATTACTAAGATCTAGGTAATTGTTAGTCTCATTGTTATGGTTTTAAAGAAAAAAATGTGTAAAAAAGTTCTGCTTTTGTGAGTACGTGTATTTCTTTTAAATTACATAACCTTTTTATTTTATTATTTATATCTCTTTTAAATTTATATATTTTGTTAGTAAACTGGAAGAAATTCAGTTGAATAAAACCTTGTTCGTGTTCTTTACGTTAAACTCATATTTTTATAAAAGGTTCATCCGGTTTAAAGAAAGCACTAAGTTTAAATAAGACTGGAAATAACTAATTCAATATATAAATAGAAAAATGAAATAAATATAAGCTTTAAGTCTTAAGATAGTAATAATCAAAATGTAATAAATTATTTGTAGTTCAAATCTATGATAAGACAGGCTTTCGAAATAGGCTCGACCAGAAAGATTAAATTGGAACGAAATTATAATCTCCGTGCCATTTTCAAAACAACCCCACAAAAGTAACGGTATCCTGCAGTTGGTTAAAATGACAACGTTGGTTGTAAGAAAAATGTAAAATAAAATGCGCTTATCTGTTTATTTTGACCTGTTTTATTTAATTAAAAAAAAATTGGCTATAACTGGAAGAGAGCGTTATGTTTTGGGGGTTGTTTAAAAAATAGAATGGAAATAAAGTTAGTTCCGTTTTAATTGTGTTTAATTGCGGCAAGCGCTAACAAAATCGAAAAATCACTGTTTACATTCGAAATGTTAACTTTTATAGGTTTACAGGTTTGCTGACAAGGCTGGGGGTGTTTAATACAATTATTTTACTAAATTGATTTTTTTCATTTAAAAATAAAATTATTTCTTTTTTAATAAAGTTTTATTTTAAAATATTTGTTTTTGTTTATTTATATAAAATTACGATAGTTGAATTGTATTCTTTCAATAATATTGGCAAGTAAAATATAAAAGATTAAAACGGAACGAAATTGAAATTTCCATTACATTTTCAATACAATCCCAAAACATAAAGCTTTCCTCGCAAATGAATTGTTTTGATAATATACGTAAAGTGAAATAAATCGAATATAAAATTAAATGAAAATATATTAAATAATTAAATGTTAAATAGATTTTGTAAATAGTACAGTTGAAATGATTAGAATATTTCCAATATGTAATAAGGTCGAGGTAATTAGTTAAAGAGATTTAATATAATGTGATATGCAAATGAGCATAAGTCATTCGATACGGGGGTGGTTTGTAGACTAGTATATAAAGAAATTAGGCAAAGATTCTTATATCTCCTATAACAGAAACATCCTAAAATGGGTTCTAATGTTTCTCTACCCGGAGAGATCTACCCTCTTACCTCCTTTATATTTCGTTGATGATGGAGAGCTGTACACACAGACCGAAACACACGAACCCTATTACTTTATAAAAATATAGATATATATATATATATATATATATATATACATATATATATATATAGTGTTGGTGGTAGATTTACAGTTTCCGTCACGAAGAAATTGTATTCATGATATGAAGAAATCACTTTTTGAAAATTTAATTTGGTTTTGTTGTTATGTTATTTATCCAAAGGAAAAAAAATATAATAACATCTAAAGCAGTCAACCGAGCAGAACAACGCAAAAAAAACCCCAAAAAGCACTTGCATTTGATGTTGTCATATTGGTGATCCAGAAAAGAAAAATATATATATAACAACGAAAGTAGCCAACCAAACAGAACAACGCAAAAAAAAACATAAAAAAAGAACACCAGTTGTAGCCAAAATTTGCAGGGCGCGTTCTACATGAAATAGTTAATTAGTACCCAATCAGTGGTTATCCAGGGAATTAATAGAAATAAGAAACCGTGAAAAAAAGTAAAGGGGAGGGGAATGATGGTTTGGCAGGATTGGCAATTCATTTTGTACTGTACAAAAATAGTGGTAATGTTTTTGTTGTAAATAGCAAGCAGTCGAAAAGTATTAAAAATTGAAAAAAAAAGAAGTTTTGTTAGGAAAGATGATGTTATTGTTTGAAATTTAAAGATAATGTGCTAAGTGAAAAAGTAAGTTTAAAAAAAGTATAATAAAAAAGGTGTATGTGATTGTAAAAGAACGAGTTGTTTAGTAGTGGTGTTGGATGGACAGTCGGCAATTATATTGGTGTAACTTAAGCTGGTCAAGGTTTATTATTGTGGTTTCCAGTAGGGTTTGTCTAATAGTAAGTTGTGTTATAATGTATGTAATCAGGTGTAAGATAAGAAAAATAAAATAGGTTGTTATTGACTAAACGGTGATTGTAAAGTGTTTGATTAAACGCAGGTTAAACAGAAATAATGAATGAAAGTGTTAACGGAAATAAAAATATTATCAATGTGTTAAAATAAAATAAAAATGTGCAGACTATAAGATGTAAGTAAGTGATAGTTAAAAAAATTTTGATGGAAAGAAAATATTGTGTAGATAATGGTAAAATAAAGTAAATGTGCAGACAATACGTTGTAAGTATGTGCTATGTAAAAATAAATTGGAAGAAAGGAAATATTGTAGAAATAATGGTGAAAATAAATTTTTATAAAGTAGGCAATAATTGATATTTTTTGTAGATTAAAATTGAATGAAATAAGTTGTATGTAGATTAGAACGAAAAACAATGAATGGGAATGGCAGAAGGAAAAATGAAGAAAAATTTTGCAGACGATAATGGGTAGATGAATGATATATAAACACAAGAAAAATTAATTTATCGGAATACCGGTAGGTTTTATAACAGTCGAAAACTATAATTCACAAAAGTCTTTGGGAGTTTTGTCATAAAATGTAGTAAAAGAAAGTATAAGCAAATGAATGGATAAACGGGAACATACCAAAATAATAAAATGAGAAAATGAAGAAAATCAGATTTACTGTGTGGGTTTATGGTGTGAAAGTCAGCGGGCTTGGTTGCCATAACAACGTGACGTACACAAGGACGGTAGTGAACGTGTGTGTGTGTGTGTGCGTGTGTGCGCGTGTGCTGGGAATAGTAGTAGTACTAATAGTCTGTCCTTTGGAGGACAGCGTTTGTTTTCGTGTTGTGTGTACTTGTGTGCGGCTAGCGCCAGACGGCACTTTAGTAATGTGTGCTTGTGTTTGTGGGTGTGCTGTGTGTAGTAGTAGTAGTAGTAGTAGTAGTAGTAGTAGTAGTAGTAGTAGTAGTTATAGAGAGTCGTTTGCAGAGTCAGCGTTGGTTTGGCGTCGTTGCTTATGAACGGTCAGGAAAAATGGCAGTTCAGTGCATGTGCATAAGTAGTAATGTGCATATTGTTTCGTATATTAAGGAATAAGAAGGCAGGCAGTATTTAATAAAGTGTGAAATAATTAATAATAATGAGAATCTGACTAATATAAATAAGGGAAGTAAGTAATGTGGAAAACAAAGGAAGCATGTTAGTAAATGGAAGTGTGTGTCGTAATGTTAGACGATAACGGCAGTGAGGATGGTGTAGGTGTAATGGCGGACGTGGTGTCGGAGGTTGGATTGTAATGGCTTGTGTAAGTTTCGTAATTTTGTAATTTGTAAATGGCAAGTTAGGGGAAAAATAGACCCTCCCAAGATGGACAATAAATAAGGGCATAATATTTTATGGTAAAGTTAAGACCGTAGGAACCATAATTTTTTTAGGAGATGTGATTATTGGATTAACCAAACAGAAACCGTCTGTGGCACACACATCTCTGTTTTTATAGATATATAGATATATATGCATAAATATGCGTATATATATATATATAGAGAGAGAGAGAGCAAGAGAGATTGATAGATAGATAGAAAGATAGATAGATTGCTGAATGTAGATATACATATATATGTGGGTTTATTATTTCGCTATATATTGTGATCAAAATTAGAGGGCGGCTTGAAATATGGGAAACTATATTTTATATTAAAAACAACATCGTTTTTACGATCCTTAAACCGGTCATAAAATTGGAATTACTATTCTAGAAGCATGCATGGAATAATATATCCAGGCTGAGTCACGGGAAATGGCTGATTTTAATTCACCATGTGTCACGTAAGCGGCATAAGCAAGCACACGTTGTTCACGACTCTAGGGCATCGTGAGGGCAACGCACTGAAAAATGAAGCAATTCCAAATCACTAACTAAAACTAAATTTAAAGTAAAAGATAAACAAATAACAACAAACTAAACGCAATCTTAAGTAGGTATAAAGAGTACCTTTCTCACCCCCTATCCCTTAGTGAAGGAGAGCAAGAAGCGTTCTAAAAATATCCTGTATCTAAACAATATATATATATAGTAAGTTATAAAATATATATGGCGATTAAGCCACACTGAATATTCCGCGTTTCATCCACTCTAGGGCTCTTGAGGCTAATGCGCATAAGCCTGAAGAGTCCTAGAGTGGATTAAACGCGGAATATTCAGTGTAGCTTAATCGCCATACATATTTTATAATTTACTAACTAGATCTACCCACGTATTGAGCATGTTGAATTAAATACTTAATGTTTACGCATAAATCTATACTTTCATGTATTAAGTTTATGTTAGTAAATTAAGTAGTTGTAAAATATATATACATACATATATATATATATATATATATATATAGTCATTCACATATGGTACTGTTTCGCTGTTTCACAGCTCATCTGTGCGGCTAGACAGGCATATATGTATAATCTGTATTTACTTTTTCCTTACAAAATAAGAATAATATATATGTCAAGATTTTAATGTGGACCACTTCCTAATAAAGAAACTGACATTGGTGCAAAAACTTACTTCTGTCTAGGATTATTTCTGTTACAATAGATATGTGCAGAATTATGAATTACAGTTTATCCCAAGCCATAGACCATGGACATTACGAAGCAGAAAAAACCCAGGTATGAAGGAAACATAGGATACAAAACCTTCCTTCAAGATTATATGTACACAACGTTCTAACTCGAAACAGCTTGGCACAATAGTCTGTTAATCCCTTAGAAAACGCCTCACTTTTTTTCATTTTTAATTTAACGCGTTGAGTTGACAAAACAGGCTCTCTAACATTCAAAACCGTTTCTCTAAGATTATTATCGTACTTATCCCGGAGATCACCAAGAAAAACCAACCCAGCCCTGACATCAAACGCTGTCTGTTCTCTTCTGTAATCTTCACACCAATCCAAAGCCCAGCCTAAAGTATTGCTGACTTGACAAATAATCTATTATTTTCACGCTTCTGTGAAGTCTACTGATTTTTCAGCCGTACTTAACAATTCCCCCTTTCTTATCAGTCTAAGTGTATTTGAAAAAAAAAAAAAAAGAAAATGGCCGCCATTTTTAGATGCGCTGATTCAGTCAGCGCGTTTTGCGACGGATATGATATTTCCAGCTAAATGACAAAATAAATAAATAAATAAATAAACGATGGCAAGACATAGTTTTTAGCGGGTTGCATTCCCATGTGTAGAAATGGCGCGGCAATTTTACACGTGGTCTTTGGGCGTAAAGTTCGATCGTGCTCCTTTGAGGTAACCCCTTTCAGTCTTTACATTCTTTTGAGAATCATTTTTTTTCGTATTATTAGGTATTATTCCGAATTATGTTCTCATTTGAGTTTTATTTTTATAACGCTTGGTCCGATTTAAGCTAAGTCTCATCTCTTAGTATCTTATCGAACTAGTAAGCCTCTGCAGCTAATAGATGATGCACTTATAAGAGTTTAGTTGTACGTTACACTAATCTGGACTTTGAATGTTCAATACTTCGTTCGAGCGACATTCAAAATACAATTAAGGGTTCTATCTAAGCAACGCAGACAAAACGAGAGCATGGTATCTCATGGATAAAAAAAATAAGCTGACTTTAGAAATTTCGTGTAAATTTCCGGGTTTGATATAGAGGTTTCCGATTTAGGATACACCGTAAGAAAGTCGGAGGTTACATCGGCCAGAAAGTTGTGAAACATAACACTAAAGTCATAATAGTAGTGCGAATTTGAATCCTCAGCTAATACAGCCAGAAACAGAGCTGTTTATTTCTTAGTACTTACCTGCGCTACTCCTATCTTAGAATCCTTACGGGAATGGAGAGACAATTTTTATAAGCTAGAGTGCGCTAGTTTATCAAAACCCTACCTTAGCTCGCATTGAATTTCCTGGATATGAAGTAAGAAAACTTGATATTTTTTTATTTCAGACATACGTTAGATAATGCAGGACAACGCCAGTGGCTGAGTGGATAAACACGGTGCATCTATACGGTTCCGGTTTCAATCCTAACCAAAGCCGCTTAGAGGTTTACTTGGCCAAAACGTGGCGAGACGAGAATAACTACGGGTGGCAGTGATTGCTGAAAATGCAGTTAGGAGATTCGAAGTTCCTATCCGTCGCGGTTATCCCCTGACGAAGGCCAGAGGAATAGTTGGCCGAAGCGTCATGAAACAACAATTAATAAAGATGAGAATAATAGTCCGCAATAAATAAATTAACATAAAATTATTTATGTTAAGATGCAAAGAATGTAAAAAAAAAATTTTAAATAAATTGACACCTAGAGTCTGTTTCCTCTTACTTAGAGTTCATTATAAAGTGGAGTGAACTTTAGTTAGAGCTTGGTGAAAAGATAAAATGGTTTCGCAGTTAGCGATCGAAAGCGAGAGGGAGCAGATGGAGTCAAAGATCAGGGATGAGAGAAATTTGCCCTTATTATATTAAATAATATGGCCAAATTCTCTCTTAGCCAAGCCAAACGGGCTGGCGTCCAGTGTGCCTAAAAGAAATGTATTTGGAAAAACGATTCTGCAAAGGCATCCGTCTTTTGGGTTCCATTGTCTAGTGCACAATGATGATTCATTTAAAAAAAAATCATTTTGTATTTTGCTGATGAGAAGAATTTGTTTTCATAAAAAACGATATGCTAAAATTATTGTCCTTGACTCAATGTCTGTCACAATAAAAAAGACATCGTTTCCGAAACGATCGTACAATTTATTGGGTTTGTTGTCCTCCTTCTTATGAAACGGATTTTTAATTTTTAGTTTTAATTTTCAATTATAAATTATCAATCTCCTTACCATATATATATATATATATATATATATATATATATATATATATATATATATATATATATATATATTAAAATAAGGGAGTAGTCACCAACAATGTATATTTTTTAACATTATTTTATTATTCCGTGTCTTGGTTTTTCATTGAGAATTTTGTTTGGATCATTTTAATAATGTTTTTAAGTCATTGAAATCGTTTTCACGCGCGTTTCAGACGGTCTGTGATGCGTCCTCGTTAGAAATTATTTTCAAATGTGTTGGAGATGTAAAAATGGCGATTTTCGTAGTTAATTTGAAGTTTTTCCAAGGGGTGGAGGCTTTTACGTGTTTATTATTCATTAATATGCTCAATTTTTATTGCTCTTTTATTGGGCTTGTCCAGGGAGACGTTGACCTGGCTGTAGTCGCTATCTCTTTCTGCTAATATTTTTTCTTTCTTTTCCTTTAGGGTAGGGGTAGAGTGTCTGTGTGTGTGTGTGTGTGTGTGTATGTGGGTGTGTGGGTTTATGTGCGTGCGCGTGTGTGTGCGTGTGTGTGTTTGTTTTTATTGGTTTGGGAATGTGTATATTATTTTATAGTATTTTGGGGTTATTTGCTTCCTCAGGAAGGCGGCTGTGGTCCGAGGTCATTACTAATGTGTATGTGTTGGGAGGGGATACTGGCTCTTCTGAAATAAGGGTAGGGGTGCTTTCATTCTATTTTGATATTTATTTTTTGATTCTTGGATTGTGATTTTTCGTTTTAGCCTTTTCGGGTATTCCTTATATTATGTTTGTTTAGAAAGAGGGGTGTATTTAAAATAGGGGATTTTTTAATGTTTCTATTTATTTGTCTCCTCATGTGGGTATGGCCAGGCCCAGGATCGGTTCCTAGTGTGGGGAAGATTTGGTTCCCAAGAGGGGGGCATTGGAAGGGGTATAGGTATGAGAGGGGGATGATAGAAGGGATGATAGTCGTTTCAGTCATGAGGGGGTTCTCCTCCACTGACTGAAGAGGGAGCGAGGTGTTGGAACATATATTATACTATGGTTCTAGGTGTCTCCTAGTGTTGTTGGTTTCGAGGTTCAGTAGAGTTGGTATTGTTCAGTGTGTTGTATTAGAGATAGGGGTGTTATGTCTGCGTGTGGTTGTATGCGCGCACGTGTGTGTGTGTTTTAATGTGTCGATTCTGATTTATGTGTGGGTGTGTATATGTGTATGTGTATGGGTGTGCATGCGAGTGTACCTTGCATTTCATGTTTTTGTGTGATGGTATTAGGTTCTGTTTAGTTCAGGAGTGAATCTGATGATGAAGTTTTTTTCCTGTGTAAGTAAATAAAAATAATTGTCTGTTTGGAAGATTGGCATTAATTTGAAGCTGTTTCCACTGCATGTGTGTACATCTTTTGAAACATAGAGGTGTCTGTTATCTGCAATTTTGATGTTGCTCTTATGTAAGGCCACTCTATTGCTGAAATTTTTGTGGCGCCTATTTAGGGTTTGTTGCATGTTGTGCATCTTAGTGCATATACTGCATTTCTGGAGGTGCAATTTAGATCCTTTTTATTTTGAATGTTTGTGCTGGGTTTTTTATGGGTATATGTTACCTTCTATTATTATTTCACATACTCCACATCGTATATGTGTGTGTCTGTGTGCCTGTGTGTCTGTATAATTTGCTGCAAACTTGTCACATAATCCACATCGCGGTTTGTTGCATTTTGTAACTCCTTTTGTAGTATGTGGGACAAGTTTTGAGGAAGTTAGGATGTGTTTTAAGTTTTTGGGTTGGCGCTTGCTTTATATTATTTTTGTTGTTTTAAGTATGTTGCTTAGTTTGTCGTTCTGATTGAGAAGAATAAGGGTTTTGTTATCTGTCTGAATAGTTCTGGGTTGTTTGTGTTGTGTGTAGAGACGTATGCTAGAATTTGTTCTTTGTTGTGTTCTTTTGGGGTTCTTAGTTGGTTTATTGGAAGTTTTTCAGCCAGTGCAATACCTTTCTGTATTAGTGGTAGTGGGTATCCTCTTTTTCGCAGTGTTATTTGTAGTTCATTCAGTCTAGTTGAACGGAGGTGTATATAACTACTAAAAAAACTACAAGAACATTTAGAACATCTAAAGGAACCACATATCCATAGTATAATATCTGTTCCAAAAACATTCGCTCCCTCCCCAATCAGTGGAGGAGAACCCCCTCATGACTGAAACGACTATCATCCCTTCTATCATCCCCTTCCCATACCTGTACCCCCTCCAATGCCCCCCTCTGGGGAACAAAATCTCCCCCACACTAGGAACCGATACTGGGTCTGGCCATACCCACATGAGGAGACAAATAAATAGAAACATTAAAAAATCCCCTATTTTAAATACACCCCTCTTTCTAAACAAACATAATATAAGGAATACCCGAAAAGGCTAAAACGAAAAATCACAATCCAAGAATCAAAAAATAAATATCAAAATAGAATGAAAGCACCCCTACCCTTATTTCAGAAGAGCCAGTCTCCCCTCCCAACACATACACATTAGTAACGACCTCGGACCACAGCCGCCTTCCTAAGGAAGCAAATAACCTCAAAATACTATAAAACAATATACACATTCCCAAACCAATAAAAACAAACACACACACGCACACACTCGGGCACACACATAAACACACACACACATACACACACACAGACACTCTACCCCACCCTAAAGGAAAAGGAAGAAAAAAATATTAGCAGAAAGAGATAGCGACTACAGCCAGGTCAACGTCTCCCTGGACAAGCCCAATAAAAGAGCAATAAAAATCGAGCATACCAATGAATAATAAACACGTACAAGCCTCCACCCCTTGGAAAAACTTCAAATTAACTACGAAAATCGCCATTTTTACATCTCCAACACATTTGAAAATAATTTCTAACGAGGACGCATCACAGACCGTCTGAAACGCGCGTGAAAACGATTTCAATGACTTAAAAACATTATTAAAATGACCCAAACAAAATTCTCAATGAAAAACCAAGACACGGAATAATAAAATAATGTTAAAAAATACACATTTTTGGTGACTACTCCCTTATTTAAATATACATCTTTCTTTCGTTGGAATTTCTTAACCCATTTTATACATATATATATATATATATATATATATATATATATATATATATATATATATATATATATATAAATATATATATAAGTGGACGTGTGTCTGTGTGTCTCTGTGGGTCTGTGTACATTTTCCAACGCAATAACTTTGTCAAATTTCAGTCTACAGACTCGAAATTTGATATACAAGATACTGAGATTTGGGAAAATCTTTGTAATCCGTTTAACTCCTCCGTTTATTGTGGGTATAAACACTTGAAATTTTAGATATAGATTCCTTGGATATGGATCTAACTTAATAACCCCAAAACAATAAATGTTAACGGGTCATAATAGGGATGAAATTTGTTTAAAAAATTCCCTTTTTTTTTTTTGCTCAACATGCACATCAAAACACCCGGGCAACGCCGGACTGAAATGCTAGTATTAGAATAAAGGAAAGAATAATTTTTCGATTGATGTGATAATCAATTAAACGTAATTTCTACAATGTTACAAACGAATTGGCGGGGTAATGCGCTTGTAAAGATACATGGATTCAAATAATTTAAATCTTGACCTGTATGCCTAAAGACTTGTTTTTCATATAAAACTGTGAAAGACCAACGGACGCTCATAGAATAAAATAATACTAAAACGCCACCCATGGCGTTGCTCGGTCGTAATATACGCTTAAGTATGATATTTTAATTGATGCAGACTTTCTACCTTATATTACAGAGCTTATTCTCTATTTATTTATATATTACCCAATATATAGTTGTCATTTTAAAAAAAAGTTTTAAAGAAAATATGACTAGGTTGCAATAAACTAGACTCAAAAGCAAAACATCAGGTAATAATTTTAAACCGACTTTTATATTAGATACGACATTGTTTCCGATAATTCTTTGGAGTAAAATCGTGCAGACGCCTTATCCAGATTTAAATGTGATATATATATATATATATATATATATATATATATATATATATATATGTGTGTGTGTGTGTGTGTGTGTGCGCATATATATGTATGTGTGTATATATATACATATATATGCATACATACATAGTTATGTATATATATATATATATGTATATATATGCATATATATGTATATATGTAAATATACAACACTGTTGTATTCATCGGAGACATGGGCCTTGCATCAAAGGCACATTTAATGTCTTGAACGATGTTTGAAAAAATGATGTTCACCAAAAGATGCTTAAGACGTAGCTTAAACATCAACTGGCAAGCACAAGTACACGATACTGAAGTCCTTGTGAGGGCATGTTGCTCCAGTGTTGAGACTCTTGTAATCAGATCTCACATGCGTTGGGAGGGGAATTTAGTTCGAATGAAAGATTGTATGATGCCAAAACACTGTCTTTACGGGGAACTGGAAAATAGCAAGCGCCCTTAACACAAGCCATGGAAGAGGTTCAAGGACTCTACAAAGAATAATTTGAAAGTCTGACAAATCGACATCGACAAATGGGAAGAACTTACTCTGCAAAGGCCGAAGTGGCAAAAGCTTGTACGTGAAAGTTGTGATGCTCTAGAGAAAAGAAACCAGGCCCACATCACTCTGAAGCGAGAGCTTCGCAAGAGTTTAATTCCCGGTCTTAACCATGACACACAGAGCTGGAACTGCGACGCTTGTGAACGAGTGCTTTTGTCAAAATCTGGCTACGGCAACCACCTGAAGTAGCACTAAACTCCTGTTCAGGTCAACTTGGCACCTATTTGTCCGAACCAAACGATCTGTTTAACATGCAGTAAAGTTTGCAAGTCTACTGCTGGTCTGAGAATACATGTGATTGTTCATAGGAATACCCTTCAACCTCCAGAGGAATCAACTTGATGTACATTGCTCAATTAGTGTGTCACATCTGCCTCAAGATGTGCAAATCTGCGGCGGGAGTGCAAAGCCATCTGAGATGGAATGGACGACAAGATTGGGAGAACTCAATTTGACGGCGATCATCTGGAAAGATGCAACAATCATCATATAAGTATAGATATATATATATATATGTATTATATATATATATATATATATATATATATATATATATATATATAAGACTACACGTGGCCCTTTGGGTCAGTGTGTTATATATGCTATAAGATTAACGTAAGAGCATGCCACTTGTAACGTAAAGAAAATATTTTATTTTTGAAATAACAGAAACATTTCTATGAAAGTATATTACTATGAAAAAAGAATATAGATAGATTTCTATGAGTCGTTCAGTTCATTATAATTGATTATTTTAGAAAAAAAAACTTACTGTTACTGAATTATAAGTGGTTGGCCATACTTATAGGTAAATGTGCACTGAACAGATACATAATACTTATTATCGTTACATCCAAATTTTGATATATCTGCTGTTTTACATCGTTTATTTCTGTATTACGTTTAACTTATTTTAAACCCCACTCTTCCCATGTTAAATTATTATAATTGTTTATTTTTTAAAGATAAAAAAACTTACAGTCGCTGAATTATAAGTGGGTTGCCATATTATAGGTAAATGTGTGCTGAACAGATAACATAATATTAAAGTTAAATTCAAATTTGGATATATCTTTTAATTTAAACGCGAAAAAAAAACAATTGGGACGCTGAAAACGTATACAGTGAAAAAATACGTTTTATTGTCGCGTTGGTATTTATTTGTTACGCAAGTTAAAAAAAAACACACATTTTATCGGTTATTTTTTATGTTGGTTGTGTTGAATAAAATGTATGAATGTTTTTAAAACATAAAAAAATGAGCGCTGTGGGTAAATCGTCGCCGTAAACTGCTCTCATGATTGTCAACGTGTTAAAGTAGATTTATTTGTAAAAATAAGTTGGTTAAAATAACTTAAACGTAATACGGAATTGAACGATGTAAAAAAGCAGAAGAATTATTTATTTGAATAATTAAAACGCGAAAAACATGGGACGCTTCAAACGTACAAAGTAAAACATTACGTTTTATTCTCACGTTGATTATTTATTTGTAACGCAAATTGAAAAAAACACATTTTCGGGGCTATTTATTTATTTCGGTAGTGTAGAAAAATGTATGAATGTATTTTAAGAAATGTGTATAAAAAAATTGAGAATAAATATAAAAAAAGAAAGACGGTGGGGAAATGGCCGTTGTAAATTGTTCTCATGTTTGTCAACGGGTCAAAGATGATTTATTTGTAAGGCAATTGCGACAGTATAGTTGTATTACAGTATGTATGTGTGTGTGTGTGTGTGTGTGTGTGTGTGTGTGTGGGTGTGTGGGTGTGTGATGTATACAGGGTGTCCGTAAAGTTACTATACAGTAAATATTAACTATTAATACAAGTATAATACAATAAAACAATCAGACTGTATAGTAACTTTACGGACACCCTATATATATATATATATATATATATATATATATATATATATATATATATATATATATATATATATATCATTAAAATATAGATAAGGAGCATGCACGAGTTTACTCTAAAGAATTATCGGATACAACGTCGTATCTAATGTGTAAGTTTTTATATAGTCGTTACCTGATAGCTATAGATGATATCAACCGAGTCATTTATTGTAAACTTTTGCAATCAGCACTGCAATATAATATCCAATAGGAAATTAAATCTTTAATAATAAATAGTACGAGTATGGATTAGAATATATTAAAGCGTATTTCATGATTGCTAAGACCGCCCAACTGCTAGTTTTGTGTGAATTCTGATGGAGCAAAACCTGTTATAACATATTGACGAAAATATTGTATACTTGCGGCATACAGAGGAAATTTCTATTTAAAGTTAAACGTGAATATTAAGGCATTGACACTACTTCTTACAGACATACTGTTAAGTATGCATAAATTTAACCATATCACAGAATGTCTATTATTTCACTATCGTGTAAAAACCTTGTGACACGGCAAAAATTGGTAAAATATACAAATGGTATTCCATTGCTTTCCGACAATAGCAATATGTGACACAAGGTCGTTTTTTTTTAATGGAGGAAACCCGCTTCTTTATAAGGGGGACTCTAGGAATAGTAAAAAAAAATATGCTATGGTATAGAAGGTTTTTCGCGTACATTGACTAAGTAGAAATTAATTTAAGCCTCAGAACAGATATTACACTTGGATACCAACCTTAAGATGTGCATTTTATTCAGAGAAAGGAATATGGACTCTCTTATAAGAAGTACATGTAATGTATTTTAGAAATCTACACATTATTGTAAAAAGAAATCAGTTAAGATTTATATTGTGCATATTGCAAGACTTATTTATATACATGATAGAGTGGAATATTCTGACACTCTGGTAATGAGTTACTCGGTCTATAAAAATGTTATCAAGGAGTAACCAATAGGAGAGCGTAAGATAGCCTTCATAATCCGGCATTCAAGATACATAAGCATGTCAATTTCTTATTTATCACATTAAACCAACATTCTCAGTGACCTTAATGAATATAGATCAAGTTTATCCTTTTATTATAGTTATTATGAAAAAAGCAGTACTGTCGTACGTGTTATCACAGACAGTAAACATATTACATGTTCTATTATAGAAGAGTGCGACTAAATTAAATTATTAGGTTGGTGCAAAAACAATGTCGTTTTCTCACATAAGTTACTTTTATATATGCTTCCTGAATATAATTAATTCCTGAATTTATTCATTGATATATATATATATATATATATATATATATATATATATATATATATATATATATATATATATATATATATATATATATATATAAGTAAAAGTGCCTGTGTATCTGTGTGTCTGTGTCTGTGTACATTTACCTACGCAATAACTCTGTCAATTTTTGGACTACAGATTCGAAATTTGAGATACGGGGTACTGAGATTTGGGAAAATTGATGTGATCTGTTTTTGGCCAGAAATTTGGCGAGTAAGGGGACAAAGTTCAGCGATTTGACCTTTGAGAACTCTACCAAACTCCTCCGACAATTTTGGGTCTACGCACTTGAGATTTTAGATATCGGTTCCTTGGGCATGGGCATAACTTAATAACTTCATTTGACCCCAAAACAATACATTTTAAGGGGTCATAATAGGAGTAAAATTTAAAAAGAATTGACCTCTGCGGTCTCTTTCAAATTACTCAGACAATTTCTGGTCTAAATATTTGAAATTTTACATAAAGGGTAAGCAGAGATTTTTTTCGCAGAGATTTTTGAAAGTTATCCTCTCCTTTAGATTGTCTACCCTTAATTTTTAAAACTGTCGCTTCCGGTTTTGTGGTGGTCATGCAGCATAAACGTTAGGTTTTATCCCGTTCTTTTCCTCCTTTGCGGTACGTGTTCGAGCCTGCCTTCCTACTACCACTTTTTTGTGCTCAATATACACATCCAAACATGCTAGTATATATATATATATATATACTAGTATTTCAGCCCGGCGTTGCCCGGGTGTTTGGATGTGTATTTTGAGCAAAAAAAAAAGTGGTAGTAAGTAGGCAGGCTCGAACCCGTACAACGAAGTAGGAAAAGAACAGGGAAAAAACTGACGTCTTTGCGGTTACGACGATCGCATACCTGAAATGATTTATGGTTACATTAATGCCAGACAATCGAAAGGAGAGGATATCTTTCAAAAATGTCGGCGAAAAAAGCGACCCTCCCCCTGTAGAAAAGTGTTGAAGGTGAATATGTTAATGTTTTTAGCGAGTTTTTCGATATTTTTCTCATGAAAGGTCGAACTTCATAACGATACTGATCTTGGTAAAATTCATCGCCTCTGTCGAAAGTTTTAGGCAGACATGCAAACATACATACATACATGCATTTATATATAAGTAAATAAAAAATTTCGACCAAAATCGATAAAAAGCTTGCCCTATCTCTGAATACCCTTTATGTAAAATTTCAAATGTTTAGGCCAGAAATTGTCTGAGTTATTAGGTAGATACCACAGAGGTTATATTTTTAAAAAGATTTGACCTCTATTAAGACCTGATAGATATTACTTGACGTAATACTTTCAAGAAGATCCTAGCCAAAAACGAAAAACTCAATCTTTAAGAATAGAGAAATATATAAGTTTCGTTGTTTCCTTTGCCAAGCAATAAATTCTTAAATCGAATATATATCTCTATATATTGTTTTTTCAGAATTTAAAATTGAACCACGAAACTTATATATATATACACTAGCAATGGGTGCGTGGCGGTGCCCGGGTGTTTGGAGGTGTATGGTGAGCAAAAAAAAAAAAGGTATTTTTTTTAATTTTGACCCCTATTATGACCCCTTAATATGTATTGTTTTCGGCCCAAATTAAATTCAAGGACATAATATCTCAAATGTCAAGTGTTTGGACCCAAAATTGTTTGAGGAGGTTGGTAGAGTTCTCAAAGGTCAAATCCTTTAAATTTGACCCCTTAACAGCGACACTTCTGGCCCAAACCCGATCACATCGATTTTCCCAAATCTCAGTACCCTGTATATCAAATTTCGTGTCTGTAGACTAAAAATTGACAGAGTTATTGCGAAGGGAAATGTACACAGACACACACACAGACACGTTCACTTTTATATATATGTATATATATATATATGTATATATATATATATATATATATATATATATATAGCCATGTTATATATCATTTTGAAGCGCTCTATCGACTTGTCTTATTCGTTACCGTTCACAATCTCCACATTATTTTTTGCAGGCTTTTCGACAGCATGACCAAAATCCAAATCCATACTACTTACTTAATTCATACTAAGCCGAAAAGCTGCCCTCTTCTACGCTTCTTCTAAGCAACAAAAAACAGTGTGATGAAAAGGATATGGTGACTGTTTGGGGTCTGCGGCCAGTCTCCTCCGTCACAGCTTCTTGAATCCGAGTGAAACGATTACGCCGGAGACGTACTGCCGACAAATTGACGAATCACCAGAAGCTGTAACGTATGTGCCCGGGATTGGTCAATATAAAGGTATCGATTCTCTTCCATGAGAACGCGCGCCCGCATGTCGCTCAACTGATCCTGCAGAAGCTGAACGATTGGGATACAAGACTACCATAATCACCGAACTTCTCGCCCACCGTTATCACTTTTTCAATCATCTTTACCATTTCCTACGCGAAAAATGCTTTAAAAGCTGAGATGATGCCGAATCGACCTTCAATGATTTCATCACTTCTAGAACTCCGGATTTCTTTGCTAATGGGATACATAAACTTGTTTCCCGTTGGAAAAAAATGTGGCGATTCTAATGGTTCTTATTTCGATTAATAAAATCTATTATGCAATGAGGTTATGAATTTCGAAGTTGAACTTCCCCCCCAAAACATTATTTTTACAACAACTTAATATCTCGGACATATAATGTTGTTATCTCAAATTAAAGTGTGATATTTAAACGATAGATTTTTGTTGTTGTAAAATTTGAGCATGACAGAAAATCCCTTGATAGATAAAACAAACCATGATGTAAAAGTTACACGTGAGTGATTGATCGACGAACATGTCTTCTGAAATAGATTTAGGAACGTATGTGATGTAAGACTTTAGCTGAGCAAAGAACGTTCTGATCAAGTCTATGTAGTATTAGCATGACTACCGCAATCGTAAGCGTAAAAAATTACGACTATTAAAAACTAATATAGTATTAAAGACAATGTTCTAACTGTGCGTCTAGTGAGAAAATTTGTTAATTTGAACGGAAAATTGACTGACCAATGAACGTTACTTCTAAAAATATTTTGTAAGCGTAAATGTGCCAGGCAGACTGTAATAAGTTTTCAGACATAAGCTTGTTGTGGGGGTGTTTTTAATAAGTGTTCATGCATTTTCGTATGGACACATTTATTGAGAGTATACACATGAAACTAATTTCCTTCAAAGTAACCTCTTCCGTCGGCAATTCACTTGTTGTACCGTTCTGGAAGGAATCATGAAATCATCTTCTATGAGCGTATCAATGAGCATCGTTATACTCTCTTTATCTTCTAAATTGTCTCATTACGACAGCATTTCAGATTTTTCCATGAGATTAGGGAATAACCAAAACTCACAGGAAGCAAGGTATGGACCGGAGACAATGGGAGAAACTGTCTTAGTTCCTATTCACAATGCCTCCCCACGAGACAGAGTTAGACACCAGGGTCGTTTTTTAACGTGGAGAAAAGGAACAAAAATAAAAATTGTCTCAGTCGTGAAGGATTTCTCCTCCACTGACAGAGAACAAGAAATTGAAGTACAGCATCTGAAGAACAGATACTACACTTTGATCTTGTCCCGACTATCGCTGTCAAATATTCTGTCTTTCTTTATGAACTTCTCTGAGAACCCTTGAGATAAACTGCGAGCAAATCCTCCGCATCTTCAGTTCCTCGCGAATGATTGTGTGTACAGTTCCCACACCGACATCAAACTGTGCACTTATCGTCTCTATAGATACACAACCGTCCTGAAATTCTTTATTTGTCTGATAAGGTCTGCAATTTTTTCTTGCTTACTTTTCTCACACCTGTGATCATCTTCCAGTCTTTAGAGTAAGGCAGACGAAGTGTGTGAGAGAGAGAGAGAGAGTGAGAGAGAGTGAGAGAGAGAGTGAGAATGAGAGTGAGAGAGAGTGAGAGAGATGTCTAGACAGATTCGACAGGGGGGGTCAACAACGCATGCGTCAGATGACGTCATGATGTCGTGACCTGATTTACTTTAAGTAGTTGATAAACTGAACCAACTTTATATACGTCGCATTAGCGCAGGTAGTTAAGGCCTCGGTTCATTATCTGAAGGTTTTGGGTTCGAATCGTGGTGTGAGATGTTTTTTTTTTTTTTTCGATTTTTTAAATTTAAATATTGAACCCTGTATTATTTGAGCCATTTTTCACGTTATTGTTTTTGTGTTT
>NC_136520.1:51966970-51986970 GCF_053919585.1 Euprymna scolopes
CCAAAACATGCCCACGGATATGTAGTGACATATTAATTATTTTATGAAACAAATAAAAGGCACACCTTGCTTACTTCGGTATTGACCACTCTTGTATTGATTTAGTTAAACCATCATTGGAAGTCTTACCTCTGAAAAATATAAACCTGGAATTATATATATATAGAAGAACCTAGTAAGTAACATATGCTTGACCAATTTGGGAATTCCAGGCGCTGTATATAAAAGGACGTTGACATCTCCATGCAAGAGTTGTAAACCCTAACATCGTCATCAACCCTAACAGGGGATTTACAGTTGACAGGGGGCCGCTTGTGAATTACATACTCCCAGGATATTTCCTCTTTTGGAGAGTTGCAGTAAAACCCTTATAAGGTTAATGCCAGTTATATATATATATATATATATATATATATATATATATATATATATATTATTTTTTAAAATATAATTATCCACTGGCACGTGTTTCGTCGTCCACGAATCATTAGAGTGGCTGAATCTAGCGAGATTAGAAATCGGCACCTCGCTAGATTCAGCCACACTGATGAGTAATGGTCGATGAAACACGTGTCAGTGGATAATTATATTTTAAAAAAATAATATATATGCCGCTCCCCATTAAAGGGGGTACCAGATTGGTCAACGGGAAAATTATTGCCAACAAGCATTTAGGTAAAAATGCACTTTCGTATAAATACTTGAATTCATTCAAGAAAGTATCGCTAACAAAAACAAATAAAAACATATATATATATATATATATATATATATATATATATATATATATATATATATATATATATATATATAGCAGAAGGGATGTCCTTGGCCTGACGAAGCGATTCCCGTACTGGGTTTTCGCTGAAACATGTATGCTTATGTGTAGCCATTTGTTTGTAAACTAAATTCACGTATTTTGACTCTGTCTAAACATTGAGCACTCTTTTGGTGGACACACTTAACAAACAAATAATTACTACCAATACAATATATATATATATATATATATATATATATATATATATATATATATATATATATATACTACTTGTTTATTGTTATATAAACATGCTCACATCCCGCTGCTACAAATAGCCACTTGTTTCAATCAAACAACAGATATCATCAGGCAGCGACTTGACTATTCAAAAGTTCAATGAACCTTTCATTCATTGAACTTTTGAATAGTCAAGTCGCTGCCTTATGATATCTGTTGTTTGATTGAAACAAGTGGCTATTTGTAGCAGCGGGATGTGAGCATGTTTATATAACAATAAACAAGTATTATCAGCTCTTTTTATTGAGCACTATCTAACAACCTCGTTGAATTCATTAGTCCATTACTTTTGAATATAAAAAAAACCCCGAGTATATATATATATATATATATATATATATATATATATATATATATATATATATATATATATATATATATATATATATATAGCTCACGTTCCATATTGTTTCATGCAAAATAAAAAAGGTGAGTACGAAAGCCGCAGTTCGTTCAGTAAACAACAGGTGCCGCTCTGACATTTTACTTGCTCGTTGGTGTCTGTATTAAAGTCGTGGATCGCGTGAAGAAATGGCGCGGGTCGTGGGGTAGAAACCTTGAATGTTGTGGGTAAAAACAAACAATAGGCAGTCTCCGCGACACATGCTTACCGGAATAGTGACCCCCATGCTATTTTCTTTAGCCGATTTGAATAGAAAAAGGCCGATGGTGGGCTTATATGACGTGTATTAAGCGGGGTTTGTAAGAAGGGCCTGGTGTTGGTAGAGATGTATTTTGTGAGAAAAAACGTGAGTCATTACACACACACGCACACCCTCACACACACTTATATATGTATGTATAAATATATATATATATATATATATATATATATATATATATATATATATATATATATATGTAATTATGTAAAGATATATATGTATATAAACATATATATATATAAATATATATATATATATATATACATGTATATATATGCATGTATAAATATATATATATATGTTTATATATACATATATATACATATATATACATATATATATATATATATATATATATATATATATGTATTTGTGTGTATATATATGGACGCGTAAATATATGTATATGTATTGATATACATACAGGATAGAACGATAATATTTTTACCCTAGAAAATACGACATGTTTCCATTTCCGTTTGACGACTTACCTTAGTTGCTATCTCTCGCTTTAACATACCTTGCTTATGGACTCCTAGAATTCAAGAGCGCTCAACTCGGTTAGTTTTTTTGCCTTAGGCATGGTAATACCTTTACACAGTGATTGCTTATCTCTAACTGAACTAAAAACATTAGAATTACCATAAATCTAACAAGTGGTCCTCTAATTTTGATCATGTGTAATTAATAAAAATGCAAATTTTTAAATACAATATTTGGAATGTACCTTTTTTTTCCATAACCTTTTAGAATGTAGAATCAGTAACCCTAAGTCGGAAGAGTTTTAAATCTATCTTTAAAAAATAAAAATAGATTTAACTTTTTTTTTTAAGTGGTATTAACATTTTGATCAGCAGTGTATATGTCTATATGTTAGAATGTCGTAATTTTATCGATACTAATTAAATGCATTATGATAAGTGCACAAAAACACCCACCCATATATATATATATATATATATATATATATATATATATATATATATATATATATATATATATATACATGTAGAAAAGTAATCATTTATTTGGAGGTGTTGTATAAGTGGGGACTCTTTATGAAATGCAATTTCAAAACGTAATGCTTCTCATAAGAAAAGTGGAGAAGGTGCTAGATAACATCATAGGGTTGCGACGTCTAGCGATAGTTTTATTAAGAACGAAATAGATTATTGAGTCTGTTTTGTAGAGCTATATTACGTTACTGGGGAGATTACGTCTTCAAGCCAAACATTTTTCAAGGGTAATTCTTGGCCTGAAGACGTAATCTCCCCAGTAACGGGTGATTACAGAAACATCTATGCACATATGTAGCCATCAATCTTAGTAAATAAATTTACTGTATATATATATATATATATATATATATATATATATATATATATATATATATATATATATATATATTTCTGCGGAATTATATTTTATTTTCTTATAATATACACAAATCCTTATTAAAAAAACTCAATATAATTACAGAGCAGTATAATGAATGAATGAATGGCCAAGTTCTATATTCCAAAGTTCTTTATGTTGACCAACTTATAATTTATTCCTTTATGTTCAGTCATTATACTAATTAAATTTGCAATCCCTCTCCTCTATTTGGGTGGAATAAAAATAGGAGACTTTACTTTTGGAACAATCCTCTTCTGATTTTCTATGGATATTAATGCAAACGTTGGGGTAGAATACAATTAACCGTAATTTATATTGCCACCTTTGTATAGTTAGATACATGCGTATATACATATCTTAATATCTGAGTTGAATCACAGATGCTCATTACCAACATATTAAAATGAAATCAATCTATGAATAGCTCTTGTCAAAAAGAGAGTCCCAGTTTTGTCAAATTTCCGGAGTTGACCTTTACTCTTGACCTGAAATGGAAAACTTACAGCAAATCTGTTGTTAGGTTCGCCGCAAAATTTATTGCATTATATAACTCCCTCAGAAATTATCTTACTACCGAGGAAATCCTCTAGCTGTGTAAGAGCCAGATACGTCCTTAATGTAGAACTGGTTATTTATTTGTTTCCCACGTAAGAAAATGTGATACAAGGTCGGTTTAATGTGGGGGATAACCATCCCCTCTCAAAAAGGGATTTTTCAAATATAAAAGTGCCTTAGTATAGAAAGTATCTCTCATCCATTGAGTAAGGAGACTTAATTTGAGTGCAGCATCTGTGCGGACACCACACTTCAGTGACCAGTCCGGTATAAGTACCGCGTGTCGACTAAATGGAGAACGGTTGCCATATTTGGGCGGCAGCTCTTCGCAGCACACTATTTTAGCTTGAAAAATTTCAAAACCGGCTTTTAAGCCTAGCAGACGATGCCCTTTATTCTCCGCAACCACTTTTTCACAGAGGAGATTTTTCTCTGTTCTGTCGTTATTTTCATGGCAGGTACTCGTCTTAGTATCAATCTATGGTCACCTCTTGTGAAATTCTAACAAAACACTCGTTTAGCTACAACAACAATCAACACTTTCTTCCACTCTATCTGTGCTTCAAACTGAACGCAACTTACTTGAACAAAGACTCTTTCCTAGAAGTGCCCCTCTGTATGGATGGAGAAAAAATCCAAGAGAAGCATAAAGAACATGAAGCGCCTTGAATTCTTAAATAGTCAGCCATTTTGTTCTAACCAGGCTAAATGTTATTTTATTTCGGTGATCTTCTTTCGTACGTTGCTCCTCATATATATATATATATATATATATATATATATATATATATATATATATATATATATATACATACATATATATATATATGTATATATGTATGTATATATGTGTGTATATATATGTAAATATATATATGTATATATGTATATGTATATATATATATATATATATATATATATATATATATATATATATATATATATATATATATATATATATATATATATATATATATATATATATATATATATATATATGGGATTGTCTTTTTAAAAATATTACATTTAATAATATTTTATAGGACCAAAAATCACTGGATTTGCATACCAGTAGATATATTTTCATTTCATTATTCTGAAATATGGGCTTTCCAGGGAGGTTACCTCAAGGGTAAATGTTTCTCACAAAATTCTTTTTTCCCTAAAGCGAATTTTTATTTATTTTTCTTTCTCTTCAAATAATGTTCTATTTTCAAGAGTGTTTTTATTCATAAAGTCTGAAGAAATGCTGGGTTTTGTAACATTTTCAAACGATATAACGTTTGAAGTTGTCAACCAGGCATGGAAACAATTGTAACGTAAAATGAAATACACTTTTTGTTGCTATCACCGCCTTTTTTTGAAGTCTTGATTTTGCTTACACAGTATATTAATGCTCAATTATAAAATATGATAATTTTGTAGCTTACTTTTTAAGTCATCTCTGTTTGGTATATGAGAATTTACTGGATTACACGAACTCAGTATATTACATACAATGTTACATCTAAAAATATTTTGTACATATATTTCTGTACATATATATATATATATATATATATATATATATATATGTACAAAAATACTTTTACTAAATATTTTTAGATGTAATATTTTTAAAAAGACAATCACACACATATATCTATATCTATATATATGTATAAAGTAGTATCGTTCGCGTGTGTGTGTCTGTGTGTACAACTCCCAATCATCAAAGAAATAAAATGGCCATATGTGTGTACACCCGTCCTAGTCAAGAAACATTTATGTCCATGTTAGGATACTTCTGTCAAAGGGGACATAATATTGTATACGGCCTTTCAATATATAACATTCTTCAAACCACTTTTACATTATTGAGGTACGCTCATTAACATATTACATTAAATTAAATCTATTTAAATAATTACCTCGATGACAATAATTATTCGACATAATAGCTTTGTTTCAACTATACTAATTAAAAAAAGTATTATTTAGTTTATTTAAATTTCAAGTTATATTTGATTTAACTGATTTTATCTGAAATCGTTTTATTTTCAAACCAAAAACCAGAAAAACAAAAGGGAGAATAACTGTGATAGTTTAATTGAAACGGAGCACGGTATTAAATATTTGTTTTCATTTCGAAATATTATTCTAAGCTGAATTATTATTTTATTTTTAATTCGGCGGAATTGTTTTTCGCATATTCTTAATTTTTAAGTAACCTTTTTTATTTGTTATCAAAAAATACTTAAAACTAATGTCCTCATTTACTTGCATCCTCACGAGGACAGAGTTAGTCAGAGACACATGTGAACAAAATCCATCATCCCCTGCTCTTTTTGTTTTTCCTTTATAAAATTTTATCGGTGTTGCCCATGATTTATTATATTAATTATACCATAGCAAGTGTGTTTTATTGCCTGCGAAACATATTTTCTTTATAATTTATTAAATATCTTAACTTAAAATGGTAAATTTTTACAACGTGAACCAACATTGTTTAACCCCTAGAAAAATGGTCAGTGTAAAGTTTCTTTCCAACTCCTCAAAAAACTTGAAAATGACGACTTTTAATGCTTTTCGATTGTGCTGAAAACGAATATCACAGTTAAAATTGCTTTATGATATGAATAAGTTATTAGGTGGTTAGAAAGTGGGTGCCCATTTTACGGTAAATTCATAACGGAAAATGACTGATCTCCCATTTTCTTAAAAGTAATTTTTCGCATCATGAAAACTACTCATAAGCCACAAATTTAATTTCAGCACAACCGAAAACCGACGGGGTGTTTTTTTTACTAAGAGATGCGTTCGTTTTACGTTTAAGCAGTCTTTATAAATAATATGAAAGAAGAAATTTGGAAAAAAAAAAAAAATTAGCGCGGGGGCTTTTTGGTCACAAAGCGTTCAACCATACATGTCATCTCTAGCATTTTGAAAAGTTTGGCGATCGAGGGGGGGGGGACAAAACATGACAAATATATTTTTTTAGTTTTTTGTGGTGGTGGTGAGGGGCGGAAATTACATTTGGAATATAAAATAACGATAAATTTAATCAATTTTTATGAAACCATCCTGTACTTTCACCTAACAATTTTATAAACAGAACGAACCCCAAAATATAACAAATTCAATTTTTAGGGGGAAAGGGAGGGGAGGATTACATTACAAATATAAAATGACAAAATGTCATTTAATTGTTTTTTTTAATTAATTGTGGTAGATCTTTCTTTTTCTTTTCTTTTTTTGCGATCGCATGGGCATTCACTGCTATTTTTAGTGAAACAAAAGTTGTAATGATTTACTTTTAATTATCTTTTCTTTGGGGGTGCATCTTTCCAGTGTTCAATATCCGGATAATAGTTTCTTCTCTTAGCCTTTCTGCCGAAATATCTGGTGGAGAGGGTATTACATACGTCTTTTTAGGGCGAATACATTTACATGTTTTCATCCGTTCTTTTATTTTTGTTGTGAAAGTATCCACGTTGCCCATAATGAAAAAATAGTATACCGGTGTTTTTCAAACAGAACTTTACTTCATGTCAATCCAGACACCTATGTGTACCCATGCTAATATATATATATATATATATATATATATATATATATATAAATATATATATATATATATATATATATATATATATATATATATATAAACAAGACTGTAAATTATATTTTACGCGGATACTCATATTAAAAGTATTAAAATTCTCTTATTCTGCAAAATTTTGATTTTTAATTCATGTTTTTATTTTTCCTTTCTTTTCCCTATTTCATGAACTCCTTGGACTAAAAAAACTTTCTTTTTTTTTTTTTGCATTTATGACGAGTTTTCATTTTATTTTGTGTTAATTCATGCAAATACAAGCAAACTTTTGGCTTCGTTTGCTAATATATTTACTCTGATTAAAACTCCATGACCAAAGGACAGAAAGGTACTTGTCCGTTGTGCCACGTAAAAAAAAAAAATCATAATCGCAAACATAATTCACTGAGCAACAAATACTTCCATGTATTATTATTCATCGGACTACTCTTCTCATATTGAGTGTGATTTTCCCAACGTTTCGAACGATATAACCTCCGACCTTCTTCAGGTGTATCTTGTCGAACTCGGGAATGTTTCCGTTGAACTCGGGGATTTAGACGGAATTTCGAGCGGAACCCTTTATTTACTTCACGGTGATAGCGTGCTCTTGTTCCGTCAGCCATGACTGAATAGAGGTCATAAGTAATTCGCAAATGCATATTTCGATCGCCCACACTGAGGATTGAACCTTCAACCTTCAGAAGAATATCACTTTTACAATTGATTTTTACCAGTACTTTAACCACTGCGCTACGGGTCTTTGCGGACAATTCAAGCACGAATTTTAAGAGGTTAAACCTACTTTTGTATTTCTAGTTCTAAATATCACCATTTTATTATACTAATTATTACTATATATTAATGTATAGCTATCTCTGTACTTATTACTTGTATATATTAATGTTTATATTATCTATTGTTTATAATTACTGGTTCCCATATCGTATTAAATTTTGTACAAGGTCTACTTAGTAATTGATTATTCCCCAGCATATGTGATGCTTTAGGAGTATCAGAATGTTTGTAAGGATTTTTGACCACCAAACTCGAAACTGCGAATAAAATATAAAAACTCGTAATTTCTCTTTCAAAAGTGGGTTGTTTATTTTCTTTATGGATTATACATCCATAATAAATTATTAAAGTTGTATAAAAAATAATAGAAATATTATTTTATTATTTAAAAATAAAACAGTAATGAAATTAATTGAATTTTACGAGTTCAGTATTTTTCAATTTTTAAACTTTAAAAATCTATCAAAATTTTTCTATTGATTCAATTTTTACATTATGTTCAGGTTAATGTGAAATGCTCTTTCCAATGAACTGAATATAATATTTTAGACAAACGTTTGTTTTTAAATTCACGCCCCCCCATTTTTAAATGTCTATTAAAAAGTAAATAATTAATTTACTCACCAAAGTGTTATATATCACAAATTGAAGATAAAAGATCAATAAATAATGTATTCAAATTTAAAACCAAAAAAAATGAGTGTTTTTTAGAAATGTACCTGTAAGGTCAAAAGTTTAACACTTTTTCTTTTTAAACTACGTTGTTTGTTTGTTTGTTTGTTTGTTTTTTTAATGTAACCGTGGTCCTTGCTGCTTTAATTAACAAAAAAATTAGGGTTAGAATTACATTTTTCAAGTAGTTAAAAGCTTGGAAAGACAGGGGGTCGAATTAATTCACGGCTCCCATTCTGAAACGTCTATAAGAATGTAAATAATTAATTTACTCACCAAAGTGTTATATATCACAAATTGAAGATAAAAGATCAATAAATAATATATTAAAGTTTAAAACAAAAAAGTAGTGTTTCTTTAGAAATTTACCTGTAAAGTCTGAAGTTTTAAACCTTTTTTTTTTAACCCACGTTGTTTTTGTTTTGCTTTTTTATGAAACCTTGGTCTTTGCTCCTTTAATTGAAAAAAAGTTAGGGCTGGAATTACATTTTTTCGAGTAGTTATAAGCTTGGAAAGACAAAGGGTGGAATTATTCAATATTTTTCGCGAAATTTCTAACACACCTACACCTCTCAGTCGTATGACTCTCCACCGTTCCTCTCGGTCTATTATTTTTACTTCGTCCCAAAATGGTAAAGAATACTGTTTTCAGATTTCCAAATACCGTTTATGTAATGTTTACCCAGTTTTTACTAGTATTTCTTATTTGATTATATTTTCGAATAATAGATTAGTAGGAAATATAATTTATAATCTTAAATGTTGTTCTATCCTGCTTGAATTTTTAATTTATTTGGCTGGGATTACTATATCAAATATTGATATGTATAGTCATATAAATTAATATTCATATTTATAAAATCTGCTTACGTGTAAAATGATTTTTTATTACATGATTATATATATATATATGTATATATATATATATGTATATATGTATGTATATTTAAAGGTTATGAGGGTTTTTTGAAGCATGAAAAACGATGCTACTTTTTATATTTAATATTTTTATTGTTATTTTTTTTATATTTCAAGCGGACCTCAACTCTCGGTAACAAAAAAGTATCGAAATGAAAAAGAAAAAGAAAACCGTTGAAAAAACTGGACATTTGTAGTATGGACAGCGTTCATTCCTAGCAATCATGTTCGAAAAAGTTCACGTGAATCATTTTAGCCGTTTGTCGAAGAAAATTGTGTTTTTTAAATATTTTTTTAATGTTGTAATATAAAAGCGTTTAATTCAAACGGCAAAAATGAGACGCAATTGATTTCAATATGAATAGAAATGAAATTGTTAAACGGTAAAAATAATGTAATGATTAGTTATGAATAATAATAATAATAATAATAATAATAATAATAATAATAATAATAATAATAATAATAAACTACTGAAGAGGGCAGAGTTAGAAAAAATGTCAGCTTTTTTAATGGTGAGTAAATTCCGTCTGTCCCTCAATAAAGATGGGACGAACATAGATAAATAAAGTAATAAATAAATAACAACAACAACACTAATAATAATAATAATAATAATAATAATAATAATAATAATAATAATAATAATAATAATACAATCAATAAAATTAATATTAGTTAATAATTAAAGGAGAATACAAATAGCCTCAGTCCTATATATATCAGATATATGTAAGTATATGTATATATATATATATATATATATATATATATATATATATATATATATATATATTAACACTCCGAATAGAAAACTAATATAACTAAAATAAAACAAAATCCGCAACATTAACGTTAGAAGAAAATACACCCTAATCATATTTAATAAACGGTCCAAATATTTTATCAGTGTTAACGTTTTTTATAAAATATTTATAAGAAAAACACGCACAGTTGGGGAGGGATACAGTGAAAAGGGTGGGAGGAGATAGAGTATAAAAATAAAAGGCAAAGAAGATGGGAAGAGGGTAGAAAAATATTTAATAAAAGAAAAGCATGTAGATGATAGAAAAAAAACTATGGAATACAAAAATAAGATAATAAAAATAAGCGATGAAAAATAAATCAACGATAATAAAATAATAAAGACCAACAATCACAAATACGATTTATAAATAAAATTAAACCAACAATATCCGGTTATTCCAACTCCAGTTATCGTCGGCAAAATTCAAAGTATAATATAATTCAGTTCAGTAAAAAACGCAATATTGCTTAAGAATCTTACTTCTATATTTTTAATCTTAAATGCATGATTTTATCCTTATCGTTCTTATAATCCGGTCCTCTTACTCTGGTAGAGGTTCATCTACTTGAATAGGTTGTTGTGATTAACCGAAAAATTCATTTCTTTTTCAAGTTATCTTTATTGCTCTCTCTTACCCTCTTTCCCTACTTCTCGTTAATCGGCTTATATAAGTACTAATCTATTTAACAATTTTAGTTAAATCCTTTTTTTTCCATCCTTATATAAATGAATTCTCTTTTGTATATAAACATTTTTATGAGTCGGATTATGTAGGTTAATAGGTTAAAGATAGGTTAAAGTTAATTTTATTTTTCTTTCCGGGAATTTAAACTGCATTCTTTATTTTCTGCATTTTTTATTCAAAGCTTCTTTAGGCTATATATTGGGGTTTTAGATATGTATGGCTAGGTTTCATTCCTCTTATCTAGTTGTCCTTCTGGTAATTAAGGTACATAAGCTTTTATGCATTTTTATTCTCTTAGCATGTATATGCTAGTTAACATGTCGCAGAATGGATCTTGTAATATTAAACATACTTATTTATAGTTTATATTTTTATTTTTTTTATTTTATTTATCTATTTTTTCATATATCAGTAAAAATAGTGACCGAATTATTTTACATTTTTTTATTGGGGAAGTGGTATTATCCACTGGAGAGCATTGTAATTAACAGCTGTCCTGTGTTTTAATCTCCGAAACAGCTACATGGTAAGCAGGTGATGATCTTCGTGTTCTGCTTACAAAATTTTTGTTAAGGTGTTCTCATTTCGTCTTATGTAGTTAAATTCTGTTTCAAATTTGAAGATGTTTGCGAAATGGGCTTATGCATGTGCTGAGTCTATTTCTATTTAACAACTTTAGTTAATGCCTTTTTTTTTCATAGATATATAAATGTATTCTCTATTGTCATTATAAAATTTTTAGAAGTCGGATTATGTAAGTGCTAAGTCTACGATAGGTTAACGTTAATATCTTTTCCTTTCGGGAATTTAAACTGTATTCTTTATTTTAATTTTTAATTATTTTTTTATTCAAAGCTTCTTTAGACTATATATATATATATATATATATATATATATATATATATATATATATATATATATATATATATATAGAGAGAGAGAGAGAGAGAGAGAGACATAGTGGTAAAACCATATGAAGAAGGAAATTTTTCGTCGCATGTTCTTTCCTTGTAGTTAAATAGATTTATTTTGTATTTTATATAAAAGTCATAAACTTAGGGCATCCTTTATATTATTGCAAACATTATTGGTTCTTTAATATTAAACCTGTTTTTGTGAATGGAAAAAACAAGTTCTAGATTTATTATTATAAACATATTTATGTTAGTTAAACAATATATTCTTTACTTTTGTATTAGTAATTGACTTTAAAAAAACAACTTCTGCATTATTTTGGCGTTCAAACGAACCATACTCCTAATTGGTATATCACTTCTTTGTTAGTTATGTTTTTATGTGTTTATATTGTTATTTCGGTTTTTATAATTTGTATATATTATTATAAATTTTCTCTCTCTCTCTCTCTCTCTCTCTCTCTCTCTCTACATATATATATATACATATATAAATATATATATATACATATATAAATATATATACATATATATACATATATATATATAAATATATATACATATATATGCATATATATATATATAGATATATATATATATATATATATATATATATATATACATATATGAGCTTAAAGATTAAGGCAAAATCCTGTAGATTAAAATATACATAAAGATGTATTAAAGTTAAGAATTAATTTTTAACTTGAATATATCTTTATGTATATTTTAATTTACAGAATTAAAGTTTAATCTTTAAACTTATATTTTGCTCTAATTTTGTATATTGAGCTAAACTTTTTTTTCGCTAGGATCGCTTGAACATATTATCCTACTGTAATATCTAATTATGCAGATCACTTAATTATCTAATATGTGATGCAACTCACACACACACACATATATATATATATGTATATATATATATATATATATATATATATATATATATATATATATATATATATATATGCTTTTCAAAATGTTAGAGATTATATATAATAAATTCCACGTTGTCCTGCTGTGAAATTTATTATATATATATATATATATATATATATATATATATATATATATATATATATGCATATACTTAATTTTTCTTATTTCAGATTTTGATCCCAAATATATATAAAAAAGAAATCATTTATTATTTATAGAAATATAGTTTTTATTAATTCGTATGACATTATGATTATTGGTGATTAACTTATGTAACATTTTTATTGCTTCCTTCAATCATTTTCATTGGTTTTTGCTTAAAATTATAATATAAAATCTAATAATCTTAAAATAACGAGAACGTGTCTCGAAAATCCCAACACGATGCTTCCGTAAATAACATGCAGGGAAACCATTATAGTTTTGCGATATAACCTTCATATCAGAGGAGTAGGGATTATCAATTATTAATAAATTTATTACAGCGCACTTTGTTTTTAATTCGACCAATATGAACAAGATAAAAATGTATGTGATTATTTAAAATGACACTATTTAACATCAACATTATGGAACATCTTTATGAGGTACTTACAAGTCATGGAACGAAAATGACATATCCCAAAAATTACGTAACTTTATCAAATAGTCTTTATTTAACCATGAAGAAGCGAGACCGGCTTCAGCAGCCGCCATTTTGTTTCAAAATTCTAGAGAAAAAATTCAAGTCAGTAACAGTATTTTTTATTCCTAATAATTAAAGTATTTTTATCGCTAAGAATTGCAAATTTGGATTTTCTTAGTTTTGAGAGATATATGATTTGACGAGGTTAATGTTTTCCTGAATTTGACACGCACAGATTCTGTTGAAATTCACGAATTCAATATAATTATTGAGTCTAAACGTATAAATATACATATATTAACAATATAACCTGCTGTTGTCCGGCATTGATAGATGATTAACGAATGTTTCACACTCCCATATTTTCATTGTCATCTAAACCGGTGGAATCACTCATTTTTCTATCAAATCGATATCAAATCTGATCCCCATCTGGCATCAATTGAAATAGATGGCTCGCGTCTAGGAGAAGCCTCATGTTTTGACAAGCTTCTGGGTTTGTCCTTTACTCCTGATCTGAAATTGGACACGTACATCAAGTCTGTTGCGAAGGTCGCTGGAAAGATGGTGGGATCCTTCCACCGCTCCAGAAGATATATCACTACTGATGCAATTCTCTATCTATATAAAAGCCAAGTACGTCCAAGGATGGAATACTGCTGCCATATCTAGGCAGGTGCTGCTTAAAAAAGCCTATCCTGCTTGACAGAGTACAAAATAGACTTCGTGGCTTAATGTGGGATGCCCTGTTTTCTACCCTGCAACCTCTCTCCCACAGAAAAGACGTTGCGAGCCTATCCTTGTTTTATCGTTATTTCCATGGCAGGTGCTCGCCTGAACTCCAATCTCTGGTCCCCTCTCGCCAATCTTTCACGAAAATCATCCGTCTAACTGAATCCACTGTGAAAAATTTCCCCTACTCTTTATCTGTGCCTAAATCAAAACGTGGATTCGATTAATAAAGCTTCTTTCTTAGAACTGCACGCCTGTTGAACTCTGTTCCGTGTGCCTGCTTCCCACCTGACTACAACTTGGATGCCTTCAAGTCCAACGTAAACAAATTCCTAATGAACCGCCCCCTTAAGTATACACTTCATCAAATCTCCACACTAACGTACTGTACTTGCAATAACCCTTATGCCTGAGTGGCTTCCGGGCCTTGATAAGTGGTGACCACCGTGTAAAAAAAAAAGAATACACTTTTAAAATACAAAAGGTTGGTATCATACTTCAATTGTGTTCTAAACAAAAAATATTTTTTACCAACGCGCCCCGCAAACATCAAAGAACTTACTGTTGATGTTATGTGCCGGGTTTTTAAGTCCGTGTCATAATAAAATTTCTAAAATACAAGTATGATGTTAGGCTTTGTAAGGTGCTAACTTTGGTAAAAAACTGGTTGGTCCTTTATTGTTCGTATTATTTCGATTATCGATTATTTATACTTATAAAAGACTTCTCTCAGAACACTGCAAGACATATAATATATTTTGGGTGGAATATCATAACAATCGGCCCAGCCGTTTTACACTTCATAGAGATCGAACTTACAAACACACAACCTCCTTTTTTTACAATAGTAAAAAAAAAGAAGAAATTTATACACTTGAGAAGAGTGGGAACGTAATCTATTAAACATTATTTTACTGATATTTAAAAATCAACAAATATTTATACATGTTATCGGTAATAAATTCAAAATTAAGTTAAAACTTAATTGAATTGCTTTTGATATTGGATAATATTTTTTTGATATCAGAAACGAGACAATTTTTCTCCGCTTCCGATATTGATTCAAATACAACATTAGGTTCCGATTTGTCACGATATATCGTCCAACGCCTGTGGACTTATCTTCCGTTTTCCTATTTCCAGCTGACTGCAATATAGTTGTCTTCAAGTCTAACGTAAACAAGTTTTTGATGAACCGTTCCATATAAGTTAACAAATTTACCGAATTTCCATTATTAACGATTACTATATTGCCCAATTTCTACTGTACACGCTTTAACCCTTATTCTCGTGTGGGTTCTTGGCCTTAATAAGTTATGATTCCTTTGTAAGAAAAAATATTGTAGCAATAAGAGTTCTTTAAATATTC
Source organism: Euprymna scolopes (assembly GCF_053919585.1). Lineage (NCBI taxonomy): Eukaryota > Metazoa > Mollusca > Cephalopoda > Sepiida > Sepiolidae > Euprymna > Euprymna scolopes. The sequence goes on from NC_136520.1 coordinate 51,982,689, forward strand.
AGTCCATAACAGTATATAATCAATTTTTAATGCTGCAATATATTAAGTTAAAAATTCATTATATATTTTACTAGAATTACTTGTCCTTTTCTTTTCCAGTTTTAATAAGTAGTCCTTTACTTTTCCATGTTTAAGCTTAACCATCTTACGTTTCATGCTCGCTTTTTTCCGTTATAATATAACTATATATATATATATATATATATATATATATATATATGTGTGTGTGTGTGTGTGTGTGTGTGTGTGTGTGTTTCTGTTTCCGGGCAATATCTACGATCCAGCAGCCTCGTCAGACCTTTCAAAAAACTTTTCTATTAGGTCTGACGATGGTGTTGGATCGTAGACATGGTCCGGCAACCGAAACATGTGTGACTACACGTATATATATATATATATATATATATATATATATATATATATATATATATATATATATATATATATATATTTTTTTTTTTTTTTTTTGCAGTTATGAATAGACTTTTTTCAAAATTTATTTTTATTATTGGGATGTACTAATTACGACTAGGACAACAGAATATTTATTTCGGTATTTGGACGGAGATTTTATGAAAGTTCCCTCTTAGAATTGTCAGTTTCCCTGCTTGTGAGCTAAATAGACCACAATATGGTCGTTTTCAAGTCTAACGTAAATAAATAATTAAGGAGTCATCCCCTTAAATAATTCAATTTACCAAATTTGCATTAGTAACGATTACTAAGATATTTTGATTGACCCTTATACTCAAATGTTTTTTTTTTTTAGTAAAAAAGAAAAAGTTTTACTTTTGAAACGACCCCCCATACACACACACACACACACACACACACACACACACACACACACACACACACACACACACACACACACACACACACATATATATATATATATAATATATATATATATATATATTAGTTAGTTAGTTAGTCAGTTATTAGTTAAGTATAATATATATATATATATATATGTATATATATATATATATATATATATATATATATATATATATATATATATATATATATATATATATATATACAGGGTGGCCGAAAAGTCCCAGGACACTCTATTTCTAACACTTTATGTATATATAAGCATGCGATTATTGCAGCTTTTTCTAGCGTATCAAGGAATTCTCTAAAAAAAATGGCACAAAGAACCTGGAGACGAATGGAATTGTGCAAGAACAACGAGGGCCAACATACTGATCCCCTAGACCACTAAATTAGTCTAGTTGTTTTCTGCTCATTTTCTAATAAAGTTCTCTTTTTTTGTTGAATATATATGTTTTCTGTGTGTTTCATTAAAAAATACTGTGTTTTATTAAAAATATATGTATAGTGTCCTGGGACTTTTCGGCCACCCTGTATATATATATATATATATATATATATATATATATATATATATATATATATATATATATATATATAGCGATCAAGCTACACCGAATATTCCGCGTTTAATTCACGCTTATGATGAATCCTAGTGTGGGAAAAAAGCGGAATATTCTGTGTAACTTAATTGCCATATATATTTTGTAACGTACTACCTAGCTCTACCTACGTACTGAGGAATGTTGAAGTTAACACTTAAAGTTTACGTATAAATCTATACTTTCGTATATTAATTTATGTGATTAAATAAAGTAGTCCTATATATATATATATATATATATATATATATATATATATATATATATATATATATATATATATATAGTGTTTAGTTATGGGGAGACCTTTTTCAAATTTTATTTTTTTTAATATTAGAGTGCAATAATTAGCGCTTTTAACACAAATTATTCTTTATTGTTTTTACACTTCAGTATATATCCGTTGATATCTTATATTTTTTTATATAAAAGGATGTGGTTCTCGGGTAATTCGCTGTGTCTAAGTGTGTCGGATATATACTCAAGGGTCAAACAGATTATGAGAATATTCTGTTGCCGTAGCCCTGTTTATATATATATATATATATATATATATATATATATATATATATATATATATATATATATATATATATGCATATATATATAGCCATATATATATGTGTGTGTGTATATATACGTGTATACATATATATGTACATATATATGCATATATGTACATATATATGTATGTATATATACATATATATTTATATATACATATATATGTATATATATATATATATATAATATCTCTTTACAACCCCTCTTTTCATAACCTATCATACTTTCATAAATCAGAGTCCATTTTCTGTAGACTGTTTTTTAACCCAGTCAACCACGGGTACTTTTGCTATATATATATATATATATATATATATATATATATATATATATATATATATATATATATATATATATATATATATATATATATATAAATATATATATATATATATATATATAAAGAGAGAGAGAGAGGGGGAAAGGGAGAAAGAGAGATAAATAGATAGATCGATACATCATAAGTAAGCATATATATATATATATATATATATATATATATATATATATAAAGAGAGAGAGGGGGAAAGGGAGAAAGAGAGATAAATAGATAGATCGATACATCACAAGTAAGCATATATATATATATATATATATATATATATATATATAGATAGATAGATAGATAGATAGATAGATAGATATATAGATATACAGACTGATGGATTGGGCTTTTTTCAAAAGTTATTTTTTTATTATTAGAGTGTAAGTAATTATGGTGTCACTTGGTCCTCAACGAATCCAATGTTTAAAAATACGTGGGGCTGTTGCTGGTGAATAGGCAAGTGTTTCGTTCCTCAACTAGAAGCCGAGAGGATGTGAACGCCCTGGTGGTTAGCGCTAACTACCGGATGTTGTGTGACGTAGAGAAAACAAAAAGAAAAGAGATATGTGTGGCCACTTGCGTCTCAGCCAAACTGTGTATTTATTTTTTCGAAGGACTATTATTATAACGATGAGGAAGAAGAAAAATAAAGAACCTCTCATTCGTCATTTATATCGAATATCTTCTTTCTAGACTTCGGTACAAGTATATATATATATATATATATATATATATATATATATATATATATGTATATGTATATGTATATATATATGTGTATATATATGTGTGTATATATATACGTATGTATATATGCTTACTTGTGATACGTCTATCTATCTATTTCTCTCTCTTTCTCTCTGTCCCTCTCTATCTCTCTCTCTCTCTCTATATATATGTATATATATACATATATATATATACATATATATATATATCCTTACTTGTGATATATCTATATATCTATTTATTTCTCTCTCTTTCACTCTCTCTTTCTGTGTGTGGGTGTCTCTCTCTCTCTATATATATATATATATATATATATAGTAATTTATAAAATATATATGACGATTATATATATATATATATATATATATATATATATATATATATATATATATATGCCTCCACTCTCCGCCTAAAAATCTTGACTTAACAAAAATTCTTGCAAATAAAAAATACGAAAAAAATATGGTTACAAAGAGAAAACAAAAACAAGAAATAACATGTAGTTACAGCTATCTTGAAGAAAAAACACAAACTTTCTGTTGATAAATAATTTAAAAAAAAAAACTAAATTAAATACTGAAATAAAATAAACAAATAATATCATTTTTCAATTTTTTTTTTGTTATTTTATATTATTTGTTTTTGCATTTTCCGATTTTTATATTTTTTTTTGTTTTTTTTAATTAGTCTGCGTCTGTTACGACACTCAGCTGACCCCGATGATTGCCGGCCTCGCGCGATCTATGCTTGACGGAAATTCACAAGAATTCGGTTCAAATTATACAAGAGTACCAAATATTATGAATAAAAAAAAAATTAATAATGAAAGTTACATATAACTTTATTGTGATATCGGAAAAAATTAGGAAACTTAATAGAAAGAGAAAAAAGCAAAGACGAAGAAATATGTTTAGGCCATGGCAGATCGAGTTGATGGACCAGAATTATATCGAATGTTAATATACATATAAACTGGTTTAGTAACATTTAAATTGGAGATGAGAATGAATAACTAATAAAAAATATTATTAGTATAAGAAATAAAGAATTATTGGAAAAATAATTGTCATATTCCTTACTTCTTCTTTATATATACTTATCTCCTTCCTCATTGGTAAATTATTTGTAATTTTATTATTTTTCAAAGCTTGCTACTTTATTCTTTATTTTTTTATACTTATAATATTTTTGGATTACTTATTCATTCTCATCTCCAATTTAA
>NC_136520.1:51991970-52039470 GCF_053919585.1 Euprymna scolopes
GCCCCCACATATGGTCTTTGCTTGCAGTATCTGCCGGAACAGATACTACACTTTGATCTTGTCCCCCGTGCCACAGAGGGCCGGGGGCTGGTTGAATTTATTTGCTTCCTCACTGAGCAAATTAGGCACAAGGCCGTTTTTTAATGTGGGGATGGAGGGAGGGGGGAGGGAAAGGGGGATTCTGCTCCCGAGAGGTGGGGCTAATCATAGCTGGTCTTTGCTTGCAGCATCTGCCGAAACAGATACTACACTTTGATCTTGTCCCCCGTGCCACAGAGGGCCGGGGGCTGGTTAAACACAATCAATGCTGGAGAGCAAGGCCGTGATACGGGAGTTAATATCCAGTAGACCAATCATACTAGCTCCTCGGCAAGACGAACAACCCCCGTATTTGTATTTCCTTTGTTAATACATTTTACTCCTCTATTCCCGTGTTACGTTTTTATTTTAAACCTTTACACCGGATTATAAGACTCAAATATAAATTACCTCACTCAAATGAGATTTTTCGCTAAATAAATACACAAGCAATTTCATGAAAATTCTACACTAAACAACTATAAAATAAGTGGGTTCTAGAAGATTTTTCTGTGCAGTCTGATTGATCAGATTTTATTGGTGACTAACACTCTCGGAATATTGACGATTCTTATTCCAAACTCTATTTAAGTAAATGAATAAGGTTAACCAAAGACAAATACTCCCTATCTTAAGAACGGGAACAGAAATCAAGTTACACTATTAATGTAACGATATTACAAACACCATCTCCACACGTGTAGATGGTATTAAAACATTGATGATGATATTTTCTCTTCTTACTTTGAGCCCATGGAAAAATGAGGTTAAAATGTGGCTGGCTACTTTTAATGCATCCAAAAATGAACTTCTGTCATTTCAACACAAACGCTTTGATCCTGACTTGTTCATAATTGGAATAAATGTATCTCATCTTAATAAAGCACCATACATAAACAAGATGCAATTACTAGTCCCACATCCTGATCGGAAATGGGAAATTGATAGGAAATTCATTGCCAAGTTCGTCATAAAAGCGGCAGGATTTTTCTACCGCTCTAGGAAGTATTACAGTTTAGACACAAATACTCTCCCTGTATGAGAGCCAAAATCGATTATTCTTGCCATATCCGTTGAGACTGTCAGAACACCCCTTTTTCACCTAGACATGAAACAAAGCGGTTTTAAATTCTCATAACCGATTCCTTTTTTTCTCTTTCTAACAGAACAGACGTTGTGAACCTATATTTGCTCCATTGTTATTTTCATGACAGGTGCTCTAAATATTTACGGCTAACATCCTTCTAGCTACAAACGCTGTCAGGATTTTCCATACCTATGTGTAAAACAAATATTAATTTACCTGTTACAAAAAGCCGTAAGCATCGCAAGCATTAATTAATGAGAAACGAATTACTTCTCATTATACTCGATCTTTATCAGTTATAGATCATTAAAACCATTTCCTGGTTAAGGTTTCAGAATAGAAAATATCGGTAAAGTGTGTGTGCAATATAATAATCGATAGAGTATTAAAATTATGATGATAAATACGAGAGCTGCCTGAGTTATAATATATTGAAGCGGATCTTATGACCTGGCAACGCCGGAAGGCCTCCTGGTATGTAGACATATATATATATATATATATATATATATATATATATATATATATATATATATATATATATATAGGCAAACAGTTAAAAAAATATGTTAAAAACCATGTTTTTAACTCATTTCAAAATGTTTTTTTAACATATTTTATTAACTGTTTGCTCATATTATAAGCTCTATTTCCTATTTGGTTTTATCGAGCTTTTACACCTGGCTGAGATAATTTTATAAATATTAATTCTATAATATTTATAATATGCTATAATTTTAGCATCTTGGATCATTTTGGTAAATTTAATTGTAATTTGTATGTATATATATATATATATATATTTATATATATATTTATATATATATATATATATATATAAATAATTTATGAAGAATTATATATAAATAATTTCTGAAGAGGGCGCTCCACCGCACGTCTGAAACGCGTTAAAAACGATTTCAATGATTTAAACACATTATTACAATGATCTAAACATAATTCTCAACGAAGAACCAAGACACGGAATAATAAAATAATGTTAAAAAATACACATTGTTCGTGACTATCCCCTATATATATATATATATATATATATATATATATATATATATATATATATATATACATATATATATATATATATATATATATATATATATATATATATATATATATATATATACTCTTCAGAATAATGTAATGCGATAGACATTCTGGTATGGAAATACAGTGATTATTGGTCTTAAAATGTATTATTGGCTGTAATATTTTATAAAGACTATCTCAGCTAAATAAAGATTGCTCAATATACACGATACAGCAAATAAATCATAATTTAATAATATATATTTAAATGTTATGACATGAAACGGTTAAATTTCAAATCTAGAATTTTTATTATATGCAAGACGAAGAATACATTTCAATTAGTATATCTCCTTAACCTATAGATTTTTGATGTCTTCCCATCTCCTCAAAGGGGAAAATATTAGCAAATATTATAATGATTTATACCTAATTTGCTAAATACAATAAACATAGAAAATCATTAAAAAATATCATAATTAAAAGTTTTTAGTTTTTAAAGTTTTAAATGTTTTATAAAATTTAATTACGATTTCCTATGCTTATTTTAATCTATAATTTTTTATTATATTTTATCCTTTGAGGAGATTGGTAGACATCGAAAACCTATAGGTTAAGGAGATATACTAATTGAAACGCATTCTTTGTCTTGACTTTAATAAAAGTTCTAAATTTGAAATTTTTCCATTTCACGTTATAAAATTTAAATTTAAATTACTAAAATATGACACACACACACACATATATACATATATATATATATATAAAGAGAGAAAGAGAAGGAAATAAGGAGAGCGAAAGAAAAAGAGAGGTACATACACACACACATATATATATATATATAGAGAGAGAGAGAGAGAGAGAGAGAGAGAAAGAGAGAGAGAGAGAGAGGGAGATTGTGTGGATTTTCATTTAAACACACCTTATAATATAGCACCTTTCGTTTCTGTTTAATTATTCTCCCGTTATATTTAATTATACTTTTCGTAAAATAATTATTGTTTATTAAATTGCTGTATATGGGATCTGTAGGTGTTTTTGTTCAATTTTTGCGTGCATATTTAACTGGCTATTTTAATTTATATTTTGTTTTAAAAAGTAATGTTGAAAGGAGACTGTAAGATACTTTTTATTATAGTTTTTTTTTTTTTAAATTAAAAAAACAAGAAATTTAAAAGTGGTGTCTGTTCCGTTATAGTTTGTATAAAAATTATGCAGAGAAAGAAATCTCTGTGTTGTATGTGTGTAATTTTCATTGGAATATCTAAAACTAACTTTTTAAGAGGTTAAAGAAAGATTTTGCTAAAAATTATTTTAAAGTCGTCCATATTTTTTTAATTCTATTTTTTAATTTTATTTATAATGCTTTTTTTATTGTAAACTACAGTGGCATGCTAGTTGTCGTTGTTGTTTTATCATTATTATTATTATTATTATTATTATTATTATTATTATTATTATTGCCTCACAAGGAGCTTTCACGCAGGCCATCAAGGATATCTCCTTGAAAACAACAATACTCCCTAGATCCGGAATACTCTCCACTTCTTTCGATAACATTCGCAAATGAATTTGCGTTATCGCAACAACTGTTTATCATCAATTCCTCGCTGACAGCGACCATTGGTATTCACTGGGATTTTAGTGGAAATATGCCTCCCAAAGGACCCGGTTCTCTTCGCCGTTGTCTAGCGGAAGTCTGGCTAGCACTATCTCCTCGGTCTTTCCGTCATCCCTGATCTTTCTCGGCTATTTGACACAAACTTTTTAGAGGGGTGGGAAAGGGGATAGAGAACGTATAAGATACGCAGCTTGGTTCCATGTAACGCTTCTTTATGCTGTGCCTCTGCAGCAGTTTTCTTCTGACCTGCGCATGTGGCTCATGTGTATTATTCTCTGCATTCAAGGGTTTTTCTTAATATGTCAGTTGTTTTCATTATTGTTATTCGTTGTATCTGTCCAGCCATTCCTCCTATTCCAATTTTCCCATCCTTTTGTTCAAAGCTTTTCGAAATTGTTAATGCTCTCACTATTATAGGTATTATCTCGATTTTCTTCATCATCCATATCACTTTCCGTTCTCTGGTAAGCACTGTGTATTTTCTCCGTTTCTATTTTTATATTCACGCTTTGGTCAGTTGGGACAGCGAAGTCTATGATTAGACAGGACTTTTCTTTCTGGTTAATTATTACGACACCCGGTCTTCTTGCTTAAGTGCGTTTGTTTGTTTTATGTCCATGCCCCATAGGATTTTGTGATTTTCGTTTTCAAGTAATGTTGCCGGCTTATGTTTGTACCACTTGTCTGTGCATTCGAAATGCAGTTGTTTGCATAATTCCTAGTGTACTGCCCTCCTCACTAAACCGTGCCTGTTCTTGTATTTCGTTTTGGGCCAGCTTGTTGCATTCACTTACTATATGGTTTATCGTTCCGTCTCTTTGTCCACAGAGTCTGCATTTACTGTTTTCTTGTGTTTTGTCGATCTTTGCTTTGATGTGGTTGGTTTTTATCGAGTTGTCTTGTGCTGCAGTTATTACGGATTCAGTTTCTAGGCTTATGTGTCCTTTTCGCATCCGCATCCAAGTGTTTACGTTATTTTCATTTTTTGTCATCCTTATGAATCTTTCTTGTAGTTGTTTCTCTTCGTAATTTTCTTTTATTGTCTTATGCTTTGTCACTCTGTTTTCTGTTTTATTGATTTTTTCAGTGTCTCTCGCTGCTATTCTTTCAGTGTCTTGCATTATGTATTTTTCTAGTTCTTTTTTGGTGTCATTCACACAGTCTTTTATACTAACCAGTCCCCTCCTGCCGTCTGTCCTTTTTACGTAGAGTCAGTTAACATCGTCCTTCAGATGTAGTGCGTTGTGCATTGTCATGAGTTTCCTGGTCTTCTGATAGAGGTGTCTCCGATCTTTAGTTCACCCTATGAACGGTTCAAATATCTTATTGGTGATACTGCCCATGTATTTATCCCTTTTATTAGGTTTCTGTTATATTATTTGGTTTCGAGAGGGTTTCTTGTTCTCCTGAGGTATTCCTTTTTAATTCTCTCTTTCATTTCTGTTGCTTTTATTGTGTCTGCTTCCAGTATACCTAGTTATTTATAGGAGTATTGTTCCCCTAGTGCCCTCATCCCCGTTAGATTGGGAAGTCTCATGTCTTCTGTCATCTCTAGTTTTCCCTTTCTTATAACTAGTAGTGCGCACTTTTCCATACCAAACTCCATTTGGATATCCTGGGTGAAGATCCTGGTGGTATTTATTAATGACTGTAGTTAATTTTCGGTCCTTGCGAAAACTTTCAGGTCGTTCATGTACACCAGGTGGTTCATTTTTTTTCCTCCTGTTAGAAAACTTGTATCCGGCTTGGCACTTTCTCAGTGTATTGTTCAGGGGCATCATGGCTATGGTGAACACTAATCGTGATAGTGAATCTCCTTGGAAGATGCCTATTTGTATGTTAATTTCTGTTATGTGTTGTCCATCAACTTATTATTATTATTATTAGTAGTAGTAGTATTATTATTAGTAGTAGTAGTGACAGTAGTATTTCGTGCTGTCATTAGATTATTGCGTAATGTAATGTAACTGTAAGACATTTTTTTTACGTAAAGCACGCCTACTAATTATGAATGAATGCATTTGTTTTCTCTTGTATTGTTAAATGTGCTTCAAACTGTGTCATGTTTACTTAACATTATCTGCCATTCAGAACTCACATCTGGAGAGGACTAAAAGACACCAATTAATCCACCATTAAAATGTCACGCAGTTTCTGTTGAATAAGTAAATGTCTAAACAATTTTTTTGTTTTTTTAATTGCACAAAAATAGATACTGACCCCTTACGCACTGCTCTATAAAAATATAAACATTAAGACAAAATAGATATATGCGGGTTACCAATTATATTATATTTTTATCATGGGTACCTCGCATTGTATGGGTGCATTAACAACAAAACCAATGCAATAAAATATGTTTAATACGAATAGCAATGGAGCCTAGTTTTATTACCGGCTTATGAACCATGGGTATTGCAATACTGGACTCATGTATTTATGACCTGTAAGTCTGCTACAGCCTGGAAACTCACCAAAATATTGGAAAGAAAACTAGACGGTTCATACACCCGTATTCTCCGAACAGTATTAAATATATCTTGGCAAAATCATCCCAATAAGCAGCAACTTTATGACAACCTACCTGCCATAACTAATACTATCAGGGAAATACGCCTATGATTTGCCCTTCACTGTCTGAGGAGCAAGCATGAATTAGTGAGTGATGTATTTCTATTGATTCCACGACACGGGCGCGCAAGCAAAGGACGACCTAGATCCACGTATATCCAGCAAATAGCACACGACGCCAACTCTGAACCTGAAGATCTGAGGCAGCTGATGGAAGACAGGAAACTTTGAGGAGGAAAATTCACATTGGTCCGGGCAAAGAGCACGTGTTGCTGCTACTGATGATGAAGTCTCAACTCTCTTACAGGTATTGATGATGTAAGCCTCTAAGAATTCAACTCATATAAAGAATGTGCATTAAGAAACAGAGATGAGCCATTAAATTCATGACAACAGGGCATTAACTGTGGAGATTACTATGAACAAAAATATAATATGGAGTACCACGATTCTCGTAGCCCTTTAAATTGTGCGTTAAAAACTAGTTATTGCTTTGGTAACTATCATTGCTCTGTCTCCTTCTATTGCATTCCTCTACTGACACTCTCTTTCATTAAAAGGACCTCACTCACCCTTGTATCCTGACATTTCACAATCTCTGTCCCAACCTCGCAATTTCTATACCTATTATCAAATGCGTTTTCTTTTTTCTTCATCAAGTTAGCATATAACACTTAATACATGTAATACTATACTGATTAGACTTCATTTTCAGTAAAAAACTATAACACTGTTTTTTGGCAATGTCAGCATAAACGAAAAAGCTTGTTGCCTAAATTTGCGGAGTAATACACACACATATATTATAGTAAATAATTATACACACACACAAACATTTATATATATATATATATATATATATAAATATATATATATATATATATGCATAAATGTAATTCTTGGTTCGTTCAAAGTCGATGGAACGATATTTCTACATTACCAATTTAATTCAAATTTTCAGAAAATTTATCTGTAAAGTCAAGCAATGTTTGCATGTTATTAAAATAAATTAAGATCGTTAAGATCGCAAATTATAAAAATATATTAAATAAAATAAAAATATTTTTCGTAACTGCGAGACTGTCCGCCAATTTGTTTCCGGTAGAAATTAGCCTTTCACGTGCACCCCACGTTGACGACTTTCGAATGACAACATTTAACTATCTAATTAAAAGATGGGGGAAAAATCCCTATTTTTAAATTATATATATATATATATATATATATATATATACATATATATATATATGTATATATATTGTACTTTAACCTTACAATTGAATTAAAAAAAGACATATCATAAAACTTTAATTAAACTTGGAAATGCGATTTAAAAAATAGCGCGGATCGGTAAGTGCACGAGCACCATTTTTTTATCTTATTTTTTTAGTTTTAAAAGCTTTCCGGGCGAAGCCTACCTAAAAAAATTTGTCTAATTCTTAATTTCTTATTTTATTAGAAAAAAAGGTAAATATGAAGAATTACTCCACCCTCGAAAATTCCTTTAAAATTACCTCTCTTATAGGTTTTCGGGGTCGCTGAAAACGAAAATAACGTTTATAATTAAGGCAAAAGAGAAGTTTCCAAGATATGAATAAATGTTAGTTTTAAAAAGTGGAGGATCGCGTTTCCATAATAATTTAACGTAAAATGATCACCCACTTTGTGACCGCGATTTTTTTTTCTTGGGGGGGGGGAGCTTTCTTTCTACCCTTGGAAAAACCTTTAAAATTACCTGTTTAAATTGCAAAATGCAAAAGAAATCAAACAAAAAAATTTTATCCAAGAAATACAGAAAAATTTATAAAAATAGCATCCATTTTTTTCTATCGAATTCATTTGCTGTTTTTATTGAAAACTATTTTCTCCCGGATTTTTTTATATAATTTTCCATTAAAGGGCTGTGCGTCTCACATTCGTATATAACAAAACATTTTTTTGTAGATTTCGGTGTGCTAAAAACGAATCTGCAAAACGTTTCCGTCGCAGAAAAATAGTTTTTATGATATTAAGAAATTACTTTTTCGAAAAATAGGCGATCACTTTTCCATGTAAATTTAACTTAAAATAAGCACTCACTTTCTAGCCACCTGAGAGAGGAGGGGATTTTTCCCATGTTTATTGGCTAAACAGCTTTTGTTTATGCACGCGCGTAGCATAAACGAAGGCTACGGCTGTGAAATGGAAAATAGTCCCAGATGTCAGGGGTTATTACCATGCAAAAGAAATCAAACAAAAAACTTTTTAGTCAAGAAACACACAGAAAAATGCCCCTCTCTCAGGTGGTCAGAAAGTGGATGCTCATTCTAAGTTAAATTTACATTGAAAAGTGAGCACCCACTTTTCGAAAAAGTAATTTCTTCATATCATGAAAACTTTCTTTTTGCGACGGAAACGGTTTGCAGATTAGTTTTTAGTACATAGAAATCTACAATAAAATATTTCTTTATATACGAACATGAGACGGGCCTTAAAGTAAAATAATACCTGATTTTTTGGGCAGATTTGCCGTTTAGTTGTACAAATATCCTCAAACCAGGTAATCACTAAAAGGGACTCTTAAAGGTCGTCACCTGTATCAAGCAAAAGTTTAAAACCACTGATTATATGCCAGCCTACGTCACAGTAGCATATATTGAGTGAGTTCCTAACAGTATTTTGTATAGTTTTTTAGTTTAAACTCATTTTCCCAAAATTTCCCCAAATCGTAACGTGTTCAATACAGTCTGCCGCCATTTGTATTTTTCAAATATACCGATAAACACTGGGTGTTTTTGAACCGAGTAAACATTATACATTACATAAAAACGCTACAATCTTATCCAGTTAGGTAGAACATTGACTTTTCTTGCCTTTGATTACATTTATTTGTTATATATTTATTTTTTGACAATTTCTTTGCATCTGTGTTTAGTAATACACACCCTTTTCATTTAATATAACGTTTAGTCGGCTTGAAAACAGTGTTTATCGGTGTATTTGAAAGATACAAATAGTAGCGGACACTGTTGATTACGTTAAGTTTGAGAAAGTGAGTTAAAACTAAAAAACTATACAACATACTGTCACCCCCCCCACCGATTATGTCATTCTATGTCATAGTAACATATATTCGGTGGGGTTTTCACACTGTATTGTATAGTTTTTAGTTTTCAACTTACTTTCCTAATCTTAACGTATTCAACAGAGTCTGCAACCATTTCTGTTTTTCGAGCCGATTAAATATTTTACCTTACATAAAAACACTAAACAATTATTCAGTTGGGTAGACACATAACTTACCTTACCTTTGCTTTCATTTATTTGTTTTTGGACAACTTTTTCGAATCTGTGTATAGTAACCCCCCATCACTCAAATATCAATTACTAACTCATATTTTTGTATACAGAAAAAAAAAATTAGCGTTTCAACATTTTTGCTACGTTTAGCTTTATCCACTGGTTGTTGGTCGAGCCCAAGCCATGATTGACGGTAACCCCGAGGATCAGGATCCAATCTGTAAGAGTACACTTTTTTTTCATTTTCGCCTTTTTTTTTACTTTTTGTAGTGGATCGCTGTACTAAGAATATAAGAAACATGTATTTTCTCTTTTTATTTGAATTTTCCATTGCACCAAATTGAGCACCAGCAATGCGTGGCAGGGTACAGCTAGTATATATATATATATATATATATATATATATATATATATATATATATATATATATATACACTCACCCTACAATAGTTGATTGAAAATCCATTGTTCAGACGCAAGTCTTAACTTCTGTAAAGTTTTTACAATAAATTAATACTAACATCTTCTCTTGGAAATAAATTTCTCTATAATTGAGCATATACAGCCACTATAAAATGACAATATTAGGATAAATTTTCAAAAGTATTTAATTATATCGCGGTGTTCCCACGAACGGCTTTGAAATAACTTTCAAAGACAACTCCGTTTATATCTCCTATTTTTAACTCAAATAGTGCAAAGAGCTACGAGGACGCGATTGACGTTTTTTTTTTTTTTTGCTCGCTAATGTAATTTTGGACGTAGTCATTACAATACTTAATGCAATTCATCCAGTAATTAGTGTATCACCGAGCTTGCTTTTAAGAGTCTAACACCGTTAATATCTGTCACAGAAAATTCACAATTTTTTAGTTGTAATTGGATGGGTTTACTATCATAATAATGCAAACTGCAATCACCTCTCATCTCCTGGTATATTCAGACAGAAAAAAATAGGAGGAATTACTTTTTAGAACGTTCAACTTGACCAACGTTTAAAAGCATTTAAAAAATAAATCTTTAAATTTCAACAGCATTTCTTGCGGTTAACGGTAACCGAAGGGATTATGTATTTGCTAATAGAGCCAGGTTCGAATCTATCAACTGGTGTTAATCATGACATCCTGTACTGATGATTCCCAACAGGATGGATCACTAGCGTCTGTACGTATTTAATAATTATTATAATAAATAATTATACTAACCCCTGTAAGATGCATGACAGGTGCTCGTCTGAACTCCAATCTCTGGTCCCCCCTCGCCAATCTTTCACGAAAAACACCCGTCTAGCCGAATCCACTGTGAAAAATTTCCCCCACTCTTTATCTGTGCCTAAATCAAAACGTGGATTCCATGAACAAAGCTTATTTCTTAGAACTGCACGCTTGTGGAACTCTGTTCTGTGTGCCTGCTTCCCACCGGACTACAACTTGGATGTGTTCAAGTCCAATGTTAACAAATTCCTAATGAACCGCCCCCTTAAGTAAACACTTCATCAAATCTCCACACTAACGTAATGTACTTGCAATAACCCTTATCCCTGAGTGGCTTCCGGGCGTTGATAAGTAGTGATCACTGTGTAAAAAAAAAAGTTGTTGCTTATAGTTGAGCACTTGCAGATTAATTAAACTCGGTCAATTTAGCTGTTTTCTACAGTTCATCCTATAATTATTCTATCAATCTAGGAGACGATAAAAAGCATTTAAAAATAAAATTTCAAAATGTCGTGACACTGTGAATTTGTTTATCTCTCCCTCTCTCTCTCCCTGTCCCTCTCTCTCTCTCTCTCTCTCTCTATATATATATATATATATATATATACATATATATATATATATATATATATATATATATATATATATATATATATATATATATATATATATGTATATATATTCTTGCCTGGTTTGAATCTATCGGTCGGTGTTAATCGTGACACCCTGCACTGATGATTTGCAAACGGATTAAACACTAGTGTATGTAGCCTCTTTAAGGAACTCGTTTCTTATCCGTGAGCACTTTCAGGTGAATTAAAGTCGGACAATTTAGTCCTTATGCGCAGATCATCATATAATGATTAGATCACTCTGACTGAGATTAAGAAACATATTTAAAAATAAATGTTTAAATTTCAACAGGATTTTTATCGGTTAACGGTAGCCGAATGGATTAGGTCCTTGCTAGTGAAACCAGGGATGGCTTTTGTCGACGGGTTCGAATTTATCGACTGGTATTAATTGTTACGCCCTTCAGTAATGATTCCCGAAAGGATGAAACATTAATGTCTGTTCGTATTTGATAATTATTATAGTAAAAAATTATATATATATATATATATATATATATATATATATATATATATATATATATATATATACTATAAATTACAATTAAATTTACCAAAATGATCCAAGATGTTTAAATTAAAGTATACTATAAATATTAAAGAATTAATATTTATAAAGTAATCTCAGCCAAATGTAAACGCTCGATAAAACCAAATAGGAGATAGAGCTTATAATACGAGCAAACAGTTAATAAAACATGTTAAAAACACTTTGAAATGAGTTAAAAACATATTTAATCTGAAAAGGAAACATTATATATATATATATATATATATATATATATATATATATATATACATCTGTGAAAATATGCTTTTTTCTCAATTATATTTCCCTTTTTTCATTTACCAATCCTTAATTTATGAAGCTCAATGAAATTAGAGAGCATATCACATTCGACAGAGGCGACGGATTTCCAGGAGATTGGTATCGTTTTTAAGGGAGACCCTTCAAACGATAAGTCTCGAAAAATTGGCTAAAAACATATATCTTCACCCTCAACTGAGAGCTCTTCAGGGAGGGATTGTTTCTTTCGCCGATATTTTCGAAAGTCATCCTCTCTTTTCGATTGCCTAGCCAAAATTTGAATTTCCGTCACTTCCGGTTTGGATTTGGGCGCAACAGCAAAGAGGTCGCGTCCTTTTTTTACGTTCTTTTCCTCTTTTGCAGTACGTGTTCGAACCAGCCTGCCAGCCTTCTACCACATTTTTTTCTTGCTCAACACACACTTCTAAACACCCGGGCAACGCCGGGCTAGTAAAGATTAAACGACAGTCACTAGAAAGAAAAAAGATGTAAGCGTGACGCAACGCATACGCTATCGTACTAAGATATACATAACACGTCGTCTTATGACATATTACAAAAATCTAGCACTGCCTACATGTCTGAAATGTCAATAGAAAAAATACGTCTCTGCAAAGAAATCAGATATTGGCAGTACTAGAACAAGTAATACTGGATGCCTAACATCTAATCCGCCCACCACGATCTCTCAACGTCTTATCTCACACGACGTATCCAAGAAAAGAGTTCTGAAATAAATGAAAAACAATCACGGCAATTCTCGCTGTGTTAAATTATAACCTTCGCTTTCACATACACGAATACTTAATCATTCGAGTGCATAAACTCATAATCGACTAAAAGTGATACGAGGGCGTAAATGTTAAAATGTTTCCAAACGATTTTGATTGACTTTCATAATAACTGTATCAGTTTTACTTGTTCAATCTTATTATGTAATCGGTAATAATTCATGAAAGTTGAAAACGTTTACAAATATTTCGAGTTCTTATTAACACATCATTGGATCGTTGAGTTATGAGTTTAACGGTAGGGACAAAAAAGATCAAACAGGATTTTTCCAGTATTTTAACATACCCCCCCACATATATATATATATATATATATATATATATATATATATATATATATATATATATATATATATATATATATATAATACAGGGTGGTCGCTAGAAAAGTGGGTAATTTGTCAAACAACGATTTACTTTTACAAAGTTTTCAAATTTTATATTATACTAATAAATACTCCAAAATATCGTCCGTGCACTTCACTGCAGCGTCAAACAACGATTTATTTTTACAACACTCACACTGCACCAATCAAAATATAGCATTCACGCATTTTATTCATGATCAAAGCTGACCTTCAAAATTTCCCGCTTTTCTAGCGACTACCATGTATATATATATATATATATATATATATATATATATATATATATATATATATATATATATATATATATATAAGAATGTGAGAGAGTATAAATAAAAGAAATACGTATTTCCACAGCCAAAGCACTTCTCAACTCACACGAGAGCCAACACGCCCATGACTCTAGTTTCGCCCTCATTTGTTCTCATCAACTAGACATATGCGAATTCGGGATTCGAAACCCGAACCTCGACGCTCTTGCATGTGAGGTTAGTACTCTGCCACATGAGCAAACGCGCCACACAAAGGAAAGTCTATGATCTAACACGGATCAAGCAATACGGGGCAAAATTCGACTAGAGAATGGGCCTACTTCTTGTCGAACAACACAGGTGGTCATTCAACTAAGCTGTATAACACCAGCCGATTTCTCACAAGTAAGAATTTAATACTCGCCAGTACAATGCCATCTGGCAGTCTAACCTAGCGGGCACTTTATAACAGAATTTTCTGGATGTGACAGGTTTCCACTTATTTCCATTATTTCCACATCCAAACAACCCACGTCGCAGCTCACAAGCGCCATGGCAGCTAAAAACGATTTTATGTAAATGCACACACACTCACACACAAACACACACACATACACACACACCCATATATATATATATATATATATATATATATATATATATATATATATATATATACACACATATTCTCTCTCTTTCTCTCTCTGTCTCTCTTTATATATCTGTATAAATAAAGAGAGAGAGTGTGAGATAGATTGATTGAAAGATAGATAGACAGATAGATAGATAGATAAATATTAAAATATTATCCACATATATTTAAATACAAATCAGTCAAGGTAAAACCTACATAATTGTAAACATATGGCAATAGACCTTATATACTTACACAATACTAGAGTAAATCCAAGGTCAAAATATTTATTTATTTTACTGTTCATTATTGAGTCCGTTATTTGGAGTTGGTTTTCAGTTAATCTTCTTTTTTTATATATATGATCGCTTATAAAGAATAGATCTTTTTTTGTAGAGTTCAAAGATGAAATATACGTGATGGAGATACCAATTCGGATGTTATTACTTGATCGAAACGATCCTAAGAACGCATTAAATATTTTCATTTGAAAAACAATGAACACTAAAATGAATGAAATCACTGTCACTGGAATGTTGTAGCTTAATATTGTATATCCGTCAACACACACACACACACACCCACACACACACACACACACACACATATATATATATATGTGTGAACATATATGTTTGTGTGTGTATATAGATAGATAGCTAGACACATCGAAGTGCACACACACATACATATATATACACACACACACACATATATATATATGTATATATATATATATATATATATATATATATATATATAAAATAGTTAGAGAGAATAAGAGCGACTGCGTATGTTCCCTCCAAAAATGGGGCACTGTCTCTGGTCCAGATCGTGTATATTATTGTTGTCAGTGCCAATGTAAATGTGCTCACAGATTGTATATTTATCTGTTTATACTGACCGAAAGGCAGTGAACTACTAAAAACATTGGACTATTTGGGATGGTTTGGCATATAATTTTCTTCTCTCTTAACTATTGCCGTTATAACCTTAATCGGGTGTCTATCTTACGCTTCTTCGAATGTCGGAAAGCGGACGGAAATGACGTCAAAACGAAATAATAAAACCCAAAAGCAAATAGAAGCATCTATACAGCAAACTCTTATACTTTTATTTTCTGGATGATAAAAAGGATGGAAATAGTGCAAACATGAGTAATTGAAAAATATACGATTTTTTGGAAATAGGATTCTGAAACTTAAATGTTACAAATAGGCTATTTAATTGTGGATTATATTAACTTAAAGTTTTACAAAAATATGAAAAGTTAAAGAGGATCGAAAATGTTTATACTTTTATATATAAACAATTGAAAATTAAAAGAACGTAAGCATGGAATTTTCTATTTATTCTAACCCATATCATATTAAAAATAGTAAAATAGCTTACTTGTTTGCAAATTAACCAAAATGTATTCCGAATGTTTTTTATGATAATCTTTTTTAATAAATATTTTAAAAAGATCGCTGTATTTTAAGCTATTGCAGTTTTTAGTTATTAACTTATAAATAATTGTTTAATCTATATATCTATAAAAATGAAAGTGTATTTGTGTGAGTTTGTGCGTACATTTCCCTACCAAACTACTCTGCCAATTTTCAGTCTACAGACTCGGGATTAGACATTAAATTTATTGAGATTTGGGAAAATCCTTTTAATCGGTTTTCAGCCAATTATTTAGCTGTCAAGGGAGCCAAATTCAACGATTAGACCTTTGAAAACTCTACTAAACTCCTCCGTAAATCTTGGGTCTAAACACTTGAAATTTTAGATGTAGGTTACTTTGACATCGATCAAGCATTTGAATTCGATTTGAACCCAAAACAATACATGTTACGGGGTCAAAATTGAGGTCATAGTTAACAAAATTTTACCTCTGCGATATCTACCAAATTACCCAGCCAATTTGTGGTAAAAAAATTTGAAATTTTACATAACATGTATTCAAGCATAGGGAAAGCTTTTTAATCGGTTCTGGGCCGACAAGAGGTCAAAGTTTTTAAAAAAAAATGTCCTTTGTAGTCTCCAGCAAACTATTCAGCCAATTTTGCTTCTACATATTTGAAATTTTACATAGAGGTTATTCAGACATGCAGCAAGTTCTTTTTTTTTATCAGATTTTGTGTGGAAATTGGGTTGCCAAGAGGTCAAACTTGAAAGAGTTGATCTTTGCAGACTCCACCAAACTCTTCCACCAATATTCTAAAAACTCAAAATTTTAGATGTACTGTTACCTGGACATGAGTCAAACTTTTCAATATATATATATATATATATATATATATATATATATATATATATATATATATATATATATACGTGTGCACATAACGTTATGAAGAGTACATAGGACTTAACTGCTCGTAATTTATTATAGGAGTAGCAATGTGACGTAATTCAATAAAAATAGATCCGCTTGCAAGTAAGTCAGCCATGTTACTTGTTATCAGTAGCTCAAATGTAGAGGTAAATAATTAAAATTACTAAGCATGTAATTTTCTAACTTTCAATTATTTATATTTACAAGTATTCAATTTTAGAAGATATTTATTTTGTTTATAGTTTTATAAGGCATCTTTCAGTTCGCAATATAATGCACAGTACATAAAAAAATATTTAACTTTCAAAACCTGTTTTTCGAAAATAAATTGGCATATTAACGTTAATGAAATGATATGAGATAATTTATGTGACGCTGATACAATGACAGTATACATGCATTTATTTGACTCGTAAGTTTCTTTGAAAAACATAACATTCGCTAAAAACGATACTTAGCTTTAACTCATCTTTTCAATTTTCCCCACTCTGTATCTATGCCTAAATCAAAACGTATATTCCATGAACAAAGCTTCTTTATTAGAACTGTACGCCTGTGGAACTCTGGTCCGTCTGCTTGCTTCCCACCTGACTACAACCTGGATGTTTTCAAGTCCAATGAATACAAATTCCTGATGAACCGCCCCCTTAAGCAGACACTTTATTAAATCTCCACACTAACGTACTGCATTTACAATAACTCTTATCCCTGAGTGGCTTCCGGGCCTTGATAAGTGGTGACCACCTTGTAAAAAAAATACTTAATGCGAGTATGGTAGTTTAATTATATGACATTATTTAAATTTGAAATTTGAAAACTTGAAAGTGCCAGAAATAATTATAAAATCATTTTATTTACTTTTACCCTTCTACTCAGAGGCACCACTTCCTCCTGAACACCAAAGGGGGGGGGCTACGTACCGACAGTACAAGTAAAAGTAAATAAAATGATGTTATCATTACTTCTGACACTTTCAAGTGTTCAAATTTCTCATTAAAATTTTATTAAAACAAGTGTCTTCTAAAGTGTGTCACCATATTTTTTTACTTTATATCATATTATGTTTCTTCATATTTTAATAAATATTGTTGTTCTTACAATGTCTACGAGTGGGACAATTCTTGATTGCCGTCATACTCATAATATTTCGTCCATTGCAATTACGGAGCTTCTTCATGAGATGTTTTATGAACCGTTAAAGGAGATACATCGTTCTGATTCAGGAGTAAAGACCAGGTATTAACGTTAATTCAGTGTAATTCTTTAATTTATCTTGTTTATTGTAAGACGTTTATATTTAATGAATATGTAATCCAAACTGTTAGATAAATTGCAAACACTAAACACAGGGTGGAAGGATAAAAATGCCACCATAAAGAAAAAAATACTACCATCTTATTTTAAAACTTTTTATTTAAAAATCTATTCAGGTAACTTGATAATATTGCAAAGCTGACATCTAGTTAGTTTAGCCGCCTTTAGCCTCAATCGCTGGATCGATACTGGTCTGGGAGCATATCTTTTCCACACGCGTCGGCGGCAAAAAATAAGTCAAAATAGGAAAAAAAAATCGTTATATATTTTGTGAATTCATCTTAGATTATTTTTAACTAGTTCATATGTGTGTCACGTTGATACAGTGGTAACGTCACCATCCTTGCATGGTACAATTTTGCTTTCGGTTTCGATTCTATCTGATGGCACCTAAATACATTTTTGCCTTTTATAATATATAGGAACACTGGACTAATGCAAAATATACTCTTTAAGCGTATTTTACCACCGGGCAAAGCTGGGCGCCTTACCCCG
Organism: Euprymna scolopes; assembly: GCF_053919585.1. Classification (NCBI taxonomy): domain Eukaryota; kingdom Metazoa; phylum Mollusca; class Cephalopoda; order Sepiida; family Sepiolidae; genus Euprymna; species Euprymna scolopes. The sequence goes on from NC_136520.1 coordinate 52,010,484, forward strand.
CTAGTTCAATATATAAAATGTACTGTGTCTGTCTTTCTGTCTGTCCGTCTCCATGTTTTCAAACTCGATCTCCTCCTAAACTAAAACGCAAAAATGGGTTTCATTTCATTGGACTTTTTACGGACCGTTCTTTTATCTGTTTTCACCGGGTTAAAATAAATTTTAATAGGTCATAATAGAAAAAATCGTTATAAATTATGTACATTCATTTTAGTTTATTTTTCATCATATGCGTGCCACTTTGGTTCAATGATAACGTCACCAGCTTCGAATGCTACAGTTTTACGTTCGGTTTCGATTCCAGCTGATGGCACCCCGATACTTTTTTTTTTTAAACTTTTGTAAACACGACTCTATAAAACTATATCCGAAATCTGGACAAATCAAAATATAATATTTAAGCGGGCAAATATATTTTACGACAGGGCAAAGACGGGCAATCCCACCGCTATTTTTGTATAAAATTATGAAATCGTTCTTTGATTATATTAAAATATCGGACCATTTCTTCTTTACATATATACATACATACATATATATATATATATATATATATATATATATATATATATATATATATATATATATATATATATATATATATATATATATATATATGCATAAATGAAATAAGAATTACAAAACTCCCCCAAAATTGATTACATTTTTATTTCCATAAGTAATATCCCAAGAAATGTTGAAATGGAAACGTAATCAACTTTTTTGGATTTTACCGTTATTGAATATTTTACACTTCACCAGCCCATCGATTTACGTGAAATCACCTTTTTCTGTCCCCTATTTCCTCTGCATCACTATTTTTTACCAAGTAAGATCTATGTCTTACTTGTAGTTTCATTAAATAAGTTTGCAAGCAAAATCCGATCCCGCATTTTGCTAATCCCTAACCTCTGATGAGAAGGAAAATACTTCTTCGAAACTCCGCAGATTAAGGACTGTCCACTTATTTTGTTCGTCCTTTTTAAAATTAAATATGTTTTTAACTCTTTTTCGGAGTGTCTTATTAACTACTTGTTCTTCTCTCTCTCTCTCTCTCTCTCTCTCTCTCTCTCTCTATATATATATATATATATATATATATATATATATATATATATATATAATTTACATACGTATGTGTATATGTATCTGTTTATATACGTGGTGAAAGCAACTTTTCTAGGAGAAGCAAATCTCTGATTTAAAAAAAACATAAAGCGGGAGACAAGTACCAGCATTAATCTTGTCTGCAGTTTAACTTTTTGCTGGCCATCTTGCTCTTGTTTGTTGCTCGATCTCAACACTTTGAACTGAGAGAGAGACTTAGCTGTCGTACAAAGCTAAAACTCTGTAACATCATCTGTGTAGAGATACTCCCCCAGGCATTTGTCTATAAAAATGGTCCTGTCACGATGGAAGTCATTTTTGGGCTCATGGAATTTAAATGTCTGAGGGAGTGGACCTCGTCTGAGAAGACGTTGCAATCATCATGTATACTATTACAATAACACGTGACATCATAGACAGAAGAAAGGAAAAAAATAAGAACAGATTGATGAAAACCTGAAGAAAGAAGGAACGTGGATAGGAACGGTAATTAAGGGATACGGAAATGCATCTATAAATAGATAAATCTCTCTCTCTCTTTATATAAATATATATATATATATATATATATATATATATATATATATATATATATATATATATATATATATATATAAGCGAAAATTCACAAACTTTGTCTCATATGAAAGATCCACCATCCGGACGATAAATATCGAAAAATTGGCCCAATGCGCCCATAAGAAGTGCGTCAACTGATCGATTTTTTGCGGGGGGGGGGCCAAAAAAGTAACATTTTTATGTTAAACATTACATATTTTTAAATCGATTTATAACTACCCCCCCAAAAAATACGGCCGCCAACTCTTCTATATAAAGTATACACGCGGCCGTTTATTTTGGGTCAACTTGTATTTAAAACCCGCTGAGTCATCTTACGTGATCTTGACGTCAGCAAGCTCTAATGGCGGTCTGAATTTAAACTTTAAAAATGTTGTTATCGGTAAAAAAAAAAAATAATTAAAGCTAAACTATGAACTTCTGCGCTATGGCAACGTTACCAAAGTTATTACCACATTCAAATAGGTAGATACGATAGTTAAACGAAAAATAACAAGCGAAACACGTGAAGTAAAAAAAAAATACGCTTACAAAAAATATTAACGAACGAAGTTTTTAAAAATAAAAACAGCCAGACGCCATTTTCCAGTCTTTAGAGTAAGGAAGACGAAGCGAGTGAGAGAGAGAGAGAGAGAGAGAGAGAGAGAGAGAGAGAGTATGTATGTGTGAGAGAGAGACGCAAACAGAGAGAGAGTGAGAGAGACGCAAACAGAGAGAGAGTTGTCTAGACAGAAAACGAGAAAAACGTTAACTTTTTCATTCCCGAAATCGACAGGGGGGAGGGTCAACAACGCATTCGTCAGATGACGTCATGACGTCGTGACCTGATTTACTTTAAATAGTTGATAAACCGAACAAACTTTATATATGCCGCTTTAGCGCAGGTAGTTAAGACTTTTGTTCATTATCTAAATGTTTTGGGTTCGAATCGTGGTGTGAGATGTCTTTTTTTATTTTTTAAATTTAAATATTGAACCCTGTATTATTTAAGCCATTTTTCACGTAACGTTCGTTCGTTTGCCTTACGTTATTTTTTTGTGTTTTACCCCCCCCCCCGCTTAATTAAAACGTTGTTTTATTTTCTTACTTCGCTTATAACAATGCTTATATCGTCATCGTCGTCGTAACGCTCGACGACTTTTAAACATCTTTCACTTCTGGCTGGCCGATTTTATTTTCAAACTTCGCCTCGGGGGTTCGGATTCGATCCTACCCCCCCCGTCTTCTTTTTTATTTAACACCACACACCCCTAAAAACACCCGGGCAACGCCGGGTACCCCTCGCTAGAATGAAATAAAGCGATCTGAAATTTAAGAAAATAGGATTAAGAAAATCATCGAGAAACTATTAAAAATAAGTTCCAATCTAAAATAGGCCACATAATATTAACTTTAAAAAAAATAAAATTATACAAGTTCCAGTGAAGTTTCTGTTTAGCGTTCCCTAAAGCGAAGAATATAACAACTGTTTACAAATCCAAGAAAGTAAAAAAAAAAATCGTGGAGCATTACATCTTTATAAAATCCACGTAAATCCTGAAAGCATTTCTAAAGTATAGTAAACTCTTGACAACACCGGTAGAATCCTGATGGTAATATAAAAAGACTTATGGTGAAATTCCTGAAACGCAAGAATTTCTGGGTTGCAATCCCGTCAATGTGAACATCTATATTAAGATATAACATCTCGTGTATCAGATAAGAATCATATATCAAATCACCTCTAACAAAAAAAAGGGGCCCGAGTAAAATAATTATAAAATCCGGCAAGGTCCCCTACTTGTTAAACGTAATCCAAGATAAAAAATTATAATCAGGACGAAGGTTGAGCATATCACAAAATACAAAAATTTTTATTGCAAGTGCGGTAGTGGAGAAAAACATTTCGATCATTGAATTTTAAACCAAAGAGAAATTTCAAAAACAGTCGAATATAGAGAAAATAAATAAAGATTAAAAAAATATCGAATAATAAGATTAATCGGAAGACAGGGACGTAACAACGAATCACAGTATTGAAAATTGCTGAAATCTTAAGGAAAACGCTATGCGGACATTAGACAATTTAAACAACGTCAGTAATCTTGTTTTACAAGAATGCTTGATTCATGAGAGATACTTTCTATTTTGATATAGTATAACATCTCATAATTAATATATGTAACCCGTATTTATAAACTTTAGTAAGCGGACTCTGTCTGGGTGTATTTTTCTTATTGAATATTACAAAATGCAGTAATCTGCATTATTTGGTAGCTAAGATCAGAAAATGCAGTGTTTTATTGTAATATATTTCCTTACACAAGTGTTCCAGTCAGTTCTTTAACCCGAGTTGACCAGGTTTTTATCACCTGATATGTTCTTCTGCAAACGAGCCTCTACTAAATTCCATAATTTACGTTTAACCCAACACCTATTTTTCCCCATTTAAACATGAACTATTAACGCCAACCATGCACTAGGAACACTAACCATCACCTAACCAAATTAACTAGACCTTGAATATTGCAATTTTAATTAAAATAAAAAAATTGCAATGCAACCACAGAAATTAAGATGACCCAAAATGCAAAATGTTAAGTCAACTACGCATCCTTAAAAAAAAAAAAAGAATATAAAATAAAAATAAACAAAGACTGACACAAGACTAAAGAGTTGAGGATTCCAATGGCAACCAATAGTCATTGCCAGCGAAAAAGTCAGTGGAAAACGGCTGTTTCGATAACGCTGATTCATTTGCAAAGTTTATTGAATGGGGACAGTACTGGAAATCAGTGAAGATTTGTCACCCACGCCTCAGCCAAAGCTAACGCTTATTAACAGTTAGTAATCCTTCATAATAACCTCTGTGAAGACTGCTACTGAGTAGTAGTAGTAGTAGTAGTAGTAGTAATAATAATAATAATAATAATAATAATAATAAGGAACACCCTTGAATGCGGAGAATAATACACATGAAACACATGCGTGAGCCGGACAACCTGCTGAAGAGACAAAATATAAGAAGCTTTACAGGGAATGAAGAATAACGAAACTGCATATCAACAAGTTCTACATCCCCATTACGCATCCTCTCCTATTGCCTGATCATCCCCCACCCATAAAAAACTGCGAAACCAAACAACCGAGAGGGCCAAGGAGAAGGGAAAGACGGAGGAGAGAGCGCTGACTAAACCTCCAATGGACAATCGCAAAGAGAACTGGGACCTTGGGAAGGGTTAGTGGCATTCAAATTCCAGTACAGAACAATGGGTGCTGCCAGCGAGAAATCCATGGTAAGAGGATGTCGTGATAACGCAAATCTATTTGCAAATGCAATCGAACAAGGATAGGAGTGTTGGACGTCTGGGGAGACTTGTTGTCCCCCAGCTTCCAGGAGACACCAGGTTTTGAATCAGACCTATGATGATCTTTGTGAAAGCTCCATGTGAGACAACAACAACAACAACAACATTAATAATAATAATAATAATAATAATAATAATAATAATAATAATAATAATAATAATAATGGTAGGTCTCAGCCAGATCATTAGGATAAGAGATTTCTAGTCCTAATAGTCGAACCTGCAAAAATAAACAGATATGGACATCCGTTTGGGGGTCTCATTTAAAAGAAATCACTGTTTGTTGAGGTACGTCGACCGTTTTACGTTGTTGCCGTCGGACAAAAGTATGGGGTTACGTTTATTTTCGCAGGGCGGATGACAAAAACACATCGACGCCATCACGGTGGTCCTTTGCGCGTTTGATCTGCGCAATTTCTGGCACGTTTCCGGTGCTTCGAGTGAAACGCGTCTATTGCAAGTTCCGGGTATAAGCGAGGGTGGGGAAGGGGTTGTAAACCAAGATCAATCGGTAGACCTCACCCGGACTACCACTTGAAGGCAATCAACAAAGCATTTCTTACACATTACGCACCTTTATGTAAGCATGCACCAAGAAGATAATGTTAACGTATCTCTATACATACATCTAGGTTAAAAGTGAGATCCTATATCCCAGGGAGCTGAAAACCGCGTACTTCGCTGACATTAAAACCATTACGCAGTTGAAAGAAGCTTAACACATCGACGATATATTAAAGCTTGTAACATGAAAGGAATTCTGCTAATGTAAACAATAATAGTTATGTAATATTTTAATATATACTAGCGGGACCTATGGAAATTCTGCAAGGGACTCATTCATATGTAATATAATGATATTGCCATTCCGTAGATGTTCAGTGTTAGTGGAAACGTTCTGATATAATTGTAGCTTTTTTGTTAAAACGGCAAAGGTAATAATCTAAATTAGCACGGACGCCCGGTAAAGCCCGATCGTAAAGTACGCTTAAATATGATAGTTTAATTCTTGCTGATTTCGTATATATTACTATAGAGTTAATGTTCTATCGATGTTTATATGTTATAATGTTTCGATTTGTAAAATAAAAAATATATACCCAGATGACTTGGGTGCATTAGCTTAAATCAAAACCAAATAAAAACTTATGAAAAAAAATGTATGTATATATATATATATATATATATATATATATATATATATATATATATATATATATATATATATATATATATATAGCCAAGTGACTTTAGTTTCCTAAAAGTACATCCACTGAAAAAACATTGGTTTATCAAAGAGTGCTCAATGAGTAAACAGAGCAGGTATATGAAATTTATTTATACAAACATTGATGGCTACATATGTGCATACATGTTCCTGTAATCACCCGCGTTGGGGGATTACGTCTTCAGGTCGTTTCTCGACGAGAATTCTTGGCCTGAAGACGTAATCCCCCAAGGCGGGTGATTACAGAAACATGTGTGCACATATGTAGCCATCAATGTTTGTATAAATAAATTTCATATATATATATATATATATATATATATATATATATATATATATATATATATGAGTTTCTTCAGTCATCTTCGAAACCAAAACAAAAATTTATGAAGAATTCTTGATAAAATTTTTTATTAAAAAAAATATAGATGATTTAATTGCCATCAGCTATAGTCGAAACCGAAACCAAACTTAATGAAAAATTCTTGATAAAAAATTTTATGACAAGAAATAGAAGACAATAACAATTAAACGACCCGAATGTAAGCGTGACACACAAAAGAACACACACACGTTATCGTATTAATATATAGATGAGTAGTGAGTAAAGAGGTTAATAAAGTCAACATTACTTTAATTAGATTATATGAAGTTAACGTTCGAAAACATCTGAAGAAAAGCATGCATTACCCTAATGGCACGTAAAAAGAGGAAAAAGAAAAAATATATTAAAATAAAATTGTTTTTCCAGGTGAAGATTCTGTTGTGAATTGAAATATAAAATTTAATTTTAATGAATAAACATGTTTATTTATTTATTCTGCACTTTTAAAAAAATATTTCACATCGTTAAATTATTAGTTCTGCATAGTCTAGTGCTTTAAACCAAACACCACCAAAACGGACAGAAGGTGTAAGACTGTTTGGACCGGGTCTCTCTTTTTAATAAAATCACGTAATTATCAAATCAATACGAAATTCTCACCGATTATTCAGTTAAAATGAATTTAATAACGGTATATTTTTCTCATAATCGATATTTATGTATAGTTTTTGTCTAAACCTCCTTCTTTATTTGTGGCTACAAACATGCTAAAAATAATGAGCCGCAACTAAACATTGTAAGGTCGTTGAGGATTTTAGGTAAAAATAAAAATAAACTGTGCACGTATCAGATTTTGAGATTGAAAACCCAAATTTTGAATGTGCTTTATTTTCATCTTTGGTGTTTTAAAGAGCGAAGCTCGTTGAGTATGTAAGTAACTACCATTTTTCAGATATTCCAAAAATGATATTATTTATAAAAAAAAAACCCACTATTTTTAAATCTTGGAAAAATAAATCAATAATTTACTTTAATCAACCCTATATAAACCCAAAAATAAAGGAAATAAAAAAGAAATGCTTTGAAGAATCGGTACAAAATAAATCGCTATATAACTGCGCATTTTGCTGAAAATACGATAATTGTTTCGGAAATTTTTTTGTTTCGTGATATTGCCTCACCTATTGTAGTCCATAAGGTCTATACACATTCACATGTTCACATTTTAAAACAGTTGTTATCTCCCATTTTTTTTTGTTGTTGCTGTTTCTTGCGCTTGACTTAGTTTAAGTGTTAGTTGTATAGTTCTCATCTAGAAACACTTGGTCCTGATGGCAAGCCAGAACTAAGACAACCAAGCCTGATACTAGATTACGAAGTTCCCTCCAATAAATAATAAATGCAGCGCCTAACATTCCCAAAATTGTAAACCATCTGTCACTGGCAAACTTCATCGTTGTTTAACTTCGGGGTATGTAGGCAACACACACACACACACACACACACATATATATATATATATATATATATATATATATATATATATATATATATATATATATATATATATATACTAGCTGTACCCTGCCACGCGTTCCTGTGGCTCAGTTTGGTATAATGGAAAATTCTAATTAAAAGAAAAAATGCATGTTTCTTATATTCTTAGTACAGCAATCCACTCTAAAAAAAAGAATGGTACTCTTGCAGAATTGGATCCTGATCCTCAGGATTGCCGTCAATCATGGCTTGGGCTCGACTAACAATCAGTGGATAAAGCTAACGTTGAAACGCTAAATGATTTTTTTTTAACTGTATACAAAAATGTGAGTTAGTAATTAATATTTGAGTGATGGGGGGGTACTATACACCGATTCGAAAAAGTTGTCCAAAAACAAATGAAAGCAAAGGTGAGGTAAGTTACATTTCTACTTAACTGGATAATTGTTTAATTTTTTTTATGTAATGTAAAATGTTTAATCGGCTCGACAAAACAGAAATGGTTGCAGACTGTTGAATACGTTAAGTTTGGGAAATTAAGTTGAAAACTAAAAACTATACAATGCAGTGTCAAAAACCCACCGAATATGTTACCATTACGTAGGCTGACATAATCGGTGGGTTTGTAAGAGTATTTTGTATATTTTTTTTAGTTTTAACTCACTTTCTCTAACTTAAAGTAATCAACAGTGTCCGCCACCATTTGTATCTTTCAAATACACCGATAAACACTGTTTTTTCGAGCTGACTAAACGTTACATTAAATGAAAAGGGTTTGTATTAACAGATACAAAGAAGTTGTCAAAAAATGAATATATAACAAATAAATGTTATCAAATGCAAGAAAAGTAAATGTTCTACCTAACTGGATAAGAATGTAGTGTTTTTATGTAATGTATAATGTTTAATGAGTTCAAAAACATGCAGTATTTATCGGTATATTTGAAAAATACAAATGGCGGCAGACTGGATCGAACACATTAAGTTTGGGGAAATTTTGGGAAAATGAGTTTAAACTAAAAAACTATACAAAATACTGTTAGGAACTCACTCAATATATGTTACTGTGATGTAGGTTTACATATAATCAGTGGTTTTAAATTTTGATCGATACAGGTAACGACCTTTTAGCGTCCCTTTTAGTGATTACCTGGTTTGAGGATAGTAAATAGCAAATCTGCCCCAAAAATCCGGTATTATTTTACTTTAAGGCCCGTCTCATGTTCGCATATAACGAAATATTTTATTGTAGATTTCAGTGTACTAAAAACGAATCTGCAAACCATTTCCGGCGCAAAAAGAAAGTTTTCATGATATGAAGAAATTACTTTTTCGAAAAGTGGGTGATCACTTTTCAATTTAAATTTAACTTAGAATGAGCACCCACTTTCTGGCCACTTAAGAGAGAGGCATTTTTCTGTGTGTGTGTGTGGGGTGTTTTGGCGGACGACCCCCCGCCCCTCCAACCAATTTAAGCAGGTAATTTTAAAGGATTTTCCAAGGGAAGAAAGAAAGCCCCCACCCCAAAAATCGTGGCCACAAAGTGGGTTATCATTTTTCGTTAAATTATTATGGAAAAGTGATCCTTCACTTTTTTAAACTAACATTTCTTCATATCTTGGAAACTACTGGTTTGCCTTAATTTTAAAGGTTATTTTCGTTTTCAGCGACACAGAAACCTATAGGAGTGGTAATTTTAAAGGAATTTTCGAGGGTGGAGTAATTCCTCATATTTACCTTTTCTTTTTTTTTTCCAATAACATAAGAAATTAAGAATTAGACAAATCCGTACTATTTTTTAATTCGTATTTCCAAGTTTAATAAAAGTTGTTTTTTTTTTATTATTATTCAATTGTATTCTAAATAATGTTAATGCTTCAGTACTGTTCCTTGTCTGCTTAAGTTTAATTTTTGTTTATTAAATTGTTAGGTGAAAGTCCAGGATAGTTACAAAACACCCTCTTCCATCCATGTTAAGAATGGCTTTTTAAATAATAACGTTATTATTTCAGCACGGATCAATAAGTGCACGAGTACCCAATTTCTTTAATAAAGAAAAAGCATTCATATGTTAGAATAAATGCAAAACTCCCTCCCTCCCTCCCCATGTTAAGAATAGCTTTCTAAATAACGGTATTATTTCAGCACGGTACCTTCTCTGCAATAAGTACTATCTTTTGTTTATTAAATTGTTAGGTGAAAATATAAAATAGTTACAGAACACTCTCCCTTTTCCATGTTAAGAATGGATTGTATACATGCACCCCCCCACATATATATATATATATATATATATATATATATATATATATATATATATATATATATATACACCGCGTATGAAAAGAATTAAACTCTTGTAAATTCGAAATTTCACTTACTAGTCAAAACCAGAATTAACAATACATGGGTATTTACATGTAATTGCTGCCGTTATTTTTTGGAAACCATATTGAAATTTTGCATTTTTACATTTCGCCACGCGAAATCTATAGACTGCTATAAAAGGTCAGATTTTCTGAAATGTGCTTATGCTATAATGTTTTTGCATGTTATTATAGCAAATAATCCCCAATCTTATTGAGAAAAAATAATTGGTTCTGAAACCGTTATTAGAAAAATATCTAAAGTTGTATTCATCGAGGCAATACTGACGGTAAATGGTGTTTGTTTTTTTCAAAGAAGCTTTTCAATAGTAAATGGTGTTTTTAAAGAACCTTTTCAATAGTACAATTTTAAAAAGTTACATTTTCGATGTGTGTGCGAAAAGTCTCTACCAAATTTAACGCTGATTATTTGATGCTGAAAGTGGAAATTTCATATATAAAAGTATCTGGATCTGCTGAACACGTTTGATTTTGTGTTTAGCCAGCATGATTGACGCAAAGTGATAAACATTCAAAATATTACTTTTAATCTTTGTATATACATATAATTGTAGCTCAGATCTTAAGAGCTCTATGTGTTGGTTTAATTCCAGCTAATGAAACCGCTGTCATATTTTTCTTGATTTTGATATCGATACTTTCCATTATGTGCAATATAATAATCGATAGAGTATTAAAATTATGATGATAAATACGAGATCTGCCTGAGTTATAATATATTAAAGCGGATCTTATGACCTGGCAACGCCGGAAGGCCTGCTGGTATGTACACATACGTATATATATATATATATATATATATATATATATATATATATATATATATATATAGAGAGAGAGAGAGAGAGAGAGAGAGAGCTCTACATAAAGGACTGTTTCGCTGTTTCACAGCTCATCAGTGTGGCTAGACAAGCAACTGCCTCAAGCCAGGATCGAACCCCGACCGCCCAAATGACAGTCAAGGCTTCTCACCATAACGCTATACGGCTGATGCTGTGAGGGTAATGAGTTAACGATGCTTTGACACCGTTCAAATGCGCGGCTAGGCAAACTCAAGTCAGGATCGAAACCCGACCGCCCAAATGACAGTCAAGGCTGCTCACCATTATATATATATATATATATATATATATATATATATATATATATATATATATATATATATATATGTATATATATATGTATGTGCGTGTATGTGTTTGTGTGTGTGTGTGTGTGTGTTTATGCATGTGGGTGCGTATAATAACAGAGTCGATATATGCTATTAATTTTTAGGTTTTGCTATTTTAAACATGTCTTTGTTTACATCGGGACTATATATATATATATATATATATATATATATATATATATATATATATATATATATATATATATATATATATATATATCCAAACCAAAAGAAAAATAATACACAAATGAATTACACTTTGACTTTTGGGTGGGACAACAACTTACATTGCTCATTTATTACACACTTTTATATCACATAAACATGTCAACGCTACTTGCAGCCATAGCTTTTCACGATAACTTTACGCCTTTAGGTTCGTAGGCATGGAAGGACTAATATTCAAATGAAAAACAATAACTATTAAACATATATGTTTCAAAGAACGTTAGGTCTACCCCTATGATTGTCTGTCAAATTATTAGTGTTTACTCGTGATTTAATATAGACACATACGTATATACATACATGATGATTGCAACGTCTTGTCAGACGATTGTCACTCCCTCAGACATTTAAAATCCATGAGTCCCAATGTCTGAGGGAGTATCTATACAAAGATGATGTTACAGAGCCTTAGCTTTGCACAACAGCTAAGTCTCTCTCTCGGTTCAAAATGTTGATATCCAGCAACAAGCAAGAGCAAGATAGCCAGCAACAAATCAACTGCAGACCAGCTTAATGCGGGTACTGGTCACCCGCTTTATGGTTTTTTAAATCAGAGATTTGCTTCTCCTAGAAAGGTTGCCTTCGCCATGGCTTACGGGAGCCCTCTCCACCCCAATACACATATACACACACACAAATATACACGGTGCTAGTTGGCCGTTGACTTATGAAAAGAGTTCATTCGCCCTTTGGAAGGTCTTGTTTTTAATCCTCCAGGGAGACTAGCCGCCCTCCTCACCAAACAAGTCTGGTAGGGAACCAGTTTAGTCGCCGGTGACCCGACCATGAGGCAGGTAGTACTGGGTTACATGGTACCAGTAGCTTATGACATGACCTGACACAAAATACATACATGCATACATATATATATATATATATATATAGAGAGAGAGAGAGAGAGAGAGAGAGAAAGAGAAAGAGAGAGAAAGAGAGAGATTGAGCGAGAGAGAGGGTAAAATTATTAATAATTGTAAATTATGAATCAGTTTCAAAAGGAAAGACAAACAAAATCAACTTGATTGTACCATCGTTTCGAAAACGATATTCATTTTATTAAATTTACAATAATTATTGACAATACTTGACAAAGTTTTTGTCTTTGAATATGGTCTCCTCATCAGCATTTTGTTTTTTTGTTTCTTTTGTGCATTTTTGTTTTTTTGTTCCTTTTGTGTATTTATGTTAATGATAACATTTTTTTCTATTTATTAGTATTGATTTGGTTCCCCAATAAAGTAAAGTGTGACACGAGATCGTTTTTCATATGAAGGAAAACCAGCTCCCCACCTTTCATCTCCATTCACTAAGACAAATTATTTTATAAGTAGCATCAGAACAGATACTACACTTTGAGCTAAAAAGTAACATGACAAAAAAAAACAGTTACTACATTTTTATCTTGGCCCGAAAGCCAATAAGAATAGAAAAATAGCAAGCCATTTTTCTACTTATTTATTCCCTCACAACAGCAAAATGTGACACAAGGGCGTTTTTTATATCGGGGAAACCAGTTTAATAAAAGAAGGGCAAAAGGTGCTCGCTGGTAGGGACCAAAAATAATAATTGTATGAACATAGGGGAGGGGTTCCTCTTCGTTGACAAGGAAAACATTAACTCAAGAGTAGCATCCGAACAAATACTATTTCTTGATCTTGGCCCGAATGACAAGAAAGAAAAAAAGGCAAACCTTTTTTTTTCTATTTATTTAAAAAGAAAATACAACTTCACAAGCAAAACATCTTGTTGATTTGCATATTCTTTCAAACATTCATTTTTTTATTATTCTTTCTCCTACTTCAGATTCACTACGTCACCACTACACGTCCGCCCTTGTGTTGGAAGTTCTGTTACTCCCAAGATTGGGCATTTTCAATCAGCCGAAGCTCACAAGCGGACCTATCTGCAAGCTTAATCTATGTGGGTGCATTCTATCGCGCACCCTCGTTGCAGCTACAACACACCTTTTAAGCCCATAGGCCTGCAGTACTCCTATCTTTATTGTATCCGAAGAATATGATCTTTCAACCGGTAACACCGGCCAGCTTAATCAAACTACATACAGTTTCTTATGGGGAAATCATTTTCAGTTAACTCCTACGTATAATTATACTCATGCAGATATATTACATGTTTTATACTTACGTAATATTTAGGTAACTATTTTATAGTAAACACAAACCTCTCTCTCTATATATTTATATATGCGTATATATATTTGTTTGAAATATTTTGCCTAAAAATCTCCTCCGCCAGTTTTTGTCTACCTACATAAAACTTAATACATAGAGTATTCGAACCAATGCGAAACTTTATAATTGGGTCTTAGATGTTAAAAATTGGTGCAAATATGTGAAAATTAAAGAAATGCAATTTGTCAGGTTAAGATCAAACGGCAGCATTACGAATATTCGTGCGTAATGTAATATCTATGGGTTCCTCTTGGAAAAAATGTCTCCATCGTTCAGGAATTAAGGTCAACGGAAATAGAACATCGTAAGCTTAACGTTTTGGTTTTACTTCTCGGTGGTACCGCACGAATCATTAAAAAAAATTAAATCATTACTATATGTTAGATCCAATATAATAATAATAATAATAATAATAATAATAATAATAATAATATCAATAACAACAAATATAATAATAATAACGAATCATTAAAAAAAATTAAATCATTACTATATGTTAGATCCAATATATTAATGATAATAATAATAAAACAATAATAACAACAATAATAATAATAAAATGATAATAATAATAACAATAACAATAATAAAAACAATGACAACAACAACAACAACAATAATAATAATAATAATAATAATAATAATACGAAATCTGCAATAATCAAGATATCATATTTAAGCGTATTGTACGACCGGGCAATGTCTGGCGCCTTGCTAGTATTATTTCAAACTGAAACATTAGAGTAAATACGGTTGTTTTCCATACCGATTCGTAACAGCCAATGAATGTATTTAACAATCTAAACTGTGTTAGTTTAAAGGAGATAATAATACCAACTAAGGTTTGACCTTCAAAACACATTTTACAAAGTTACACATTACAATCTAATTGAAATATTATTAAAAAAAAACAGTCTAAATGTTATACTATTTCTAAGGTGTGACTATCAGAAGATAATATCACTACATAAATATGCGTGACTTAGAAATTGTGATAAAACCACATCTGTAGATACTCATAAGGAATAAACATAGATAATTTCCTTAAAAAATACTATATTAACTTTTATCTAAGAGTTGATTATTCGCATTATTTAGTTTCTTATATCGACTGTTTCATCTTGAGTGCTATTTTTACAATGTTCCGGTAAAGATAAGCTCGACCCTCCTTTACAAGTATCTTGTTGAACACGGGGATCCTCCTCTGACACCTGAGACTCTTTCAGTCTGCACGGAATTTCGAACGAAATCTATTTTATACGCCATGGGAGAGAAGTTTGTATGTTTCAGTTCCGTCAGAGTCCTCAAAAAATAACAATTGTATTTTGAGTGTCGCCGTACTGAGTATGAAACGTTCGATACGAAGAAGGGTGTTATTTTATAATTCAATTAGTAATTACTTAGTCAAATTACGGAACATCGTAGTGATAATTTTCTTACCCTTAAACCTGTTTTCTTTTCTAGATATGCAATTTAGCTACTTATTATCAAAACCATTATCATTACTACATATTATTATTACACATACACCCAGATACAGGTTTATATATATATATATATATATATATATATATATATATATATATATATATATATATATATATATATATATATATTGGTATGTAATTTGCTTGAAGCATTGTGTGGGATAGGTATGTAGTAGAGAATTAGAACGCTATTGCAATGCGAGGAATGAGATATAGTCGGTTCCGGTGAAAGAAGACGAAAACAAGTGGCGATTTACAAACCAATAAGTGCAGACATATATGTCTATATGTACATATATTTATTAGTTCTATTAAATACACATGTCTTACTTGTTATGTCTGCGACGATATCCATTATTAATTTCGGAAATATCCCTTTGCAAATGCTATACGTGACCCGTAAAAAATCCAATCATTTTTAGGCCCTAACGCCCTCTGCAACTTTTAGTATGGGAGGGGATAGAGTTTGAAAATATGGAGACAGAAAGATCGACCTGGTGCTATTTATAAATTATTTATACATAATGGTTCTCATTTGGTGAAACGGATCTAAAAAAGTACCATTTCAAAAATCCTAGTTTGCTCATACCCAAATAAAGTATAGCGAATACAGCAGCTAGTATGTTATATGCGTAAACACTTTCCCTGTGTTAGCAAAACATAACATGTCACTCAGAATGGATAAAATTGAAGTCGTAAGAACAAAAAGAATTATAAATAAAGTAAAAAAACAACAAAGAAAAGCAGAAAGTGTTTTTGTTTCTGGAAATATTTTATCGGTGACTATCAGTACAAATACAGCAGATTTCCGCCCATGGTAAAAAAAATGTGCATTTTTAAAATGATGTAAGAGAAGAACACATCATCATTGCACGAGCCATAACTACCACGAATCAGTACCCAATGAAGTTTTACAGGTAATTATATTTGTCAAGGCCATGAATAACCCCATTATTTCTAAAACCATAATACTTTAAAAGTCCAACAAAATACTTAGAACTCATATATGAGGAGGATGCAAAGTTTTTTGTTGCTTTATAGAAGAGTGTTTTCAAACATTTTAGTTTACTTGATGCATGTTGTTAGTTCATAAACAAATAACCATTTTTTCAGATTAGTAAGGCACCGTTCATATCGATCGATGCCCCCGTTAAGTCTCGAAAGACAAAGGATACCTCTGTAGTAGTAGTTGCGCGTGGAATTGTGATGCAAGGATCGCGCAATGACTAACCACAACTCTCTTGAATAGACACTCTTTGGGTCTAGTGACAAGGAGAACACCAGGACGACTGGAAACAATGCCGAGGTAAGCGGAGAGCACATACAGCACCTGGAATCCCAAATGGTCACCCATTTAGTACTGACCAGGCTCAACGTTGCTTATCTTCGGTGATCCAGCGGGAACCTGTGTGCTAAAGAGATTGTGCCGCATATATATATATATATATATATATATATATATATATATATATATATATATATATATATATATATATATATACTAGCTGTACCCGGCCACGCGTTGCTGTGGCTCAGTTTGTTAAAATGGAACACATGTGAAAGTAGAGAAAAGTTTGATTCTTTTTTTAAAGAGAATGTACAAATTATTTATTTGTTTTTAACAGATGTTAAGAAAATAAACAGAAAAATACTTCCATCATTAATTATGCATAAAAATAAATAAAATGTTGATTTAGTGTTTCAATATGCTTATAAATTACGATAAAACTTGCTGAGTATGCACTGTTTTACGGTTGTTGTAAAAATGGAACGGAAACTTAAATTTCGCTTCATTTTAATATTTCTTAATTTTTTAATTGTCCCCCCCCCAACGAATATGATCAAAACAGTAACATTCAACAATTGTACTTTATGTATATAAAACACAAAATGGGTGTTTGTATTACTGTACACATAGATTCGAAAAAGTTGTGAAAAAACAAAACAAATATATAACAAATAAATGTTATCAAAGCCAAGATAAGTTACTTTTCTGCCAAACTGGATATATTTTTCGTGTTTTTATTCAATGTAACATATTTATTCAGTGTTTACCGATGTAATCTAAAATTCAAGATGGCGTCTTACACCCTCTTTAACACCGTAAGTATGGAAAAAGGTGTTATAAATAAACAACTATACAAAATTTATAACATCTTTTCCCACACTTACCGTGTTAAAGAGAGAATCAGACGCCATCTTGAATGGTTTTCGAGCTGAATAAACATGTTACATTGAATAAAAACACGAAAAATATATCCAGTGTAGTAGAAAAGTAACTTATCTTGCCTTTGATAACATTTATTTGTTATATATTTCTTTTTGGACAACTTTTTCGACCCCCCCCAAAAAAAAAACTCCATAATGTTCCGTGTTTTCTCACTATGGCTTTGTAATACTGTACACATTTATTCGAGAAAGTTGTAAAAAAAACAAATATATAACAAATAAATGTTATCAAAGGCAAGATAAGTTACTCTTCTATCTAACTTGATATATTTTTCGTGTTTTTATTCAATGTAACATGTTTATTCAGCTCGAAAACATTCAAGATGTAGTCTGATTCTCTCTTTAACACGGTAAGTTTGGGAAAAGATGTTATAAAAAAAACCGTAATAAAATACTGTTAAAAACTCGCTCAATACATGTTAATGTGACATAGGTTGACATATATTCGGCGTGTTTTTAATAGTATTTTGTATAGTTTTTTATTTATAACACCTTTTTCTATACTTACGGTGTTAAAGAGGGTGTGAGACGCCTTCTTGAATTTTCGAATACATGGGTAAACAATGTATGGTTTTCGAGCTGAATAAATATGTTACATTGAATGAAAACACGAAAAATATATCCAGTATGGCAGAAAAGTAACTTATCCTGGCTTTGATAACATTTATTTGTTATATATTTGTTTTGTTTTTTTACAACTTTTTCGAATCTATGTGTACAGTAATACAAACCCCCTTCGGAGGTTGGAATGGCACCCCCCCACCTGAAATGTACTTGGAAAAATCGATTTTATAGTGAGATTTAAGAATGGTTAGTGGAAAAAAAGGGTGAAAAACAAAACAAATAAGCAATAAATAATTATTACCAAAGGCAATAAATGCTACTTTTTTTTACTTACATGAATCAGTCTACTTTATGTTTGAAAGTATTTTCAATTGTTTTTTTTAATTTTCTAATAAAAGTAAAAAATAAAAAAGAAAGAAGTCGTATTATCGTGACGTCTGATAGCGATCGCCCGATCCATGGCTAACGTGTAGTAACGTAAACCGGCCCCCAAGAAAAAGAACACAAAGGGAAGTCCATGTACGTGAATTCGGCTGGTAAGTGGTACGGTGAAAAAGTAAAGGAACGTGGCACAAATAGAGTTGGATACACAAGTAATAGTCGTAGAGTGATAGAGTGTAAGTAAAACCTGGATTATCAGGTTGTTTCGTTTCGTTTTAACAATGGAAAGAGCAGAAAATGGAGAGAAAAGAAAGAAAGAAGGAAAGACCGAAAGGAAAGATAAACATAGGGAAGTACCCCCACCACCATCACCCATAAAGCAAAAAGACAACGAAAGGTAAGAAAGAAAGAAAGACAGAAAGAAAAAAAGCACGTAAGGAAAGAGCGAAACGGAAGTTGTGTTTGTGTAAGTAAGTTTGGTGCGTTTCACGTAAATGCCAATTCCGGTTTTCATTAAACTCTAACCACGCGGGTTATAACGAAATCGAAGTAATATAATTGTGAATTCAATTCCAGGTAACGGATTGTGTTCTGTTTGAATCTAATGTCATTATAATAAATGCTTTATAAATTGTGTTTATGTTTTATGCTAACCAATGGCAAAGTAAGCGTGGTTCGTTTCAGCGTAAGTACAGTCCAGTTTTTAGATAAATTCTAATCGGTGGTCGGTTTAAAATGTCTCCTGAATTCAATTCCAGGTAACGGATTGTGTTCTGTTTGAATCTAATGTTATTATAATAAATGCTTTATAAATTGTGTTTATGTTTTATGCTAACCAATGGCAAAGTAAGCGTGGTTCGTTTCAGCGTAAGTACAGTCCAGTTTTTAGATAAATTCTAACCGGTGGTCGGTTTAAAATGTCTCCTGAATTCAATTCCAGGTAACGGATTGTGTTCTGTTTGAATGTAATTTTATTATAATAAATGCTTTATAAATTGTGTTTATGTTTTATGCTAACCAATGGCAAAGTAAGCGTGGTTCTTTTCAGCGTAAGTCTAGTCCAGTCCAGTTTTTAGATAAATTCTAACCGGTGGTCGGTTTTAAATGTCTCCTGTGAACGGTCTGGAACGGTGTAAGTGAGTGGCGGTGGTAGTATGAATTTGTTAGAGAGAGTTTACTTTACTACTTCCATTAAATGTAACCGATTTTTACAGTGGACTCTCACCAGACATAATATAGGAAACTCTGATCAGCGAGATCCTGGATATGTAATAACCCTATAACATACGGCAGATGTCGTGATTCAGTTTGTGAATGATACGGCTGCACCAAATGTATACAGGTGCAGTCCTATAAACGTCAAAGTCGGAGGGGAAAAATGAGTCCTTTTTATTTATATAGAAGAAGATATTATTTTTTTAAAATGCAACCATCCACTGACACGCGTTTCGTCGTTCACGACCCATCAGAGTGGCTATATCCAGCGATATATATATATATATATATATATATATATATATATATATATATATATATATATATATATACACACACTTTTTATTTGATTTACATAAGTATTTATATATCGCTACACATTAATGACGATGATTTGGTCAACAAATTACTGGTAACCAAACACTTTTTCAAGCGATGTCTTTTTTTTATAAAAAGCGTATTCAGTAATCCGACCGGGATATATGTAGCTAAGTATTAATGTTTATCATAGACTAAAATAAAGTATAGAGAATAAGGCAGCTAGTATGTTTTATGCGTAATCTTATGTCTACAACAGTTACAAAACTATTGTTGACATTATAAAAACAAAAAACAAAAAACTCTTTCTCTGTGTAAACAAAACATAACATGACACTTAGAACGGGTAAAATTAAAGTTGTAAGAAAAACAGAAAACAACAGAAAAACAAAACACAAAAAACAGAACGTGTTTTTGGTTCTGGAAATATTTTATCGTTGGCTATTATGACAAATCCAACAATTTTCTGTCGTTGGCATTTCCATTCAAGATGAATAAGACTTCCCCCCCCCCTGGATCTATCCGTATAACCAGACTATCAAAATATTTATAGTTTACGTTTCTATACGAACCAGTGTCTACAGGCGACTGAGTTGTCATTCTCGACGGTGGTAGGTGGAACTGGGTTTATCCGATATCAATGCATGAATAAAAAGAATGAGCGGATATGTGCTCCCTTACTGCAACACAGCCCCATTCGGAAAATAATTGAGCAGACTCCCTAATATACAATGCAAATTAATTTTTTTCTTAAGTATTAAGGAAAGTGGTATGATTTATCGATTTGTAAAGAAATGGATTTTATCTTACAATTTCTATCCAAACCCTTATCCTCAAATGACGTCTATTTTGGGTCTACACACTTGAAATTTTAGATATAGGTTCATTGGACATGGATCTAATTTAATAACTTTATTTGAACCCAAAACAATAAATTTTAAGGGTCATAATAGGGGTCAAAGTTTTAAAAAAAATTGACTGTTTATTTTTTATTTATTTATTTTTTTGCTCAGCATATACCTTCAAACACCAGAGCAACGCCGGGCACCCATGCTAGTATATATATATATATATATATATATATATATATATATATATATATATATATATATATATATATATAATGTCTGTCTGTTTATTATATAAATATTATTGGTTACATATGTGCACACATGTTTCAGCGTAGTCTCAATTCAGAATTGATATTGAAACGGGGGAGAAGACCACCTTGTTTTTTTATTTGATATTTGGGTGCGATCTGCATTCAGGAGAAAATTGAGGTATATGCTTTGTGAATGTAAAAAGTTGTTTTTTATCGGACGTGTGGTGGGGGATAGGGGGTGCTGTTTCCCTTTGTAATGCCGTCATTAGTAGGGAGGTGTTAGGTGATTCTTTTAGCTTGACATTTATTGCGCTTAATTTTAAATGTTTCATATTCTCAGGTACTGATAGGCTTGTATATCTTTTATTGGTCGTGACTCCCTTGTGACAAGTTTTTGTTTCATTTATTAGTTTGTTTATTTATTCATCTCCTGTTTTTTTTTCTTTCGTTTTTTTTTTGTTTATTTTTGTTCGTTTACTTGTTATTAGGTTTTTAGCTTTCAAATAGGCGTAAGGGGGAAGTGCCGTTTCATAGAGTTAAATTGTTAACTATTGTAATACCTTACAACCTCAAGATTTGAACAAAGTTACAATGTCAAAGAAAGAATTCTACTTCCAGATTACCGCCTACAGGAATTGAAGGTAAGAAACTACATATAAAGTGGGCAGCACATGGAAAAATACTAAAAAAAGAGAGCATTAATATTGCATTGTTGCATGAAATATAATTCTTAATATATTTTATATTACACGTACATCGCTTATAACGGCTAAACTACAAGAATATTAAGTTAACTAAATAGATTTACGAATAAGTTAAATGATTATGAAAAAACCGTTGAGATGAAAACTCCCAAAACACGATGTGCCTTAAATAAGTTTAAAACTTGTTCGTATGAGCACTTTGGTTGGAAGTACACGCGTGTAACTCTAGTATCTTTCAATGCAAACTGTACAATTCCAACAACTTCTGGAAGACGCCATGGAAGTTCTCTTGTGCGCGCGTCTCAATAACCTCTGTCACCGCCTCTTTCATCTCCAGAATTGTTTCATAACAACAATCTCTAAGGTTTTCCTTGAGATAAAAGTATCACTGGACGCAACGTCTGAAATATACGGAGAGTGAGTAACTTTGTTGATATCTTGGCCAAATAGTTTGTGACAAGACTGAAGCACCCTTGAACATTTTTTGTGCAAATCTTCATCACGATTAATTTTGTGAACAGTTCCCACATTGACATCACGATATTTGTTTGTGTTACATTCAAACTTCTGCATATCAGTATAGACCGAGAAGCCTGAAGCAGGAAGGGAATTCAAAGGTCTAGCTGTTCGAGGGAAGAAACTATTAGAATAGAAAACTTTCCCGCATTTAGGGGCAACAAGAGTGAAGGAGTGATATCTTGTGTGCTTATTGTCTATATACGATCCTTATCCATGAACTTCTTTATTTGGTCAATCATCTTTAGTCCTCTGACATCCGTACTCCTCTTATACCTCTTACCATTCATCACAAACTACCTACCTATTTTGAATCTCATATCCCACCCAAAAAGTCATGCTCAATCCATACCAGATGTATGAAGCATTCAATAAATTTATGTGGCTTTTTCCCCAAATTTTTAAACAGAATCTTATTGAATACTCTCTTAACCTGTACTAATGTCTAGATTGACTTTTTTTTAAAATTCATCAGCTGTAATAATCAGGGTTCTATAAGCCGTATTCCGATTCCTGCTGTAGCTGTTTATTTGAACCGGAAAGCATAAAAAAAATGGCCAGTCATCCCTTAACAATAACATAATTAATTTCCAAGAGTCTACGGCAATTTTAAATGCCTATACAAAAACACCTGGAGACTTATTGAAGGCACCTCGTACGACACACTAATAACACTATACAAACCTGAAAATAAAACAATTATTACATAATTTTAGAAACAGCGTCAATCGACTGTGAAGACAAAATGAAATATAGATGATTTTTGTGTGTTATTATGGTCGCTCTTACTTCATGTATTGGTAGATTTCTCTGGATTTAGAGAATACAAACTTGTTTAAGCATTCTTGGATCGCACATTTACATTTACAATCGGAGTACACACCTATTATACCTTTGGTGCTTCTTCGTTTTTAGCGCGAAATTATAAAAATCAAAATGCTGAATTTATGGTTTCTGCTTAATTGTCATGTCGCAGTAATGAAAATATCCAAAAGTTAAGAAAAACGACGAGGTACCGGATTAATTATTAATGAAAATATTTATCGAAATAATTAGCGAACATTGAGATTTGCTGAAAAAAAATATACTGGAACAAGGGAGATAATAATTTTCTGAAATATTAAGCAAATTGTATTCGAAAATTATTTGCATCAATGATAAATTTTCTACCGTATCATATTTTGTAATTGTTGGATATGATTATCCTTGCGACATGACACTCAAGCAAATGTCATTAGTTTTACTGCAAATTTAATATTCCGATTTTCAAATATCGTTATGAAGACGTCCAGTTTTTATCGAAATGAGTTTACCTTTATTCCACAAGTATTCGGCATTGATGATCGGAAGTAGAGTGATTCTTACACCGAAGTCATGTCCTTTCCTTAATTCCATCGCTAGCAATTTAATTGTTCGGACCAATCTGTCAACATTACAAGATATAAATCACCAGACGCTCCAGCTAGCAATCCCTTAGCAATAACATAATTAATTCCAAAGAGTCTACAACAATTTTAAATGCCTACACAAAAACGTCTGGAGACTTATAGAAGGCACCTTGTATAACACACTAATAACTCTATGCAAATCTGAAAATAAAACAATTATTACACATTCATTAGAAATAGCGTCAATGGACTGTGAAGACAAAATGAAATATAGATGCTTTTTGTTTGTGTGTTACGACGATCGCTCTTACTTCATGCATTGGTAGATTTCTCTGGATTTAGAGAATACAAACTTGTTTAACCATTCTTGGATCGCACTTTACATTTACAATCGGAGTACACACCTATTCCAACTATGGTGCTTCTTCGTTTTTAGAGCGAAATTCTAAAAATCAAAATGTTGAATTTAAAGTAAAACCTATGGTTTCTACGCTGAATTTCAAGTAAAACCTATGCTTTCTACTTATAAATGTTATTGATTTGTTACCGTATTTCTGCTGTCGAAGAGGCGGCGGTGTTGGATACAAAAAGGTCGCGTAAAACAGAAAAAATGATGAATTCGTCGTTACAGACTCCACACCCAAAATCTCTATAAACATGATCTCCAATATAAATTGCACCGACATATCTATTGGCAAGCGTGTTCCCATGTCGCAGATTGGTGCCCTAAGATCTTGAGTGCATAGCTAATTTAAATACAGATTTAATACTTAAAATTTAAACAAATATAGGCAAATGAATATTTGGCGCATAATAATAAATCTTTACAATAAAAAAAGATAGAAAATAAAAATATTTGTATTTGAAATAACAAGAGGTACATATTACAATTATAAATAGCTTAACGAAAAAAAAGGATTGGATTCTGTACAAAGTTAACAGATTAAATAAGTATGAAACAAGGTTTTGTTATGTATAGGGGAGACTTCCAAGTCGGGGAAAAGTTCTTTCAGTAGACCGAGCAATTCGCTCGGTGATAGGTCCTTTCTTGCATCCTGGAGGTTCGAGGAGGATTATGGCTAGGGTGTGTAAAAAAATAGCCACCAGAAAACGATCGTTGCAAATTTCGCCGCCTCAGAAACATGGAGCAGTAATAAAACGATATTTACGTTAACAAGATGTGCGCTGTTACTGCCTCCCATAGAAGCGCTTTATTTCCTGCGTCTCCAAGACGAGTGCCTCTACGTAATAAATTAAAGGTGAAATAAACAATAGCCTCTTAAAGAAGTGTTTCTCATTAATGCTTATTTGCCCCGTTTATTTCAACTGTGTATTTGAAGGAGTTAGACATTCAAACCTCCAATCAGGCACTGAAGTGTGTATTTGTGTGTCCGTATACACATACCGTTAGATGACAGGTTTTGCACGTATAAAATACACACATGAATTAGAGTGCATATACACTCATCCGCAACAGGATATTATTTCGCGTTTATATTAAATGAGACGCAGAGGCGTCTTTATATATATATATATATATATATATATATATATATATATATATATATATATAGTTAGTTATATTGTAATGGGAAAATGCGAGCATGAAACGTAAAATGGTTAAACTTAAACATGGAAAAGTAAAGGACTAGTTATTAAAACTGGAAAAGAAAAGGACAAGTAATTCTAGTTAAATATATAATGAATTTTTAACTTAATATATTGCAGCATTAAGAATTGATTATATACTGTTATGGACTGAATATTTAAAGAAATCTTATTGCTACAATATTTTTTCTTACATAGGAATCATAACTTATTAAGGCCAAGAACCCACACGAGAATAAGGGTTAAAACGTGTACAGTAGAAATTGGGCAATATAGTAATCGTTAATAATGGAAATTCGGTAAATTTGTTAACTTATATGGAACGGTTCATGAACAGCTTGTTTACGTTAGACTTGAAGACAACTACATTGCAGTCAGCTGGAAAGAGGAAAACGGAAGATAATTCCACAGGCGTTCAGTTATAAGAAAGAAGCTTTGTTTATGGAATCTACGTTTAGATTTAGGCACAAATAAAGAGTGAGGGAAATTAGTGATAGTGTTTTCAGCTACACCGGTCTTTCTTGTGAAAGTCTGGCAAGGAGGGGACCATAGATTGTAGCTCAGCCGAGCACTTGCCATGAAAATAACGATAAAGCAGAGACAAACTCGCAACATCTCTTCTATGAGAAAGGGGGTGATGGGAAGAGAAAAGGACATCCCCTACGAGGATACGAAGTCTATTTTGAACTCTATCAAGGCAGGATAAGTCCTTTCTAGCAGTTCCTGCCCAGATGTGGCAACAGTACTCCATCACTGGACGCAGCTGGCTCTTATATAGATAGAGAATTGCATCAACAGTGAGATATCTACTGGGTCGATAGAAGGATTCCACCATTTTCCCAGCGGCCTTGGCAACGGATTTAATGTAAGTGTTCCATTTAAGATCAGGAGTAAAGGTCAAGCCCAGAAGCTTAAAACATGAGGCCTCCCCAGGACGAGATCCATTCATTTCAATTGATGTAAGCGTTGATGATGGAAAGATAAAAGTTTGGTTTTAGATGCATTAAACTAACAAGCCACCTCTTTCCCTATTGTACCGCTTGCTGAAGATCAGAGGAGAGAGACAGTCATTTTAAGAAATAAATTTATTATATATTTACTAGAATATCATGCCATGTTCTTTTGCAGTTTTAACCACTAGTCCTTTATTTTCATGTTTAAGCTTAACAATATTACTTTTCATGCGCCCATTTTACTATTATACGCCACGATGTTTCCAGGCTTCCAATAAATTCACCTGTTCTTTGTTTAATTTTAGGCTAATAAAATAAACAAATATATAATAGCAATGAACGGCACTCGTCTGCTTTCAATAAAATTCCCCCAATAATATCCATTTCATGCTTTAATTCTCACTTGTTACCTCTCTTTTCGAATTAGTAGGAACAGTATTCGCTGAAGCCACGTGGTTGCTATGGAAACCAGCCATAAAAAGCGTCGCTCACCTTCTTACATTTTTACGACTTTGAATACCAGTAAATTCAATCTAACTTTTGTTTTACTGAACGAAACTTATTTTGTTTTTCACATTGTAGAAGAGAATGTGTTTGACATTTGGTCGAAAAATGAATGAGCGCTGAGGATGTAAAGCAGTTCTAAACGACTAAAACTGACCCTTAGCCCTATATTCAAACACTACTGTGTTTGAATGATATATATATATATATATATATATATATATATATATATATATATATATATATATATATAAGGGAGTAGTCACTAACAATGTGTATTTTTTAACATTATTTTATTATTCCGTGTCTTGGTTTTTCATTGAGAATTATGTTTGGATCATTGTAATAATGTTTTTAAGTAATTGAAATCGTTTACGCGCGTTTCAGACGGCCTGTGATGCGTCTTCGTCAGAAATTATTTTGATTTTGAAAATAATTTCTGACGAAGACGCATCACAGACCGTCTGAAACGCGCGTAAACGATTTGTGTGACTTAAAAACATATATATATATATATATATATATATATATATATATATATATATATATATATAGAGAGAGAGAGAGAGAGACAGAGAGAGAGAGGGAGAAAGATATATATATATATATATAGAGAGAGAGAGAGAGGGAGAAAGATATATATATATATATAGAGAGAGAGAGGGAGAAATATATATATATATAGAGAGAGAGAGAGAGAAAGAGAGAGATAGATATATAGAGAGAGAGATAGATAGATAGACAACGTACACGTTTCAGTATGTAAGACTAATCGTGCTGTAATACTCCAAAATTTTACCTCTAAATAATTTGACACTGAAGAGAGACATTTCTCAAGATGGAAGCTTGTGATTGACCTAAATAGATTTAAAGTAAATTATTACGGACCCCAACGTAACTTTGAAATAACAGAACACAAACGAAGTTTGGATGGTTACTTATAAACTATCACCAAACTATATAGGGGTTTTCATAAACACTCACTACTATGCTTACCTCATATTCTAGCGTATTTGTTAGTTTTCTTATTTTGTCTTTTTTTAGAAAGAGTGGCTTGTTTTCAGATATCAATAGGGACACAAAATGTGACAGGACATAACAAGTCTCTGCACTTCTTCATTGCAGTTATAGAAGTAATAATACGTCTATACACTTCTATGCGATATATGTAAGATTATGCGATATATGCAAGGAGATTATCTTCTATTATACAAATCTCTCCTATCTGTTCAAATGTGTGTATGTATGTGTGTATGTATGTATGTATGGTTTTATGTCTCGAAAAAACTCTCGACAGGGTCGTCGGATTTTCAAAAGATTGAAATTGTTTTGAAGCCTTTGGACGACATATATTGAAAAATTGGCCGAAAACATGAATCTTTTTATCCTTAATTGGCCACTTTTCTACAGGGATGGGCCGTTTTTCTCTCTGATATTTTGAAATGTGATCTCATCTTTTAGATTGTCTAGCCTTAATTTAAACCAGCATCACTTCCGGTTTGGCTATGGGCGCAACAGCAAAGACGTCAGTTTTTTTTTTCATGTTCTTTTCTTTCTTTCACGGTACAGGTTCGACCCTGCCTGCCTACTACGACTTTTATTTTATTTATTTATTTATGTATTTTTATTTTTATTTATTTTATTTTTTGCTGAACCCAAACCTCCAAACAGCCAGGCAACGCCGGTCATCCAGGCTAGTTTTTATATAGAAAGAAGCTGTTTTACAAATATAACATTTCGAATAGAAATCAAAGTTTGATAAACAGTGAATGTGGTTCAAACCCAATGGAACTGTAAAACGTATTTATATATCAATTTATAACCACCATTAATTAACTTTCTTTCTAATCTGAAATATTCTTGTTTGGGAGGTGTAGCATGATATATGGTTGCAGGGTGAATATAAAACACTTTTTGCGGGTCAGTAAGTAATTATTTGGAATTCATAAGAAACTTAGCT
>NC_136520.1:52041970-52044470 GCF_053919585.1 Euprymna scolopes
GAAGTAGTACTCTTCTAACGACCGACCACTTGTGTCTAGAAGTTTATCTCTTCTACACGGTCAGCAGCATTCTCAATGCACGTTTGCCATGAATTCAATGGGGCAGGTTTCTTTTGACGCACAACTTTACTCGACGTCTTACACCGTCAATATCTGCAATAGACAGAATACATTTTAAGGTGATGTATTGATAACTTCCGTTCTCAGTATATCAGTAGGATACAGTTTGCAATCCACTCTGATCCATTTAGGCGTGATAAAATATTAGGCATAACATTTGGAATAATTTAAGTAGTCTATTTTATTACACGGGCGAATTTTCCCATCACCGGAACCTAATTCCTTTACGAATTATATACTTGCTCAAACTTGATATTTTTATTATTACAATATCACCCCAAACAACTCATAATGCCAGTTTAATGCAGGGGCTAATATCAGGGACATTAGATGCAGATATACTATGTGTATGGAGTTGAACAACACAATGTTTGTTCACGTTACAGTTGAAATGTTGCATGTAAGTAGAGTTGACCAAGTATGGACCCGGAAGCGGTTCTGAGGTAGAAATTATTAGAGTAGGAGGCTTTCGTCCATCTAGGGATCTCTACTGTTTACGGGTGAGACTTTGCTGCTTGTCGGGTTTGACTGGGGTATTTACGTCGAGGGGTAAAAGGGCTTGTAATTTATCGAAGCAACACAATTAAAATTCTTGTAAAAAAGGCAGAGGGATGCAACATTTCGTGGGTGGGACAATGGTTGAAGCATTTTTATGTTTGTTTAAGGGAGGCGGTTAACGTAAGATTATACAATTTCAGTTTTCTTGTTTACATGTAATGTTCCATTTATTATTATTATTATTATTATTATTATTATTATTATTATTATTGTTTTGTTATTATTATTATTAGTAGTAGTATTATTAGTATTATTATTATTGTTATTATTATTATATTGTTATTATTATTAGTATTATTATTATTATATTGTTATTATTATTAGTATTATTATTATATTGTTATTATTATTATTATTTTGTTATTATTATTAGTAGTAGTATTATTAGTATTATTATTATTGTTATTATTATTATTATTTTTGTTATTATTATTATTTTTGTTATTATTATTATTATTTTTGTTATTATTATTATTACTATTATTACTAGTAGTAGTAGTAGTAGTAGTAGTATTTCTTTCGGAATAGTTTGTTAAAGAACTCTGTTTAAAATAATTCCATAACAAACCAGTGAGAATGAATAATAACTATAATGATAATTATTCTTTTAAAATAATAAATTAATTATTAATAATAATTATGTAGTAATGAATTAATTATTACTTACATAATAATAAATAAATTAATAATAATTTTTTTGTAGTAATATATTTTTTACAAAAATCAGTCCATGCGTTTTGAACACGGCCGATAGCAATTAGTCGCATGAACTGACTCAAATTAATAAAAAGTAAATGACTTAGAATGACTTTAAAGAACTTAAGGATGAATTGAATGACCTTAAGAATGATTTGAATGCTTAAATAATAAGTGAAATCCTTCAAAAACAATTTGAATGATCTGGAGAATGACTTGAATGGCTAAGAGACTGACTGGTTGTAAAGTGAGTGATCACTTTACATTAAATTAATACAGAAGAGTGATCCCCCACTTTGTGTCACAAATTTACAAACGTAAGTATCGCATGTAGTAAGAACAGATACTACACTTTGATCTTCGCCAAAAGGTCAAGAAAAGAGTATTTATTTGCTCTCCCACCGAGCAAATTAGGCACAAGGCTGATTTTAATTGCGAGGAGTGAAGGGGAAATGAGGACCAACTCCCTGGGGATTAGGGGAGCTGGATAGTGACAATTGGTATGAAGGGGTGCCACTACATTGACCAGTAACTTATATGTGGTGTTGCCACCACATGGTATTTGCTTACAGTATCTGCTGGACAGATACTATACTTTCATCTTGGACACAAAGCCAGGAAAAGGAGGCATTTATTTGATCCCCCACCGAGCAAATTAGGCACAAGGCTGATTTTAATTGCAAGGAGTGAAGAGGAAATGGGGACAACTCCTCGGGGAGTAGGGGAGCTGGATAGTGACAATTGGTATGAAGGGTTGCCCCTACATTGACCAAGGTCTTATATGTGGAGTTGCCGACACATATGATCTTTGCTTGCAGTATCTGCCAGAACAGATTCTACACTTTGATCTTGGCCAAAAGGCAAAGAAAAACTTAAACAGCTAAGAACACCATATATTAACAGCATACCTTTGATATTAACTAAAAAGGTCAAGCACAAAAGTGTTATGGACAGACCGACACACCCACCGACCGACCGATCGACGGACTGACTTATAGAGTCTCTTGCACGCGACTAAAAATTATTCTTTCTCCATTTAACGCACTTTTCCATTCTTCTGCCCATATATTCACACTTATAATTCCGCTTTACTCGTTGAGTTGATCATTTCAAACTTAATAGATTG
>NC_136520.1:52049470-52051970 GCF_053919585.1 Euprymna scolopes
ATTATACAATACAATATATTTTCTTTTACGATATGTCTATAGAGAAGACGCACCACAATTTGTACTCGCAGTTATGATGCAAGACAATGATCAAGTCTACCTGCCCCAGTAGATAAAACAGAAGCGCCAATTTCTATTTACTTTTAAATTCATGTCTGGACTTAACAGAGTAAACTATTTCTAATATAGTAGCAAAGCATATAATTGGCATTGGTAAGGTCATTAATCCTCGTTTACCTTTAGAAAAGTTTAGTGTAAATAAAGCGAAGATCATATGTTTCCAGAAAATAAAACAGATAGATATAAAATCTTTGTCTAAATTCCATGAAAAACTTTTACAGAAAAAGCTTGATACGCTGTTTGACATTGTTTTTGTACATGCAAATTACCCGCTATGATGACAAAAATGTAAAATGCAACAAAGAACATTACCAGACAAAACTCTTACTTTGTACTTGTCCTTTGGAATAGAGAGTAAGGTTATGTCCTGTTTTATTTTGTAAATATATTCGGTCATCGAATTCGTGTAATTTTAAACTAGATGAATTTTCATGCTTTCATTTAATGTTTAAACACTTATAAAAAGCAACTATAACCATTTTCGTTCGAAATAGTATTTGTGTATTAAAGTGATGGTCAAATAAATGTACAATTTGATATTTCAGATTCAAGTGGAAGAGAGGGAAAATTTGAGAGATGACAAGGTCAAAAAGGGACCCAAGGGTACTTTCCAGCCTGGTCCAATAGATAAAACTTACACAAAAAATGTAAAAAGGAAGAACGATTGGAACGACAAAAGAGAGTATTTTCATCATCTAATGATGCGTCAACATCTGATGATGCTGTTCTTTCCCACTTCAGTCTTAATAGTGATTCAAGAGAAGATGAATATTCGAGTTTGCGAGAAATCCGACAGGCACTTACAGTCTTATCAAAACCGCGCGATATACTATGGAATTAATCAGGGGTGATATTTTTCCAACATAAGAGACAGCCACTTTAATGCATTGTATAACTGATTTAGATGCCATAGGTTTTCTCAACTCTAATGTTTATATGAAAGATAATATCATTTATAATGATAAATAGATAGTAAAAAGGAAAGAAAATACCCATCAAACATGGTGAAACCATGGAAAAACTTATTTGCATTGGGGTTGATGGCAGAAATAATAAAACGCCAAATGGAGAGAAAATATTAAAAAAAGCAAAGGTGTTCTGAAAAATACAACAGTGCATCTACAATTAAGGTTATTTTTGTAGAAAACACAAATACAAATACAATGCGTGAGGCTGGAGTCGTAGCATTTGTTGGGAGGAAACTGCAGACAAAATTACACACTAATGAAAATGAACTTCTGTTTTAGATCTCTTTCTAAGCTTATATAGATGGGACCAGAAAACGTCCTACAGCATTCTCTCTAGGTAAATTATGTAGTAATGACTATAACCATTTTACCCAAGTAGTATTTACACCAGTTGGTTGTCCTCTAGATGTTTGTTTCCCGACTGAGGAGTACGTGAACTAACATCTAACCAGAGATTATTATTCAAATATGCATGGGCATTTCTAGAGAAAAAGTTGACCCTGGATTCGGAGCCGGGAAAATTGGGCCTATACATCAAGCCAGATGGTTAACTTTGCCCATCAGACTAATGTGCTTATAGACACGAAGTGCCTATCCACAAGAAATGTCTGTCAAACTTCATACAACCATTTGATTTCTAATTGATATATATATATAGGCATTTAGCTGGTTTTAAATAAAAATGAGATAATAAGTTCCATAATCAGCAATTGTGTATTATAAATATGATCAATAGAATCAAGAAACAGCCACCTGAAATTCAACAAATTATTTACAAAATTTACAGCGATGCAAAATGTTATAGCGTTAGCTTTTGCTTTACTGCCTGAAAATGTATTGTGTGCTCTGGTAAAATCAGATGTGCTAGCAGCGAGAGAAGAAGAAATAAAAATGGTTTCTATTTGTTAACTAACAATTCATGCAAATAATATTAAATTAATTTGTTACGTTGATTTATCGAGTCATTTTAAATTTCTGTTTGCATTCCATTATAAACATTAAAATAGCTAAGCTTACATTTTTAAGTTAGCACAAAAAATATTTTTATATTCTTTTAGGAGTGAGGAGCCGGCAAAAAAAAAAAGACTTAAAAAATAACAAAAAACAACTTTAATGCCAATCATTGGAGTAAATTAACCTTTCACAGAATCAAGTTTGTGAAGCAGCATCTACAGAAACATTTTCTGAAGATACATTTTGGATTCACTGATGAATGGAACCAAGTTGAAGTTGCCAGATTTGACCTCATTCGCAAAGTGTTGCAAGGGCAGTTTAATTAACAAGCGAAGCTTCTGAATCAGTGTATGGGTAGGAAGCAAGACACAGTCATATAATTGCAAGGGTGTTGTGTCGTCAAATGAGGCCTGCATTTGCTTTTACGTGATCATACGCGCAGGAGTATATGCAATATG
>NC_136520.1:52056970-52071970 GCF_053919585.1 Euprymna scolopes
TTACATTTTACATGCAAGATTTCAAATCTTTTCTTGCGCGTATAAACGTAAGGACATTTGCGTTTGAAGTTTTTTCTTATAACGTTGCAAAAAATTGTAAATAGGGAAGACAAAAACACAATAATTGAAAAAATGGAGAAAATTGAGGTAACGATTCACTTGTTTACCTACGGATGCGTAGTGGTG
This sequence comes from Euprymna scolopes, assembly GCF_053919585.1. Taxonomy (NCBI): domain Eukaryota; kingdom Metazoa; phylum Mollusca; class Cephalopoda; order Sepiida; family Sepiolidae; genus Euprymna; species Euprymna scolopes. Next base: position 52,057,157 of record NC_136520.1, read on the forward strand.
AAAAAAAAAAGATGAGTTTTGTTTTCCCAGTTTAGGCATTCCATCTCTAGAAAAATGTTCACTACTTATAACGACTTGCACTAAGGATTTTTTTTTTTTTTTTACATTTTCATCCCAAACAAGGCAAATTGCCACTTTAGTGTAGGGGGCTACTATCAGGGGCAGCAACTACCGGGGTACTATGTAGGGATTTGGGCAGCAAGATGTCGGTTCACGTTACACTTGAACTTCTGCACGTCAGTGCTGTTGGGGGAGCAGGGACCCGGAATGGAATTCCAAAGTCTGGCAGTTCTGGGGAGGAAACTATTGGAGTAGAAATATCTTTTACATCTAGGGTTGCGTAAGCATGAAGAACTAGCCAGATATGTTTATCAAAACATCAATCTTTTCTGGACAAAAAAATATAGTCATGAGTTAAGTTACATTTAAATAAAATACAGATTTATCCTTGTTTGTGAATTGTGAATGCTGAGCTCTATTTGTGAATATGGCAGTGAATTACCAACGTGGATTATTCACAAACTTCCTTTTGAAATATTTTTATCGTTATCAAAATTATTGCAATTCCGCTTCCATGGCTTCATAAGTAATTTAAACCACATTCATGTAACTGTCCATTCATGATGGCAGCCCATAAAGCAAGGTTGAATTCGTTTACTAGGTTCGAGTCCAACGACCAGCAATACTTACTACTTTATACACAGAAAATTTCGTAAGCAGGAAACACCAGTGTTTATAGGACTTATGACTTATAACTATTTTATATATATATATATATATATATATATATATATATATATATATATATATATATATATATATATATATATGTATATATATATGTATCTATGTATATATATATACGTATATATATATGTATGTATATATATATATATGTATATATATGTATATATTAGTGTGTGTATATATGTATATATGTGTGTGCATATATGTATATATGTATATATGTGTGTGTATATATATGTATATATATGTATATATATGTATATGTGTGTGTATATATGTATATATATGTATGTATATGTATATATATGTATGTATATGTATATATGTATATATATGCATATATATGTATCTATATGTATGTATATATATATGGTCTGCAGTTTAATTTGTTGCTGGCTATCTTGCTCTTGCTTGTTGCTGGATCTCAACATTTTGAACCTAGAGAGAGACTTAGCTGTCGTACAAAGCTAAGACTCTGTAACATCCTCTTTGTATAGATACTCCCTCAGGCATTTGGGCTCATGGATGTTAAATGTCTGAGGGAGTTGCACTCGTCTTACAAGACGTTGCAATCAGCATATATGTATGTATGTGTGTATATATATATATGTACATATATGCATGTGTATATATGTATATATATGCATAGAAATATGTATGTGTATATATGCATATATATGTATATATATATATATATATGTATATATGTATATATGTATGTATGTATGTATATATAAGTATATATATGTATATATGTGTATATATATATGTGTATATGTATATATATGTGTGTATATGTATATATATATGTTTATATATGTGTATATATATATGTATATGTATATATGTATATGTATATATGTATATATATGTATATATGTATGTATACATATATATGCATATGTATATATATGTATAGATGTGTGTATATATATATGTGTATATGTATATATATATATGTTTATATATATGTATATGTATATATATATTTATATATATTTATATATATGTATGTATATATGTATATATATGTATACATATATATATATATATATATATATATATATATATATATGAAGGGTTTATATATGAGTGTGCATGTAGGCTATATGTGCGTCTTGACCATAAAGATTCTTCTTTGTTTTAATGCTTATAAAGCAGACACGTGCATCTATAAAACTGATTATACGGGTTTGCGGATAGCAATGTTCTGCGTCAAAAAGTAAATTTTTTTGGAAATGTAACTGATTATATTTCAGTACAGGACATTAAACAGTTAGTTTTATTATGCGTTAAAAAAAAAAAATTGAGCAAGCAGATGTTGTTGGCTGTTGTTCATGAAACCGAAATGGAGTCGTTCCAGAAATTTAGCTAAGAGATATTCATATAATCTAAGTTGGAATTTGGTCGATTCACCTAATTATGATGCCATTCCGATTCTCAAATATCCAAGTGTACAGAGTAGGACGATAAAATTGTCATCGTAAAGAAAAAAAAAACACACACTTCAACTTTATTTTAAAACTTTTTATTAAAAAATCAATTCAGCTAACTTGGCTCTATCATAGAACTGATATCTATTCAATGTAGCCACCTCAATCAGCGCCTCGATACATGTCCGGAATTATTACCATGCCTTTTCCACAAGTGCCCTCGGGAACTCGGCGAATACTCAGTTGATGGCGTCGATCAGGCTGGTTGTGGTGTTGTGGGATGTCATGTTGGTAATGCTCTCGACGTATGACCAAACGAAGTGGTTCAGCGGGTTCGGCTCGGGGGGGGGGAGCAGGGGAAGAAAGGTACAAAGTGGAAGCAGTTCCTGGGAAGCTAATCCTTGAGTCATGCTGCCACACCCAGGATCTGCTACTGGCCACGTGATTTCTCCACACCCTTCAGCACATCTAGGTACACTTTGGTGTTGACTTTCAAACCGACTTCTCAGATGTGAGGTGGCATAATGTGGCCTTCACTAGAAACCACACCAAAGACCATTACATTGGATAGAATCTTTGTTTTTATCCCATTCAGCACGCCCCTCGTATTCGTGGCAACACAGCGATGTATTTTGAGGGTGCTGGCAATGGTCCTGTTGTCATAACTTTGGCACTCTTCTTTGTTTGGGGTGAAAATTGAATAATAATAATAATAATAATAATAATAATAATAATAATAATAATAATAATGTATATATATATATATATATAGATACATAGATAGATAGATAGATAAACTAGCAGTGAGACCCGATGTATCCCGAGATAGAATATATTTACACGAATGAATCATTCTGCTGTATTTTATTGTCATCGAAAACGATGAAATCGATCATTTACAATCTAATCTATTAATTGCCTGCTCCAATTGGGTACGCACCTGGTGGACTCAGACAAAGCATACACGACTCGATGCAGTGATTAATCCAGAATGCATTGTAATTTATATTTCACTGTAGATGACCTACTGTTGTTTTCATAAAATTATTTTCGTATAATAGCTTGATTTCAAGTTCAAAATGCAAAAGTCAATGTAATGGTCTACCTGTGCTCTATACAGAAAACCTTCAGACGTGCTGCTGTCATACGAAAGTGCCTACCGTTGATTTAATATTACTGGTCTTTTTATATATACGGTAATATAATTCTCAAGCGCGATTGTGGTATAAAGCTGTATGTGACGTTAACTTTAGTCAAAATCTACAGTTCTTTCTTTCATCAGATTTTGCGATTATCGGCTATCGATCGAACAAATTTTAAGATAAAATTCATGTCAGGCATATGAACGCACATTTGTGTTAAATTTCAAAATAATCGGCTCAGCCGTGTATGAATGCATAGAGAATGAACTCCAAAATACAGACAAAAATCAATGTATGAAATAATACAAAAAAGATAACATATACTAGGTAATCTAATATACAATATCCATGCGTTCTCTCTCTCTCTCTATATATATATATATATATATACTATACGCATAATAAAATATATATGATACATATAATTTATACTATATACGTAATATATAATATGTATTATATATACCATATACATAATATATATATATATATATTTGTTTATTTATTATTTTTAAAACGAAACCTACGTACACGCGTGTTTCGAGGTAACTACCTCTCATCAGCGTAGCTCGACTGTTGTTAGGGATCGAACGTCAGACCATTTTTACCACAGTCCGGCGCATTAACCGTAAAGCCACGAACACTAGATGACTTTACTGTTTATTTTTATCGCTTATAAATTTAGATCTGTTGTTGTTGTTGTTGTTGTTGTCTTTTTTTTTCAAACGTAAATACGGTTAGTAGTTGCATTTTTATTTACTTAGAAAGTCGCTCTTAATTTGTTTGGACGTATGTAACATTTTTGTTTATTCATTATTTTTAAAACAGTAATCTAAGTACATGCGTATTTCGAGGTAACTATCGCTCATCAGCGTAGCTCGACTGTTTCTAGGGCTCGAACTTCAGACCATGTTTACCACAGTCCGGCGCATTAACCGTTAGGTCACTAACCCTAGATGACATTACTGTTTATTTTTATCGCTTATAAATTTAGATTTGTTGTTGTTGTTGTTGTTTTTTCAAGCGATAAATACGGTTAATAGTGGCTTCGCCTCGAAGCCCATTTTTTATTTACTTAGAAAGTCGCTCTTAATTTTTTTGGGCGTATGTAACATTTTTGTTTATTTATTATTTTTAAAACAGTAATCTACGTACATGCGTATTTCGAGGTAACTATCGCTCATCAGCGTAGCTCGACTGTTTCTAGGGATCGAACTTCAGAGCATGTTTACCTCAGTCCGGCGCATTAACCGTTAGGCCACGAACGCTGGATTGCTTTACTGTTTATTTTTATCGCTTATAAATTTAGATTTGTTTTTGTTGTGTTTTTTTTTCATAAGTTTTAGTAAAGGACTCCATTCAAAATGAGGAGAGTTCCGTGAACGAGCATGCATGTATATTTTCATGTACATTTGATACTTCAACAACAATAACAACTTTCTTATCGAATATAGAGCAACGGCACAGCTAATTACGAAAAAATCAAATTTTACCACTTTTGATCCCAACTTTTACCGTCGGAGTCATTTTGCTGAACTAGCCAACGACAGTCGAGTAAACGATATCGTTTTGAAGAAAGGTGATGCAAAATTCTTCTAAGGAATAATAAAGGTTAACTCTGTTTCTGTATTCTGAGATTCGCTTTTCTTATCTTTAAATTTAAACACAATATACTTTTTTTCACCCGCCGCCACTAAATACGATGCAAATATAAACTTAAGCCTAAATAAATCAAAACTGGTGCACCCAAATGGAACTATATTCGATATTGAGGAAAATGGAAAACTATATTATTTAAACAGTGTAGTCCCATCAAAAACCGCTTACTATGATTTACAAACATGGCAGCACATTTTTCGGCACTGCAATATTCCAGATATCATAAAGTTGCCGAATGAGGTTGACGGAATGAAAGCATTATTTAAAAAAAAACATTACAAACTGTGACGTTTGTATACAATGTAAAATGGCCACGTTTCAAAACAAAGTACCAGACAAGAAGGTAACTAAAATCTTATCATGGGTACAGTGTGACTTGAACGGTCCCGTTAAACCTATGGCTAGAGAAAACTTCGGGTATGCGTTAAATGTTGTAGACGATTATTCTGGTTTAATAATGGTATATTTCCTAAGAACACCTCTTATATCTTGAGAGCAACTACAAAATACTAAGATGACATGCTCCCCCTCCCTACGGTGCAGTAAAATATATCCGCTCTGACAGTCGTACAGAATTTACTAATGAAGACTTAGAACTTTTATTAATTGAATATATCAAATATAGAAAAAAATCGTGCCCTAATTCACCTCACAAAAATTGAACTGCGGAAAGATCATGGCGGACACTTTCTGAAATGGCAAAGTGTCTACTCCTTGAATCAAAACTGCCCCAAACCCTCTGGATGTTTAGACTAATGACTGCTGCATATACACGCAACCGATGCTTTAATAATGATTAAAACCTATATCAAGCTTTCTGAGCTAGAAAGCTGACTTTAAGAATGCATGTATTTGTTTAATCTAGTTTCGCATTTGTAGATAAGAAAAGAAAATTATATATCGAAACCGGTCGAGGTATATTCTTTGTGTATGATAAAACATCACAAATTGCTTAGAAATTTGTCTAGACAAAAAAAAAAATAAAAATAACCCGATGTGTAAAATTCATATACGCATTTAATTTCAAAGACGAATGTCCATCTTATAAAGAAGACGAATTAACAAATTCATAAAACAATGAAGTCGGCGTTGATGAGGGTAAGAGTATTAGTAACGAGGAGAGCCATGGTACCGATGTTAAAGTCGAGAATTGATCAGAAGGTTATCCAAAAAAGAAATAGATACGACCCGATTTTTTGAGGTCGGCAATTTTGAAGATCATCAAGTAAGCTATTACTATTCCCTGCATAATACGGCAAAAAGCTTTAACGAAGCAATTAATTCAGAACATTGTCAACAATAAAATAGCAATGGAAAGCGAAATAGATTATTAAACAGAAAATATTACGTAATTGGTAGTGCCTTTTCCAAAGGATAAACATGTAATTTCTTCTCAATGGTTATTTACAAAAGGGACTACAGCGTCAGGTGTTTAGCAGTAGAGGACTAGATTTGTTGCTAAAGGATACTCAGATTTACAGTATAGCACATTTTCCTACGTTTTCACCGACTACAAACTTAAACACAATCAGAATGTTATTGCAAATCGCATCGCAATATGACCTTAAGATTTATCAAATATACGTAAAAATGCTTATTTAAATGCCTCGATAGACTGGCAATTTTTTTACTCCTCCAAAGCGATTCATAATGAAAAATATAAATTTAGTTTTGAGACCTAACAAATCAATTCATTTACAATTACAGGCATATGGAATCCGAGACTCACTTCTATTGCGCGTACTCTAAAAGTGAAATTTTCTCAAAACCTATGCATTAAATCAAGCTGTGTTTCGTCAATAACGCATCGAACGTTGTCGCCAAGTAGTCTATTGTGTCTGACTTATCAACATAGACATGATACTTAATAGCCGCAAAGAATATAATATATTGGGACTTTAATCACGCGAAGGAGGTGACCAGTTGGCAGTCCATTTTGTGTTATTCTTTTCATAAGAGGAAAGAAAGAAATTCTAAGTCAGATCGGTCGAATTTGTAATACAGTATTTCATGAATGCATGATTGAACACCAATTCAAACAGTGCTTTGTAGATACCTGTGTGTATATCACCACTCAAAAACAGACTGCAAACTACCAATTTTAGTTTTATGGGTTGATAACATTTTAATCGCTTCAAAATTGTGACGTGTATTTACTGATCTAAAGGACGGATTAAAAAAATCAAAATAGCCGATCTTGGCAAGATATTATAATTTCTGGGAATACAATTTTCTCATGAAAAAGCATTATTAAAATGAATCAATCGGAGTACATCGATGGTTCCTATTCAAGTTTGAAATGCAAGAATGCCAGACACGATCTACACCAGTTGAAAATGGTATCAATAAACGCACGGACACAAAATCTGAAATAATTAAGGATAGTTTATACCGAGAGATAGTAGAAAACGTTATATACTTAATGATTTCTACGACACCTGACATATGTTACACAGTAAGAAAGTTATCCTAAAAATTATCAAAACCGACAGAGAAAAAATTAACCAGAACTCTCCTAACTGCATTCGCAGCAATCACTGCCGTCCATAGTTGTTGTCGTCTCGCAACGTTTTTGGTTAGGTAAGCCCCTGCCCTGATTTGGGTAGGATTGAAACCGCTATTTTCAGACAATCATCATCAGGAACCGTAGAGATTCACGGGCCCAGTTGATAGGGACGTTCATTATTGATTCGAAGATCCTATCCGTCGCAGTTACCACCTGATTAAGGCCAGAGATATAGTTGGCCGAAACGTCGTGAAACAACCACTAATAAAGATGAGAATAATAGTCCGCAATAAATAAATTAATATAAATAATACTCAACTCAATAATGAATTCCAATTAAAATAATATATAAACTAAGTTCACTTCTCTGGTGTGTACTTAAATGTCACTTGATAGGAGCATTAATTCAGACTTTTAGGTTGCGGTAATTATCATAAAAACGAACGATAAGAAACATTACAAACACGAAAGGAATGGAATGAAACATTACATTTTTTGACTTTTTTTTTGCGTTAACAGTTTGGACGTCACATTGGTTCTTCCTGGCGTCGCCCTTGATAAGACATGGCGAGAAATTCCCGAAGAAATCGTCGAAGGCCACCACATTGATATTTTTAATGTGTTATTAACTGACTCCATCGGTGAATATAAGGCACAAGGGCCTATGGATGGGATTGGAAAACCAGCGCCAAAGAGGGTGAGCACTTGACCTGTAAAAATGAGTCGGCAGCCCCGGCGGAAGGATCATTTGATGGCACCCCTATTACGATTAACAAAAAATGACGCCCTCACAAAAAGAAAAGATAAAGCTTAGGAGGAATATCTCTTAGAATTTAACAGGACGAGCAACATAATGTACTCATCAGGGAAAAAACCTATTCAGCAATCGCCTTGAATCTGTTGATTTTTTATGATTGGCTATAATGCTCAGCTCCAACGATGGTAAATCTCTATCTACACAATTAATATACTGAGAGAGCTATGTGAGGGCGGTTGTAGTTTTCTGTCTACCTTACAGTTTAGCAAAGTCGCGTTTGAATGCCGTGTTGGCTTACTTAACAGCACGTTTCAACCAATCAGAAAATTAAAAAAAATGTTTAAATAGATGTTCTCTCATTATGGGTTATATATCATGCGCATTCTTTTTTCTTTCAGATGAGAAGATGCTAAGCCGCATTGAAATACAACGTTGAGAACCATTACCTCATTACTATGGTAAAAACGATGCATCACATCTTACTAACAGAAGTCGACATACGAATAAATCCGATGCTAGATTTGCTGAGTGTAAGTGACGCAATGAAAGGCAGATTATTTTCTGAAAAAGAAATGATTTAATTGCTGAACATTGCAACAGACACCAATTATATAAAACTAAAACAATCATGTTTACGTTTTTTTTTTATTAGTGTACATTTGTGTCCTAAAAATTATTTTAATGCAATGTATCAGTTGTTCTTGTGATTCGATCGTGCAGGTTGTTTAGAAGAATATCAAAAGATATCATCAACTATATGAAGGAAAGTAAAATGAACTTGTATGGAAATATCCTGTGCAAATAACCTTAAAGTAGTACGCATTCGAGATTTTAAAAGCACCCCAAAAAACAGAGTTTCCCAGAAATAGAGCTTTTGGTAGACATCGAATAAGCCGCAATTCACATACTTACTGCGATGTAGAGCTTTATTTTCTGTGTAAGCGTTAGCAAAGAATTTAGCAATAGGAAACAATAGAGAAGTATGACATTTTTCTATTTAAATTAAGCAATAAATTAAATTAAGTAAACAAGAACATGAAATTTAATTTACTGTCCTTACAGAAATACTCACGAATAATTTACAAATAACTAACTATCACAAAACTGCATTTTCTGTATTTGTATATTTTATTACTATTGAGCACAAAGGAAATAATTGGACAAATTAGACAGTGTTCAATAATACTCTAAAATCGAATGTCTGCTAGGCTCCAACCGCAGTACTATAGCCTTCATATCTTGTACCTGATCTAGTTCTAAAAGTACTTTAATGCGATCAGAGGAATATGTGGCAATGGTGCTCTCTCCACGTAAATAACCTTGATCACCCCGAAAATAAGCAAAATCCCTGCATCTACTTCTGTAATCCAAAAATCTAACCAAATAGATGTGTGGTGCCCCGACAAAAGGATAGCTGACCTGTAAATCCACCCTTGTCTGTCCGTTCGTTTGTCCGTTCGTCTTTCCATTTTTTAAAAAAATTTCGCACAAACATAAAACATGATATGCGTAAATATGTAACCGAAGAGATTTTCCGGGAAAACTCCGCCCCCCCCCAAGGTGTACCATTCGCGTTAAAATTGCTACAATTAACACTTTTGTGATGATTTAAAAAATTTGATGCGTTGGATTTTTATAAAACTTTCTGAAGAGTTGTAACTAATTGATTTCTATATATTGTTTGTCTATACTGCGCGATAACTCTTGGATGTGCCCCAAGGATTCTTTTAAGGCTAATAAAAACACTCCATTTTTGGGACTATTTTACAATATTTGTCAAAAATTATCTGTATATGTCTATTTAGCAGTTTTTCATGGTGCTTAGTTCAGATTTAAATATATTAAGGCTCTAGGGCTTTTGGGGCTTAATGCGGGTGGGCAAATGATGAACTTAGTCATTTCTTTTTTTTATGGTGCAGAACTCAAATTTACATATATTAAGGCCTAAAACTGCACCGTGTGTTCATTTTCACCAGGATTTGACGTCTCCTTGGGACTTTTGAGGCTAATTGGGGAGGGGAGGAAGCAGATACTGAACTTGTTCACCTTTTTATGCCTCGTTCACTGTACAATCAGGGGAGACCCTGCATGTTTCGCTTGTTATATTTTTCATCGAACTGCTAGCCTTTGAATTTTTTTCATGCCTTTTTCTGACTAAATTTACACGGATATGATGTAAATAAACATTTCGGGTTACAATTTCAAATTTGGAATCGTATTATTACAAAGTGTCCAAATTTACAGCAGCCGTTTATCTCTCATTCTCAATGTAATATTTTAGATTAATTACGCTAAAAGTGAAAATACTTAAATATCATTGAAAAGAAAACAACAAAGTTTTCAACACACTTTTAAATACAATACCATGTAACGTCCAAGAGGTTACTTGTAATCTTAACGAAGTGCAAGATTTACACTGTGCTCATCTCGCATATGGAATCAGTTCTTCAATAAAATTCATAACACCAGGGTCTCGCAGTTAAAAAAATGGGTGGGATATTAAGTTTTTTTTTTACAGAATGTGTTTTCCAGTGATATGTCGCTGTACAAATATGGTTACCAACCTGGTAATAGCTAGGCCCATTGAAGCTTAATTTCAGTGATATTAGGAGAACTTATATTACAATATAATTCTGAGTATATAAACCTAGCTGATTTTAAAATAAATTTACATTTACCAATAAGCAGGAGGGCACGACGTTGACGGGGATTGAATAAACATCAAACGTCGTTTCAATCTCCCATATTTTATTGTTATTGAAATCGATAAAATCGACATTTTTCCTTTGAATTGAATAATTGTCTGCTATTCTCGGTGATTGACAGCAGTGAACCGAGAGGAAGCTTCACATGCCTCTCAGCAGTACCTTAGTCGACAATACATTGTAATTTTCATTGCACTATAGAGAACCTACTGTTGATTTTATAAAATCATTTATACATAATGGCTTGAATTAAATTTTAAAATGCAAAAATCAAATATCATGGTTTAACTGTGCTTTAACCAGAAACATTTGTTTCGAACGCGTCCGGTCATATCAAAGAACCTATTGCTGATTTCCGCTTCTGCCGTAATAAAACTCCCCAAAAGCATTTGTAATGTTAGGCTGTATACGGCGGTAACTTTAGTCCAAATCACCTCTTTCTTCTTTCCATCAAATTCGCTTCGATTACTGATTAACGATACTTACTGAAGACATTCCAATGCATAATCGCTCAGAAAACACTACATGACATATAAAGTATATTTGTTTTAAATTAAAAAAAAAAAAAATCTGCTTAGTCGTTTAGGAGCCCGTAGGGAACGAACTCCCATACATAAACACAAATTTCGTACGTAGATAGAGATGAGCAAAAGAGCAAATATTGTTGCGCATTATTTATTTCTTTGGGTGACGTATATTCTTCATTACAGACCGGTGCGTATATTTTTTTTATTACAGATCGAGACCAAGGTCTCCATTAAAATGAGGTGATACATTCGCTGAAAAAGATTGACACTGTTATAGATAGCTGTTTATGTAAGTCTATCCTCAAGAGAATTGACTTGAATAGCAGTAATTACAACTTAAATGAAGATGTATAGTCTTAGTCGCGTCCTTGAAATTCGTTAAGAGGATAAGTCTGACGGTAAGTTTGTCAGGTTTTTGTTTGTCTCACCCTGTGCATGAAAAACGTGTATACTGAAGAGACATTTCATCTTTTAGTTAAGAGTCGAACAGTTTCGCAACCCCATATTATTTGTTTTATTAAGGTTAAGCCCTCTGTCTATCATTTTGCGACAGTGTCCTGTTTTGAAAATGAGTTTCGCTAGTTTGTCACACATAATTTTGAAATGTTTCTTATTCTGTCTATAACGTTTTAGTTTTTAATATCTATTTTCATTATTCTGTGTTAATTTTTTTTTATATAGAGACCTATCAAGCGACTACCCACTAATTACACTGTCCCATTTACATGTGTAATAGGACATTTGTTCTTTTGATTTCTCCGATTTATACGCTGCTTCACTTGTCCCAGCTCGAGAGACTCATGTGTCTAGTAGTCTTCAACAATACTCTATTCTGTTACATTCGTTATAATGCTGACTTAAACTATCTTTCAGTTGAAGGTTTTCCTACAATATAGTGCTTTTATAAACAGCGCCCTGAAAAGTAAAATAAATTACATAAAACAATTAATATTATCCTAAAATATGTTATTTATTTAAAGGACACATATTTGACATTTATAATTCACTTAGAATTACAGGCATATGGTATCTGAGGCTCACTTCTATTGCGCATACTCTAAAAGTGAAATTTTCTCAAAACCTATGCATTAAATTAAGCTGCGTTTCGTCAATAACGCATCGAACGTTGTCGCCAAGTAGTCTATTGTGTCTGACTTATCAACATAGACATGATACTTAATAGCCGCAAAGAATATGATATATTGGAACTTAAATCACGCGAAGGAGGAGACCAGTCGACAGTCCATTTCGTGAAATTATTCGCTCATTTAGGATAATATTAATTGTTTTATGTAATTTATTTTACTTTTCAGGGCGCTGTTTATAAAAGCACTATATTGTAGGAAAACCTTCAACTGAAAGATAGTTTAAGTCAGCATTATAACGCTCATTAAAACTAAATAAAATAAATTTGAACAATTTGCAAATGCTGCTCCGAAGCATATCTCCTACAAAACTATGATGTACTCTGAAGTACCGATAGTTGGCAAATCTGTATTAAAGAAAATAGCGTTGTAAATGTAAAGTTAACCTTCTCTTACAAACAGTATATATATATATATATATATATATATATATATATATATATATATATATATATATATATATATATATATATATATATATATATATATATAAGGGAAAGTAAGGGAATTAAAACTGTAAAGAAAAATTCTACAATTACATTTATTTCTCGAGAGAATAGTCAAAAAACAATGTTCTAAAATCCTTATCCACGACATTTCGAAGATTGCTATTTTTTGCATAAGAGGAAAGAAAGAAATTAGCAAACTATTATTATAGTACCTATTTACAATGCCTCCCCACGGGACAGAGTTAGACACCAGGGTCGTTTTTTAACGTGGAGAAAAGGTACAAAAATAAAAATTGTCTCAGTCGTGAAGGACTGCTCCTCCACCGAAAGAGAACAAGAAATGGAAGTGCAGTATCTGAAGAACAGATACTACACTTTGATCTTGGCGGCCAAAAGCTAAAATTTGCTAGTCATGCCATTAAATGGGACACCAATTTATGATGTTCAGCCATAAATTTAAAGAAATATGTGTTCATGTCGGTTAAAACATGTGGAAATATGGATAAATCAAAACGTCAAAATATTGTTCATTCACCACTCGCTTAGCAGCAAACGAATATCGCAACGGGTAGAAGCTCCGACTGTTGTCTGTTCGGTATGGTGTTGGTCCTGGGTGAAGGTAGTTGCTTGTCTATCCGCACTGATGAGCTGCGTATGATTGGTTGGTTGTTTTTGTTTTACGGCATATCAACCCTTTTCGGGTTATTTAATGCCCAATCCAAAGATTTTGAAGAAAATTTTTTTAAATAGAATATATTTGTAGTTTTCACGTTTGGACCCTAACAGGTACTACCACTACCGGTTAGAGTAGACCTGGGAGCAATGGTAATTAAAGGGTGGCTCCACACTCCCCAAAGCCCACAAGTTGGTGCCTCACCACTGGATATAGTTTAAGGTTATATACAGGACCCCCATTGAGGGGCTTTTACCCTCTGCAGGGGGCAGTCGGCGTATTCTAATGCCCCACCGACAGGGCCGAGCTGCGTATGAGTACTATATATATATATATATATATATATATATATATATATATATATATATATATATAACTACTGTATGTAATCACACAAATTAATATACGAAAATATAATTTTAGGCATACATTTTCAATAAATACTCCAACAGTGCTCAATACATAGTGAGAGCTAGGTAGTAAGTTATAAAATTATATATGGCAATTAAGCTACCAGAATATTCCGCGTTTCCTTCTCGTGAGAATTCGTCAGAATTATTCCCGACGATTTCTCACGAGAAGGAAACGCGGAATATTAGATGCAGCTTAATTGCCATATATATTTTTTATAACTTATATATGTTTGTGTGTGTGTGTTGTTCTGTAGTTGTTTAGTATTTTAGTAGTAAGATGTCTAGGCTTAGTAATAATGCTGTCTTTTAGAGATTTGCATTCATACCAAATAGTACTTTGCCTTGTCTTATAAAACTTCTATAAAAAAGCTTTGTTTTATTTTTGTCCCGTTTATATTTATAGAATTGCTAGACGAATATTTTACATTGTATGGTCATCATTAACCGCACAAATTCAACGGCCGTATGCTAGTAATATCCGTTAGAGTCTATATCCGCTATTGAAGTACTTATGAGTTTTAATAGAATCTACTATGATCTTCGTGAAGGTACTTTTCAACGGTAAATGACACCGAAGGAAACTCATTATGTATCGGGTTTCGTAATAAATCAATTAAGTAATTAAGCAGACCATCGTGTATTAGGCCACGTGCGGTAG
>NC_136520.1:52076970-52084470 GCF_053919585.1 Euprymna scolopes
GATGCTTCCACAAATGCTAAGCGAATGAAAGGACAGGGGATTTTTATTTTGGGCCCGGACGAAGACGCCGAACTAAAAACGATGCATTCATATAATTATTGTCTGAGTCACTTATTTGTTGAAACAATGCAGTGAATTAAAATGCTTTTTATATGTAAGTATATGTTTGTCTGTGTGACAGAAATCACGAAATGGTTATTTTCATTTAGTTGTCTTTATGTGTGTGCATGTATGCATGTGGATTGTGAGTTCGTATTCTCTGGACTCGAAAACTGTTGTGCACATTTTTATTAAATTTAATACGAGGGTACGTTATGTACCTGGCAGTGTTCTTAGGTGTTATATCGGAATGTCTTCGATAAGTATCGATAATCGAAATAATTCGACAAAAGAAAGAACAGGTGATTTTGACAAAATTTATCATCTTACACACGCTAATATCACAAGTACATTTTACTACACAAGCCGAAACGCCCGATATATAAAATCAACAGTAGGTTCTTTGATATAACAGTAGGTTCTTTGATATAACGGGTTCTGTTTATAGCACAATGGAACCATGATATTTGACTTTTGCATTTTAAACTTTAATAATTCAAGCCAGTATATATAAAAATAATTTTATAAAATAAGCAGTAGGTTCTCTACAGTGCAATGTAGACTACAATGTATTGTTTACTAAGTTACTGCGGGGAATCCTGTGAAGCTTCCTCCCAGTGCACCGCACTTCAAACATATGTAGTAGCTGTCTCTATGCACCATTAAAGTTATTTCGTGGATGTTCCTCTTCAAATAGAAACATGCCCATGATTGATAAAAAAGGGCATAGACCGAGAGCGCATTACTAAGGCGGTTGTTTTTAAGATGTTTAAATCTGGATTAAGTTTAATTGTAAGGTTTGTAAAGAAAGATACATAATAGCACGGATTGATCATGGGCTGATATGATATCACCTACATGTGTAGGTGGATCTTGCCTTCGGGTTCACTCTGGGAGCAATTACTGCCAGACGGACTGTTCTGAAATAGACCAATGTATTAAATACGCGACATACCGCATTTTATTATTATGTCCTCCCCGGATAAAATCAAAATTCATAAAGAATAAAGTGGTTATTTGTGACTAAAACACGAAAGAGATAGAAACATATGTCGAGACGTAAAAAAAAAGGCATTATAAATTTTTTTTTGTTTTCCGAATACTGATGTAAAATAAGCAAGTTTGATTATTGCTCCTATGTGCTGAGATATTGTACAGATCTGTCAATTTAAAAATTGGATATGAGCTGACATTTCGAGATGACAACATTACCAAATTGATATTAGAGTTGCTTTACAAGCAATTCAGATAACACGCTCTCACAACAGTGAGGAATATCACTAATGGGAAGCCGCATGAAAACACTTCAAATTTAAAAACAGCTAAAACTTACTTATATTAAACCCTACAATATTTTCAATAAAACCCAAAGAAGTGACGGTCCTGGATATGACCTTAAACTGCATCCGATTATGAGGCCCCAGCTTGCGGACCTTGGGGAGTGTGGAGCCACCCTTTAATTGTCATTGCTCCCAGGTTCACTCTGACCCGGACTGGTAGTATCTGTTAGGGTCCCAACTAGTGGTTAAATAGAAACCGACTTTAAAAAAAAAAAAACTCTATTAAACTTTTTTTCTTCAAAATCACTGAATTCGACATTAAATAACCTGAAAAGTATTGATATGCCGTAAAACAAAAACAACCAACCAAGCAACCAAAAAACTAACAAACCAACAAACCAACCAAAGAAGTGACGAATTGTCAAACATTTTTTTTTCTTCGTTTCCATTTTAAATTCCTGCATATTTATATGTTTTCATTGCTGCAAAAATAAGTAAGGGTAAGCACTTATAATTAATTATACACGACTCAAAGTTCAAATTACAATATTGGAAAGAAGTAACAGTTCACACAGTTATTGATAATACAATTATTATTATTATTATTATTATTATTATTATTATTATTATTGCTATGAGAACAACGTATTCTTTTCATTATTTTGACTTTCGATTATATATACAGCACGGTTGGACAACGTTAATCAAGCGAGAACCACATCATTCTATAGAAAAGCATATAAGGTATCAAGAGATACACATTCGAGAGCCAAAACAATAAAAAAGGGTATGCTGTTGTCCCAGCCCTAATTATTATATATTATGTATATCTATATAGATACTGTCTTCAGATGTTCGATTCTGAAATACATCACGCCATTGCACCTTTTTTAATGTGTCGACTCCAGGACACCTAAATAATATGTCGAATCCAGGACAACTAAATAATATGTCGAATCCAGGACACCTAAATAATATGTCGAATCCAGGACAACTAAATAATATGTCGAATCCAGGACACCTAAATAATATGTCGAATCCAGGACAACTAAATAATATGTCGAATCCAGGACACCGAAATAATATGTCGAATCCAGGACACCTAAATAATATGTCGAATCCAGGACACCTAAATAATATGTCGAATCCAGGACAACTAAATAATATGTCGAATCCAGGACACCTAAATAATATGTCGAATCCAGGACAACTAAATAATATGTCGAATCCAGGACAACTAAATAATATGTCGAATCCAGGACACCTAAATAATATGTCGAATCCAGGACAACTAAATAATATGTCGAATCCAGGACAACTAAATAATATGTCGAATCCAGGACACCTAAATAATATGTCGAATCCAGGACACCTAAATAATATGTCGAATCCAGGACAACTAAATAATATGTCGAATCCAGGACACCTAAATAATATGTCGAATCCAGGACAACTAAATAATATGTCGAATCCAGGACAACTAAATAATATGTCGAATCCAGGACACCTAAATAATATGTCGAATCCAGGACAACTAAATAATATGTCGAATCCAGGACAACTAAATAATATGTCGAATCCAGGACACCTAAATAATATGTCGAATCCAGGACACCTAAATAATATGTCGAATCCAGGACACCTAAATAATATGTCGAATCCAGGACAACTAAATAATATGTCGAATCCAGGACACCTAAATAATATGTCGAATCCAGGACAACTAAATAATATGTCGAATCCAGGACAACTAAATAATATGTCGAATCCAGGACACCTAAATAATATGTCGAATCCAGGACACCTAAATAATATGTCGAATCCAGGACAACTAAATAATATGTCGAATCCAGGACACCTAAATAATATGTCGAATCCAGGACACCTAAATAATATGTCGAATCCAGGACAACTAAATAATATGTCGAATCCAGGACACCTAAATAATATGTCGAATCCAGGACAACTAAATAATATGTCGAATCCAGGACAACTAAATAATATGTCGAATCCAGGACACCTAAATAATATGTCGAATCCAGGACAACTAAATAATATGTCGAATCCAGGACAACTAAATAATATGTCGAATCCAGGACACCTAAATAATATGTCGAATCCAGGACACCTAAATAATATGTCGAATCCAGGACAACTAAATAATATGTCGAATCCAGGACACCTAAATAATATGTCGAATCCAGGACAACTAAATAATATGTCGAATCCAGGACACCTAAATAATATGTCGAATCCAGGACACCTAAATAATATGTCGAATCCAGGACACCTAAATAATATGTCGAATCCAGGACACCTAAATAATATGTCGAATCCAGGACACCTAAATAATATGTCGAATCCATAACGCTAAAAAAAAAAAATAAATAAATAAATAAAAAATAATAATAATAATAATAATAATAATAATAATAATAATAATAATAATAATAATAATAATCATCATCATCCCATTGTTGCATCACCGTTCCCCCAATAAAAAAGGGATAGCAAAGAGCCGGGAAGAATCAATAAGAACTGAAAGACCGAGGAGCGAGTGCCAACCAGACCTCGGTTGGACAAGCGCAAAGGGAACTGAGACCTAGTGGAGGCTGAGGCCACTCAAATTCCAGTATAAACCAATGGTCACTACCAGCGAGAAATCAATGGTAAGCGGCTGTTGCGATGATGCGAATTCATTTAAAAATGCATTCGAAGGAGGTGCGGAGAGAGCTGGACGTCTGGGGAGACTTGTTATCACTGAGCTTCCAGAGAACACAACAGGTTTCCAATCAGACCGTTTGTTGACTTGTGTGAAAGCTCCATGTGAGCCAATAATAGTAATAACAGTCATGCTTACCTTGAATTTTCGAAACCACGACGTTTTAGTAACATGTCGAATCCACGACGCTCGAAACATTTCTAATCGACGACGTTCGAGCAGAAATGGTCTTTTGCTTTCTTGAATCTGCAGAATCCATGACGCTCGAATACTTATGACCTATGTTCTATTTCAAATTTGACGAATCAGTGACACTCAAATAACATGTAAACGCTACCTTCCTCACGGGATGATCTCGTATTGCATTATATCCTCGTGTGAAACCCGCACACGGCGACAAATGCGCACCAACTTTTCCTTCATATCTTTCAGATTACAGATTAGTTCCAGAATTTTATTCGGCCTCAAACTCATATAACGAAATAATTCGTTTCATACCTTATTGAGACAAGTCGGTTCTTACTGAAAAACCGGCATCAATTCTGGACCAATTGATGAATATTTTTTTTTTCAATTTTCGATGCTATTCATTGTTAACATTTTTTTTTCGGCTGTTTGCTTTGGAGTGTGGAATGTTGTCTACACGTACACACATAGGCACACCTGTCTTTATATCATAGATTAATTAAATAAGCATTGAAAAAAAAAACCAGAAAAATTTGAAGATAAAGAATAATAAATAGATGAAAGAACAAACCTGCATCAGTAATAGAACAAAGAATGTAGAAAGGACAGAAACAAGTTACCACGCGAGAGGATTTTTTTGGTAGAGCAAGAATTAAAAATAGAGTAGCATTAGTAAATTTAGACGATGACGACGTAAACGAAGATGGAGAAAGAGAAGCACGACCAAGAAAGAAAAAACTTGGATTGAGAAGAAAATATCATGAAACGAGGATTTGGCAAACGCAATTATTACTAGTTCTACTACGAATAAAATACAGGACGAGAAAAGACGAGGATATTTAAAAGCGTGTATTAACAGTAGTTTTAATTTTAGAAACAAAAGACTAAAAGAACACCATATCGCATCGATGTAAAATATTGTAATAAGAATAAAACAAATTTGAATATATATATATATATATATATATATATATATATATATATATATATATATATATTTCACAGTGTGAGAGATGATATAATTATTGGTACATGAATACATCATAGAAACCAACAGGCTAGAAGCCCACGACTTTATATATATATATATATATATATATATATATATATATATATATATATATATATATATATATATATATATATATGGTGGTGTTTGATCAACACGGCTGGGGAGCCATGAAAGTAATATAATGTTTTGTTTTTAAACCCCCGAAACAGTGTTTCATGGTAAACAACTGATGATCCCTTGAAAAATAAAAAATTGGTATTATAGTAAATTCGAGAGAGTTGATGCAGTGATTGCAGGTGATTAAATGACTTACTGACTTGATGGTTTTTTAACGAACGATAAAAAGTAATTTTTTGTGTTGTTTCAAATGTTAAAAACTTCAAAGACTGTATATATATGTATGGGGGTGTCTGTATATATATATATATATATATATATATATATATATATATATATATATATGTATGTATATATATATAGGCGAGCACCTGTTTTAGTTCATTTTCCTGCAAATATTGACCTCCATTACAATGGACTTCTTCGTTTAATACGGTTGGTTAATTTAACATTAATATTGAACTCTGAATGAACTGCCCGCATGAACTGTTTCTATGTTTATATTCTTATGTTTCTTTTTAAGTTTTGTGACTACAAATCATAAAACTTTACGCCTCATTTCATGCAGAAACCAGCAAATACATAAAAATCAAATTATACACGGGACCTCTAATGTGAAACTCTGCGGATTAAGGATCACCCAGATTATGAGTATTCTGCCGAATAATTATTTTTGTTGAAAATTTCTACTTTACAGTCCTGTTTCTTATCTATCTATCTATCTATCTATCTATCTATTTATCTATCTCTCTCTATCTCTATCTCTCTCTCTCTGTATATATATATATATAGATATATATAATTACTTAATTTACTCACATAAAATTAATATACGAAAGTATAGATTTTTGTGTAAACTTTAAGTATTTACTAAATTGCTCAATACGTAGGTAAAGCTAGTTGTAAGTTAAAAAAAATGTATATGGCGATTAAGCTTCACTGAAAATTCCGCGTTTGATCCACTCTAGGACTCTTCAGGTTTATGCGCAACTTCTGTGGTTGTTGCTCGTTTTTATATGCGCATCTTCTATTGAGATTTTACAAAAGTACATTCTACAATAAAAACCACCGTATGAAAACAACACTAGCGTATAAATACTGGGAACTCAAAGAAAGCGGACATTCGCCGGTAGTCGAATGAAAAATAATAAGAAAAGCTACCACCTGTAGGGACCTAGACGACCCATGTAGAGTATGCCTTCATGAAAAATTTGCTATCATGTACTTTAAAGAACCTCAGCATCTATTAAACTGTAGAGGAGAAATAGCAAACAACTGTGTTAACAAGATAAAAATTACTCTAGGATAGCGATACAAAATAGTTTTAAAACTAACAAAAAAGAATAGAAAATAAACAAATAAATTAAATAAACATGAATATACATAAACGATCACACATATATGTATGTATATACATATGTATGCATATATATATATATATATATATATATATATATATATATATACATAAATGGGCATATATGTATGTACCCATATATATATAGAGATATATTTATATATAAACTAACAAAAAAAAACAAAAAAAAACAAAACAAATAAAAACAATAAACTAGATTTAAAGCAGATCAAGAAACTAAATATCCAGGCTAAATAGAGCACACACAAAGAAACAGGTCAACCAGATGTCAATTAGCCCTTTGTTCGATAAGTGCCTGATCATTGGCTGATAGAAAGGGCGCGGTGGATACTAGAAAGCTGCTTGGCTGACTAAAATCTCAATAGATGATGCGCATATAAAAACGACAAACAACCACAGAATTCGCGCATAAGCCGGAGGAGTCCTAGAGTGGATGAGACGCGGAATATTCAGTGTAGCTTAATCGCCATATACATTTTTTAACTTACTATATATATATGTATATTCATATCTATATGCATATATATATACATCTTTATATATATATATATATATATATATATATATATATATATATATATATATATATTGTAATTTGTGTACAGAAAGTTGTTAGATGAAACAAGTCATTAGTATGGATATCTTAAACGGTCCTAATTATTGGGCTTGAAACCGACGCTACCAATGACTGTTCTCATCTAATAAC
>NC_136520.1:52089470-52131970 GCF_053919585.1 Euprymna scolopes
TGCCGGAACAGATACTACACTTTGATCTTGTCCAGAAGGCCAAGTACGCATGCATGTTTTTTTTTTGTTTTTTTTTAAAGAAACGGTTTTATTACATTTTTCGAAACGATTTTTACTCAAATTATTTGTCATTTTTTCGCAGTTGTAAATCAACAAAAATAGGGTAAATACGGTAATCAACATAAATACTGCTGTTCATGTCGGACTTGTGCATTTAGCCGTGATCGGCGTGTGTCTGCTGACGTCACAGAGAAAGTTATTAGAAGTAGAACGGCTATTACGAATTGTCATTTTCTGGTTCAATTCTCAATGGTTTAAGGTTGCATGTATAAAATTAACTGCCTTTGCTTTTTAGAATTATTTTGGAATTAGTTTCCTTTGAATGTATAAACATAAGTATTATCTTCATATGTACCGTATATGTCTGTAAATTCCCTTTAGTTTTTAGTACTGCAGAACTAATACAATCTATATATGATTATTTTGTGCCGGTTT
Source organism: Euprymna scolopes (assembly GCF_053919585.1). Classification (NCBI taxonomy): domain Eukaryota; kingdom Metazoa; phylum Mollusca; class Cephalopoda; order Sepiida; family Sepiolidae; genus Euprymna; species Euprymna scolopes. Next base: position 52,089,966 of record NC_136520.1, read on the forward strand.
ATTTTATAACTGTAACAGACTGCCCTGCATTGCCTGGTCGTAAAATACGCATCAATATTATAATTTAATCAATAGAGAATTCGGGTGTGTATTACTGTACACATAGATTCGAAAAAGTTGTCAAAAACGAATATATAACAAATACATGTTATCAAAGGCAAGATAAGATACTTTTCTACCTAACTGGATATGTTTTTAGTGTTTTTATTCAATGTAACATGTTAATTCAGCTCGAAAAACATACAGTGTTTACCGATGTATTGGAGCATTAAAGATGGCGTCTTATTCTGTCTTTAACACGGTAAGTGTGAGAAAAGATGTTATAAAAAAAAACCGGATAAAATACTGTTAAAACCTCGCTCAATATATGTTACCGTGACATAGGTTGACATATATTCGGCGGGTTTTTAATAGTATTTTGTATAGTTTTTTTTTTATTATTTATAACACCTTTTTCCATACTTACGGTGTTAAAGAGGGTGTGAGACGCCATCTTGAATTTTCGAATACATCGGTAAACACTGTATGTTTTTCGAGCTGAATAAATATGTTACATTGAATAAAAACACAAAAAATATATCCAGTTTGATAGAAAAGTAACTTATCTTGCCTTTGATAACATTTATTTGTTATATATTTGTTTTTTGACAACTTTTTCGAATCTATGTGTACAGTAATACAAACCCGATAATTCTTATCTATTATAAACAGAAATACCATATGTATTAAACGTAACGTTAAATGCCTTTAAAAAATGGGGGAAAACCGTAAGAAACGGATACATATGCATAGGAGATTTATTTTTGTCTAATCAATTCATTTCTTTGTAAGTAAAAACAAATATACTCGAGCTGGGATAGAAACCAAACCTAAAGATAAAGAGTCAAGCACGATAGTCACTAGACCAAACTTTTTATTCTTAATCTAGAAATGCTCTCATGTTTTCGGGTCGTGCATGCGCATTCGTGAAACAGTTAACAAATTCGTGTAAAACTCACGCCTCTACCCCCACAGTTTTCGACGTTTTCATTTGGATGAGAATGGATTAAAAATATGTCCATATGGGTGACATCCCTCAATACTCAAAAGTCAAAACTTCGTTGCGTATTTAGGTTGAGATATCTTGTCACATACGCATTCTCACTTTTGTTTTGATATGTAGTTAAATAAAACCCCTATTTATCAAATTTGTATTGAGTATCTGTTATATACATTTAAAAGTTATTGTTATCGCATGCATTATTGTAGAATCAGTCCTCTAGTGAGTATTATATACAGGGTGTTTCAAAAGTCTTGGGAACATAACGATTTTTAATAACTTATAATGTTCCCAAGACTTTTGAAACACTCTGTATTATGAGGAATATTTTGCCAGGTTGACTAATTTGCAAAAAAAAAAAAAATTTTTTTTTAGGAAAGAATAATGATAATGTCGTTCATTAAATTCCGTCTGTGTTTGTTTACAATATCACGTCAGCTGATATTTGGCATTGACGATTGTAAACACAGTCTTTCTCTCTTATAGATTAAAATAAAGAGTTTTTACAGGAAACTATTTTATGTTACACCGGCCAAAATTACACAGGTGTAACGTAAAAATCTTCCCCTCTAAAAATATTTTCATCTCAAAGAAAAGAAAAACTAATCTATAAATCGGGGTTTTTTTCGATATTCGATAATTATAGGATACATTTCTGTAAAAAAAAAACATCTAAGAAAGATATTCAATCGGGCAAGAAAGATATTCAATCAGGCAAGAAAGATATTCAATCATCTATACCTGGCGTATGATGGAGAACCAGGTGCCCAACGCTGGTATACAGCACCATATCTCAAAACGTGGCAGAAGGTGTGTGGTACCACCCCTAACCAGTGCCAGGGACAACTGGATCCGACGGCTCAGGGAATCGAGTTTAAATCCCCGGGGGCCTACGCTCTTCAATTGCCTACCACGTAACATCAGAGAGATCACGAACTGCAAACAGAATCGTTCAAGTCGGCGCTGGATACCTGGCTGAAGTCTGTACCAGACGAACCTCAGATCCCCGGTTATACCGCTATGAGACGCAGTGAATCCAATAGCTTACGCCACATGCTTGTCTGTGTAAAGAGGGACAGCGAAACGGTGCAGCAGTCTATTGATTCGACGCCGCCTATACCGTCCCAACTGGAGGCCGCTTGCCGCAGTGACCTTGGAGGGCTCTGACCGCCGAAAGACATCACACAAATCACACAAAAATAAGAACACTGTCAGAGATATAAATTATCTTCATGTGAAACTTGCAGAGGATAGGATCAGCCGTCTCGGAACTTATGAGGAAGGAACTTACACACATATACGCACACATACACACATAATAACTATTGTATAATAGCAGAGATAGAGATATACTCAATCAATATATTTATTAACGTTTTGGCATCGACTGCGATATTTTTATTTGCTTATTTTTTTATTTTATTAATTCTGATGTACGCGTTATAATAACGTTTCAATATTATCTTTTTATCAGTATGTTAATGTATGATAAGATAAAAAAAACAAAATGTTGATTCTTGTTCAAATGCTGTCTCATGAAATGAGGAACACCATAAAATGCGTAAATGTTATCCTCTGTAAACAAAACATACTTTCAAATAAAGCAAATGAAGAAAGGCATTTCCAAACATTCAAGAAAGCACTTGACAACTATTTGATTAGTTGAATTTAAATACACTTGTCTAGCACTAGACGATTTACTGTTAGCATTTAGATATTTTTATTTTAATTAATTTTGTTTTATAAACTTTAATTTTAGTTCATCGTTTGTTTCCATTTAAAAATACACCGGTTGTTCGGTTTTGTAATGTTTGTTAGTATCCTGCTTCGAAAACACTAAATTTTAAATCAGTATATTTTTTAAGAATTTATTTTGATTAAATCTTAATTTCAGCATTAATCTAACGGTCTTCTTTTATTTACTGCATTTAAATGCGTACAGTATATTTGTACTTATCTTTTAAGCTGTAATTCCTTATCGGCACTGACTACTGGATAGATCTTCCTTGCTTATACCACGTGACAAACCTACTTCAACATTGTATAAAATTAGATCAATATACAACGGCCACGCATTTCGTTAATATTTCGCCTTGCAGGTGTTTACACTTGGCACAAAGAACAGTCAGACTTAAGTTTTTTTTTTGTTTTTTTTACATTGCTTAGGAAGGATTCGTTCAGATAATACGAAAACATTGTTAGGTGCATGTTATTTTATGCGCTGTTCTGTACATGACATCACAATCTTTGCTTTGTATAGAGGCATTGAAATTAAATGCATGCTGAAGAGCAAATGAATGACTGTGGGAGAGAAACTGAAATCCCATGTATAAGAAACTGAATGATTACCGAAGAGTTATTAAATGCTTACTAGCAGAGAAAACTGATTGTCTACAAGACACTATCATCGGGTGTTTTTAATCACTCTGTACAGGGATTAGTCAGAGGTTCTTATATGAGGATACTTCTCACCGGGTGTAAACTTTAACCACTTATTCAAAAACATCGTGTGGTTGCGAATGGGGACATTGTCGTTAATAGAGGACAATTTCTAATACGAAATCAGAAGCCGTAAACTATTAAATATATATATATATATATATATATATATATATATATATATATATATTGGCAGAGAGTCAGTTATGTTAAAAAGTTACCCTCGACCCTGTTATACACCAGGTTGGGAGAGGTAAATAATCGTTTAAACCTAATCTATATGGAAGTGGCGCGATAGTAAAAACAGAGGACAAACAAGTTCAGCCATCAGGCATTAATAAAAAAAAAGACACTGGACACCCCATGAATATTTGAGGGTTAAAAACCGAGTTATGGTCAGTTCCAGAAAAGAATATCCTATTTATTTATTACCTTATTAAAATATTTCAAAGTAGAACAGACCTTCGAGCATTATCCTTTCAGGGAAAATAAACAAACAAAACAAACTAACCACTCTGGGAACGAAGGAGCGAATGATACTGGAACAGAATCCTCCTGTAATTTAAGTTATGTTTTTTTCGGGTCCTATTCGTATACGATATATTGTCTGATTGATTGTAAATAGAATTGACTCATGACAGAAATATGCCCTCGTCGAACATTAAACGCAAAGTATCACCATATTTGTTTTAAAATAATATAAACATGATTTTTCCACCTAGATTAAGTAAAGATTATTTTTACTTTCTAAAAAATGTTATGACATTTAACTAACACGTTGAGGAGGTTTTATTATAATCAATAAGTGTCTGTTGGCACATAGTGGAAATACTTGCAGAATCAATGTCTCATTCTGTAACTGGAAACAAAACTTCGACACATATAGATGCGTGGGTGTCCAAAACTGTTATATAAACTAGCTTAATGAGATTGAATACAGTCTGTTTCCTCGGGTGTTTAAAAGATCAACTTGCATCAATTATTTTGTGAGAGGCTTTAACCTCTGCCTTATTAAAGTAACTTGAATTGCTAAAATCTTTCATACTATCGGAGTTTATTAATAATAGCTAAACGATTATACTGGGGTTGTTCCAGAACTGAATTCCATGATGAGGACTTCTGAATGTGTATCTCAGTATCGTGCCACTTTGAGAAATCCGCAAATTGAGAGACAGTTTCAAGGTATTTTAAGTTCCGCTCTCGTCTTGAATTGTCCGTCTTGAAAACAAATTACAACATTAGAGAGTTGCGTATACCGAACGGAAAGGTTTAATAATCAAGATGATGGAGGGAATTAAAATCCGAGCTGATGCTTTTCAGACACAAGAGTCAACAAAGGGTAGGGTTAATCATATGATTCAAAACTTAAAAAAAAAAATAATGATCGAACTAGGAAGATACCTGTCTCAGCACAAGTAGACTTCATTTCCATAATGGATAACTTTTACACTACGTTTATGTCCTTCTATGAAGCTTTAAAAATAGATATAATGATATCAAATCAAATTTTAATATAAGAAAATGTATTACTTACTAGACTACCCGTGATCCGTTGGGTCAGTATGTTATATTAGCTATGGAATTAATGTATGAGCATGACACTTGTGAAGTAAAGAAAATAGTTTTTGTGACATAACAGAAACATTTCTATGAAAGTATATTAAAAAATGAAAAAAATAATATAGATAGATTTCTAGGAAGCGTTCTGTTTATAATTGTTTATTTTTGAAAAAAAAAACTACAGCCATTGAATTATAACTGGTTTTCCATACTTATAGGTAAATCTGCACTATTCAAATTTTGATCTATCGTTTAATTTAAACGCGAAAAATAGCAATTGGGACGCTGAAAACGTACACAGTAAAACAATACGTTGTGAACGGGTCAAAGTTAATTTATTTGTAAGAAAATGGCGACATTTTACTTGTAATATAGAATAGTTGAAAAACATCCTCACCCTTCCCATATCAAATAATACTTTCTAAATAATAACGTTAATATTTCAGTGCGCAGGTCAAATTCCGCAAACGTAGCGGTGTGTGTTTATTTGTTTACGCTGTTATGGGTTTATGTTTATGTACACATGCGCAACCGGAAGTCGTAAACCGGATGTTGGGTAACAACACTCGTTAAACGATCATTTGGGTTTTATAATTATATAGATTTGGCTACTACTGTTTCTCTGATCCATTTTATCAAAATAAGTTTATAGTTTTCTTAATAGTTCTTATGTGGAAAAATGACGTTTCTATGATGTGGACCGAAGGATTTACTGATCAAAATAATTGACGGATTAAAAATGCAACCAGATATTTCCAGATAGAATAATTCACATATGCTTGAGGTACGCAGATGATTTTACCCTGTTAGGGAAATAAAATTTATGATTGAACTATTAGAATACTCGTCGCAACACCGGTAACATTAATTTCCTTCACAGAAAATCTTTGCACCATTTTCATATTTAAATTAGAGTACAAAGATAGTAAACCTTGTAATATAATGAAGATCGTTTCTTAATATTTATAAATTCGTTACAACTGTTTCTTTGATTAGTTTCATGACATTTTCTTTACTGGTTCTTATGTAGAAAAATTATGCATACATTATGTGGACCAAATGTTTTTATTGTTTTCAGCCGTCCACGCAACGTTTACGATAGTACTAAAATTTGTTAATTACAAAAAAGATATCGTGCACATGGCAGTGTTTTATGCGTCTGCGAACTGTTCTTCGCATACTGTAAACGAAAGCGTTCCGTAAAAGTAGCAAATATGAATATCTTTCTTGTGATTTTCGGATAAAGTGATTTAATTTCTGCTATCCACCGAGTTGACACGCGTTGCTGTCTTTTCTCTATTCCCTCAGTTTAGAGGTTGTGTCGAGGTCCAGCAGCATTTTAATCGAAATGTGTGTTCTCCATTACCGGGAAATAATTGTCATGTGTCATGGCCGCTTATACAAGGTAGATTTTGAGCAATTCCTGACGGTGTGTTCTAACAAAATATCTGTCATTCTTTCAAAGGTAAAACGTTTTCACAAATCGTGCCAAATCACGTTCTCCCGAGCTTGACACAGCACAGGTGTATGTAACCGTTTAATTCCCTTGCATAACCCATTACCTTTTCCGGAAACACAGCTGCCCAGTGTTCAGTGAGAAATCTTTGAACTCAAATGTCTTCCAAATAAACAATTGGTTTCGTTATTCAGATCTACATCTAATGTACTAGCTAACGTCTTCAGTCTTCCTACGTTGGACTCACGTATATAACATTGTGTCGATAATCCTTCTTTTCTATCAAATTATTTACGCGCGATTTAGCATCGTATTAGCGTTGTCATCGCCATCATCCTGTTTCTGAATCCAAATTGATCCTGAAATGAACGTGGCTAATTGTTCTGCCCCACTCTTGTTAGCCATGTTGCATTTTAGTTCTTTGATACAAACCACCCTGATCTTTGTTGATTGGTTTGCACCTGTAAGTGTGCGTGCGAGATGAGATACGTATATCCCATTAAATCAGCTCATCAATCAGTTAATTATTATAGGGACGGCATCCAAAACACGTCTTTCGTCGTTCGGTCTTCGCTAACTACGAGAAGAATAGAACTCATCCCGAAAATCATGTCGTTTGCATAATTTCTAATCTGTTCCACCCTCTGATAATTTACTTACAGACTTTCCTTCGAATACGACTGCAATTATATTACACCTATAGTGATTTGATAGCTATCGTTTCAGGGTTTGTACGTGCCAGCAATACGGAGCGCTTACTATGGAATAAGCTACGAACATCATTATCTTAGTGAACGCCATATTTAAGCTAATATTATTTTACCAGGTATCTATGAAAGCATTTGACAACTTTAGCAACATTATTATGACCAATAAAGTTAAAATTAACTTGATTTATCTATCCATTTATTTATTGCGGTCTGTTATCCGCATCTTCTTTTTATTATTGCACGAGGTTTTGGCCAACTATACCTCTGGCCTTCCCTAGGTGGTTAACCGCGACGGGATAGGAGCGTCTGGTCGCCTAAATGCCTCCTCAGCAATTAACTTGATGTGTTATGCTTTTAGTTACTATTTAATGACGAGGTACGTTCCAAAAGTAATCCCATATGAACGAACCCGGGATGGTTGACAATGGCATAGTTATGATGTCTGAACGTACGCATACATAGCATAAAAGTCTTATCCCTGTGTTGCATATATTGGCACTGTCATCCTCTAAGTAAACAACCCCTGTTATGGACATGCGTAAGAATCATGAACGCGTCATTGAATATCTCAGTGCTTATTCAGAATGATGGCGATCATTTAGAAAAATAAGTTTAGGAGCAAAAACGATCGTTCGCTCTGGTAGTACTATTCTAATCGTTACAGCTCCTCAAGTTTTAAGTTAAAGAAATGGTCGGACTTAATTTTAGAGAAACATTCGGATGACAAAGCGCTCTCCAAGCACCTATGAACAGATTCATCGCTGGCAAAACTGTGTTGAGAATGATGTTGTCTATAGAGAAAATAGTTTCTGGGGCATACAAGTTTGCCTCGTGTAAGGCTACCAGTCTCATCTTTGCAAATTCTCATTTTTTTTATGAGTTTCGTGGTTAAATTTTAAATTCTGAATAACCAACGCATAGACGCATATATTCGATTTAAGAATTTATTGTTTGGCAAAAGGAATATATAGAAGGGGTTATGTTAATTTCCTTAATTCCTATATATGTATATGTGTTGTTTTTTTTTTCAGAATTTAAAATTTAACCACGAAACATATATATTGCTCTATTCATAAATATTGAGATTTTCCTTTTTGGCTAGGATCACCATGAAAGTATTACTTCAAGTAATATCTATCAGGAGTTTTCATCTGAATTCTATCAGTGTCTTATCTCGCTCATTTTTTTTAGGTTATAATAGGAGGCCTTACATTTGTTACAATCTTTGTATGGCAAAGTGCGATCTAGACGCTCAGATACAATATATGTTAATCGCTTTCGAAAGTATATTTTCAATAGTGGTAACTCTGTAGAAGAAAAAATCTTGAGATCACAGTATTGCTATATTTTAATGGTACTATCACCGTCTTCGTGGCTCATCAACTTTTTGAGTTAAAAAATCGCATTCTTTACTTTGGAACGACCGTCGTATATTGGCTTTTATCTTAAATCTTAAATCCACGCGCTATCAATTGCATGGTGCCCATAAAGTGTCTTCCTCGTATATTCGTTTTCGCTCACTTCTGTTGTAATCCACTACCTAGCCTATCTACAGGAGATTTTTTTATGGTATTTACAAATATTAGCTTGGTGCAACAATACTGTCGTTGTTGGACTTGAAGTTGAACGTCAAAGAACGACATTATTTTTTGCACCAACCTATTATAATGATTTAATGTTTTGCATGCTTTTATAGGAATTTCGGTGAGTCTGCATATTCGGTAAAGCTCGGTACCCTAAAAAAAGCATTTTACACGGCTTTATTCATCAGCTGTCTCCGTGATATTATTTTTATTCACGAGGTAGAGAAGAGTATTGCTGATTTTTTCGTATTGTTTTCAAATTATGCATTTTCAAAACAGTTTTTGTTATAATAACTTTAATTTGTCTGTAATTTTACTGAACGTTTTTTTCCTGAGACCTAATCGTTTAAATTAGACTCGTTTTAAAAGAATGATGCCCTCTTTTAAGGATGTTGAATACAGACTGAAAAAAAAGAAAAGTCGCATAATTTTCTTGTTACGATTCAAGCTAGTCTCAAGAGATGGTGTAACAGCTCGCGATATCACCGAAATGTTTGGCCAAGAAACCACTACTAAACACAGACCACAGTGGTTGTTTAGGAAATCTGGTGAGGGCAATGTCTCGAAGATGTTGAACGTAGTGTTCGGCCATCGAATATTTACAACGATTAATAAAGAGTATTTGTCGAAGTCAATCTACGCACAATGGTTCGGGAACAAGCTTCTGAATAAGATTAATTTAGACGACGATTTCCAACCACTGGAAAGAGATTGGAAAGACAAAACGATAAATGTTTGCCTCGCGAATGTAACGACCACCAAATGTAACGCCGTTATGAAGTGTCATCTTCCCTTCTTCTTTTACGCAACAAGAACAACCTGTTTTTCGATCGGGTTGGCGTGGGCGACTTTAGAAGTGGCACTTCCTACTTTCTCCTTGGCTCTGTCTGAATCGCGCCTTTGTTTATGTCTTATACTGAAATTCTGTACGTAGAATTCGAGGTGTTCGGTGCATTTGACATTTATAAATCGAAATTTTTATAGTTTGATTGCTTTTAATTTTTAGCGATCACAATTTAGGTTAAAATATATCGGCTCATTTTTTCGTGCTCTCGGTTGTTCGATGGGAATGTGGGGTTGACGTCTTCGCTCAGTAATCAGATTTGCATCTGGTTTTGTCCGGATCCTGTATTGCGTGTATACAGTACATACGATATATCCTCGGTGGTTTCCGTCACTAATGCAACATATTTAGTTTTACATAGAAGCCCTTAATGATCAAGTTGCATTTTGCTTTGTTTGGGTTGAATAAGGCTAAAGATACAATATATTATATAGTAAAATTGACGATGAAAATAATTAACTACTCCTTTTTGAAATGCTGAAAATATTAATAAATATTGCAGAGATAGAAAAAGCGAACAAAATAGGAAGAGGAGAGAGATATGGAATATTATTTAGATTCCAATAAAAAAAAAGCCTGGGTGACAGATATCCCTCATTACTGATCTCAAGATAAACGCCTAAGAAAAAAGATGCCCAATATCCAAAACGAGAACGGAAATCCGAAATATATACTAATATGTATATTCATTATCATATAAAAATTCCGGAACATTTTATGTAATAATATTTAATAGGTGGTCTGTGTACACAAATCACCTAAATAACTAGTTTGCATTAAATAAAAAAAGATGGAGGGGGGGAAGAAAACATGTTACTGCATTAAAAAAACGTCTTTAAAATGTTGCAAGTTTTATTTGACATATTTATCCGGTGCTTAGGCTCGAGTTTAGCCAAAATACGTTATGTGATATTTTAACTTCTTACGTGTTTATATAGTACAACTGCATCCGGTGATATAAACAATCGTTTTTATTACAACTGAACGAGTTAACGCGAACACCGGGAATCTACCATGTATGTATGTATGTATGTATGTATGTATGTATAGATCTATCTATCTATCTATATATATATATATCTATGCATCTATCTATCTATTTATCTATCAATCTATTTATCTATCTATCTCCCTCTCTCTCTCTCCCTCTCTCTCTTATCTCTCTCTATATATATATGTATATATATATATATATATATATATATATATATATATATATACATATATATACTAGTAGGGGGACCTGGCGTTGCCCAGGATTGAATGATAATCAACGAATATTTCACACTCCTATATTTTTATTGTCATCGAAATGAACACTATCGCCAGGGAAGAAGCTTCACATGCCTTCATGCAGTAACTAACTTAGTCGAAAATAGTTTATTCTACATTGCACTTATGGAAACTAACTGTTTCTCTTTAAATAGTATTTTATAAAAACCTTTCGAGTTAACGAAAAAAAAAACACATTAATAAATTTCCATGAGGGGTTTGAACCTACAGACCAAATCATGCCCCCCACACACCCCAAAAACACGTAAATTGTCAAGCCTTATTAAATTCTTTGCAGTTAATGAAAAAAAAAAGAAGGAATGTACGTGTGGAGTTTGAACCTACACCTCACGTAATGCAATAAATAAATAAATAAATAAATAAATAAATAAAATAAAACACACAATCAACTTACCCACGGTAGAATTCTAACGGCACGTTGTTCTATTATTGTTGCTAAGCGACGACATGAAAGAAATGACTTCATTGCTGCTAGATAAAATAAATATAACTGTTTCGATTATCGATTATCGGTAATTATCGAGGGGTATTTGGAGAAAAAACGTTACTAAACTCACTCCCAGAATTATGCAGTAAAGTTCCGTAAATTATTTTTAAAAAATCTGTTCAGCCGTTTCAGAGTGCATAAGGAACCAACTCACACACAGAGACAAAGTTGCATTCATATAATCGGGTGTATATATATATATGTATATATATATATATATATATATATATATATAATTTAAAGGAGATTAGAACAATAGATTACAATTATTTTATTATTAAAAAAAAAATTTTTTTAATAAATTAAGTAAGACTAATTACCTCCCTTACACCCATCAAATAAATAAAGTCAAGAAAACATGACAATTATCTTCCCTTAAAACTTGTAATAAAAATATTCTCTCTATATATAAACCGTAGTGTCTTTAAATCAAAAATACGCTAACGGAAACAATTTATTGCACGAGCGTCCCCCTTTTTAAAATTCATCATTCAATAAGATAAAAAGCTATAGCAAACATCTAAATGACTACTTTAACCACAGTTCCTGATTTCAAAAAGAGAAAAATTAAAAGGTAAATATCTCTATATATTTTTAAAGCAAATTTATTATGTAAAATCAAAAATATATTTTTTTCTCTACTTATTTCTATCTCTAACCTATATTAATTTTCTTATAAATTTTAAATCCAGACCTTTTATTTCAATTTTTCAGATTCAGCTGCCTTACTATTAATGCTTGGTTTATTTATGGTGTCTTTTAAATTCAATAAAAACTCTCCAAAATTTGCTGATGAGGAGACCTTGCTTACCAAAAAACTATATATAATTATTCTACATAACTTGATGTATACCACAATAAAAATCATTGTTTTCCGACACGATCGTACAGATAATTGATTTTGTTGTTGTTCCTTCTTATGAAATGGATTTTAATTTAATTAAAATTTGGTTTTTAATTTTAAATTATAAATCACATTACTTAATATATATATATATATATATATATATATATATATATATATATATATATATATATATATATATATATATATTGAGAGAAAGAGAGAGAGGGAAGATAAAATATTTCCAGAATGAAAGATAGGTAGATTATTAGATAATTATGAGTAAAAACGCATTCAAACATTTAAGACAAGGATACGTTAATATAAAATTCGAAACCCGATTGCTCTCTCATTTAATTTACTATTATTTTTCAACGACGAAAAAATACTTTAAAAGTGTGTGTTTATTTACATAAACATTTACTGAGAGTATCATATCCTTGTTATGATAAATAATGCTTCTCGTACACTATTCGTGGACACTATTCCTTCTAGTACTAGTTCGTTGCAAGCATATGTGCCTGCGTGCGCGTGCGCGTGCGCGTGCGCGTGCGTGTGTGTGTGTGTGTCGATGTGGGTTTTTTTCTTTAGAGACGAGAGCGAACGTGATTCTCCCTCTGGATTGTACATCAATAATTCTTTAGTTACAGTGCCGGGGATTCGAAAACCATGTTACCAGAATGAACAAGGGGAATACAGGGGATGGAAAGAGTGTTGCAAATCTCCCCTGCCGTCGGCTTTTGAGTCATTTAAGATATCTATCCGACACGAGGTCCCGATGGAAAGAGATCAATTCTGTATCCATTACCGACATACAGGTCAACGAAATGAGAACTGCAAATGCAGGAAGAGGTCGATTACATCAACGGATACTGAAGTAAACCAACAGTAAGCTAAATATGTCAAAATGAATCGAAATAATACACACACAGACGCGCGTGCGCGCACACACACACACACACACACACACACATATATATATATATATATATATATATATATATATATATATATATATATATTCCGTCTGCCTGCTTCCCTCCGGACTACAACTTGGATGTCTTCAAGTCCAATGTTAACAAATTCCTAATGAACCGCCCCCTTAAGTAAACACTTCATCAAATCTCCACACTAACGTAATGTACTTGCAATAACCCTTATCCCTGAGTGGCTTCCGGGCCTTGATAAGTGGTGATCACTGTGTAAAATAATATATATATATATATATATATATATTTATATATATATATATATATATATATATATATAAGTTATATTACTAACATTGTTGGTTAAATATAAGCTTACATGTGTCAGTGTACTCTCAATTTAGAGAGACCCACCTTATCAGACCGAAAATAAGCAGCGACACTTATCTGTCTGATTAGGTGGATGGATCTCTAAATTGAAATTTTATTTAAACTTGTACGCATATATGTAACCAATAATAGTTGCATAATAAGCATACTATATACCTGATCTGTCCTCCATTGAGTACTCTTTAATAATCACACAGGTTTCAGTGGATCTGCATCTAAGAAGACACACTATACAGCATATAGTTGAACATACATATACAGAGACCCGACAGAAAAATAGAACATACATATACAGAGACCCGACAGAAAAATATAGACACTAAGATAAATATTTTTCCTAAGATTAATATATGCTTATTTATATTTACTGATTAGAATAGTGCTGGAAAAAAACTTATAGTATTTCATTAAAATTGCATCTAACAAAATTGATGCATTCCAGAAAACCTAAAAATAAGAATCAGACTGAATAGTTTTCGTACGATGGAAACTATTCCTGATATTTGAATATTATCTGAATTTCTGCGAGAACGTAGCGAGTCAACATGAGGGCTGTCTTAGTCAACAAAAAATAGTAGGAAATCTTTCAATACATGTTAATAGAATAATTTTAGAATTCACACACGAGGAAAAGAGTGCAAGAAAAACTAATCCAGGTCGCACCGGACCTTCTGAAAGAACCTTGCGTCTCTTGGAAAGAAATGTTCAAGAATCAATGTGCAGAACCTCTGACGTTGCAACAACAGTTCCACAACAGTTGTCAGATTTCCTCATAAGATGGTCTGCTACGGTAGCGCTGCGAGAAGGAAACATCTTCCTCGTTGTTGTGGTTGCAAGGTTGAACAATAATTAGTAAGGAAATACAATGAAGACGCAAACAACAAGATAACGCAATAATAAGTGTATTAAAGAAAAGGTATATTTACAATATGTACAAATGACGGTGTCGAGTCAGAGAGTCTTGGTGGGAGGACATGTACGCTCTTCGGCGTCACTTCCGGTGGCATTTGAGTAAGACACACCAAGGCAAACCTAGGCTTGCCATTTATAGTGTTATGTTATTCGCATATGCAAATAAGTGGTTGCCACCACAACACTCGTCCTGCCAATATCAAGCGCAGCAAATATTGTGCTACTGAGATTGTGGAGAGGCGTATGACCTTATGGGGCAACGTAATTTCTTAAGTAACAATATGCATTATTGCCCGACACTTAAAGGTTATGAGTATGGAGGTTCTCTTAGCAATAGTTTGACTTTAAAAGATCTCAACCAAAACTGAATCATGGAGGGATTTCGCTTATGACATGGATTGGTCTTTGGAGTGATATTCGCTCAAACCTCGTAGAGTCCGAAGGAAACATCAATTCAGCTAAATATATTTTAATGTTACATGAAGGACTCCTAACTATATTCTCAAATAGTAACGTTAATCAAGTTAACTCCCTATTAATGGGAGACGTTGCTCCTTGTCACACTGCTAGGCGGACAGCATCTGTTGAGCAAACATTTGGTTAACAAAATTGCATGGCCATGTTAGCCATTGGATATTAGCACAATTGGAAACTTTTGGAGCATATTTTAGCGGAACATTCACATAAAAATAAAAGTCGTATTCTAAGCCTGATTATTTAGCATTAATGCGTCAGACATGGAGTGAAATTCCTCGAAATTATATTCGTCAACTGATATATATATATATATATATATATATATATATATATATATATATGTATGTATATATATATACATATAGTAAGTTATAAAAATATATATTGCAATTAAGCTACACAGAATATTTCGGGTTTCAGTCACGTGAGAAGTCGTCAGGCTTATCCAAGAGTTGTAGGTACCGCGCGTCTTTATGTATACCCACATGCTAGTAACTTTTAGTAAGTTAATTAGCTTCCGAGTTTCCACCGTGTTTATACTAATCATGGCGGATACATACAGGACAAAGATATGGTTGACTTTAAATTCACTCCTTCCTTTGTAGATGTTTTTTCATGGGAAGAGTAGATGTAAGTAAGCTGACATACTGTCGACCTAGCTGTAGTTAGATATGTGATTTTTTTTTATAATTCAGATATTATTTTAGCTTATATATATATATATATATATATATATATATATATATATATATATATGTATGTATGTATATATAAAAGTGAACGTGTCTGTCTGTCTGTCTGTCTGTGTGTCTGCGTGTCTGTCTGTCTGTGTACATTTCCCTACGCAATAACTCTGTCAATTTTTAGTCTATAGACTCGAAATTTGAAATACCGGGTACTGAGATTTGGGAAAATCGATGTGATGGGTGTCAGACAGAAATTTGGCTGTTAAGAGGTCAAATTTCAACGATTTGACCTTTAAGAACTCTACCAAACTCCTCCGACAATTTTGGGTCTAGACACTTGAAATTTTAGATATAGGTTCCTTGAACCTGGATCTAACTTAATAAAGTGATTAGAACCCGAAACAATAAATTTGAAGGGGTCATAATAGGGGTCAAATTTTAAAAAAATTAACCATGTTTTTTTTTTTTTTTTTTTTGCTTTTTTTGCACAGCATACACCTCCAAACACCCGAGCAATGCCGGGCACCCATGCTAGTATGTATATATATATATATATATATATATATATATATATATATATATATATATATATATATATATATATATGTATATATATATATATATGTATATATATATATGGTATATAATTATCATATATATTATATTATTTTATTTTTATTTTTAATTTCTTTTATTTTTTTGTTATTTATTTATTTTCTACTGTTACTGTCAATGTTAATATTATCTCGTATCGCTATGCTAGAGTAAAGTTTATCCTGTGCACACAGTCGTGAGCTATTTCTTTCCTGCAGTTTAATAGATGTTGGCGTTCTTTAAAGAATAGCATAACAAGGTTTTTCGACGTACATATCCCGACAAATCCGCTTCGCAACAAAATCACACCCCATTCACTGTTTAGGTCCCTACACGCCAGAAAGCTTTCTATATTAATTGTTTCTTACTTCGAACAGTTGAAGTTCTGAATTTCTTTTTTCTTCTTTCCTGACCTTACAAGTATGCTGGAGCTGAAATGTAACGTTAACCAACATCTTGTTAATTTTTCCTAGGCGAGGTCTCAAATAGTAATCCCTTACGTCCAAGTGGCGATATACCTTGTCAGATGGTGAGTATGAGCAGAAAAAAACAACGCTGTCCCATCGCCAAAATATCTGTGCATGTTTAATAAATATTTACATGAAATGTGTTCTGATGAACTAGTTGTATTTGTGACCCCTTGAGGTACATTATCCCGACAAACACGCTCCGAGGCAAAATTACACCCCTTCATTGCTGTTTTCTACATTAATAGTTACTTCCTTCGACTTGTCAGATTTTTAATTCCCTTTCTGCTAGCTGATTTCCTGACTTTGCCGATATGCAGAAGTTAAAATGCATCGTCAATCAACATCTTTTCTATTTTTCCTAGGCATGCCCTCAAATAGTAGCACCTTTGTTAGGTGTGAACGTGAGTTAAGCTAAATAAATATTACATGAAATAATTGCCAGCTAAATAGTCTTACATATATATTTTTTTTTTCGAACAATCTTTACTCAGTATTATCGCGGGGGATGCACCTGGCTTTACCCGTGTGTAAAATACGCTCAAATATGATATTTTAATTTGTTGAGATGTCGTATATATTATTATAGTTATGATTTCTAAAGTAAAAGATAAATATTTGGGAGTTATAAGCTAGAATCCAGATGGAAAGCAAAACTGTAGCATTCAAAGCTGTTGACGTAACCACTTTGTCAACCTTACTCGCATAGGAACTGATTAATAATGAAAAATTAAAAAATAGCCTTAGATTACTGTACAAAATAAATAACGATTTTTTTTTTTTTTTTGCAATTTTGGCCGGTTTTTTTTTTTTTTTTTTTTTGAGCCTTTTAAAAACATTTAACCGGCTGAAGAGCCATAAAAGAACCGTTCGAAAAAAAATCTATTTATCTGACGTCTTTCTGTAACTTTTAGTTTCGGAGGAGATAGAGTTTGAAAATATGGCAGTAAACATACAGCCCTATAACATTTTATATATTGGATTATACCGTTTGTGTCAACAGGACATTTTGTAATACTTAATTGTTAATAGCTTAATTATGGACTACGTTGTTATTTCTGCATCAAATTAATCAACAAAATGACGATCCGATTTACTTAAAGAACTTCAACAGTTACTCTAAACAAAGAAATGAGTTAATTTTTCCCTGTTAAAGTTTTTTTTTTTTTTTTTACCTGGACTCAATATATTGTTGTGATTTTTCTTTTTCGAATTCGAAATCTTTGATTGTAAAAGTAGAGCAGCCATGTTTGTTTAGCTGTTAATAAATATTGCAAAGAATCGGATACAGCTTATATAAATATTTTGGGAAGCATTCCTGTTGAAACACTTTCGATTCGTGTACGATATTAATCTGACAAATGGTCCCTAAGTAGAGGGTCACTTGTGTATCCGTTTGACTCACTCATTTCAAGAAATGAGAATACCAAACGATGAAAAGACTAAATTACGCACAAAACACATATGATAAAATAAAACTATATATACATATATATACAGTGATGATCATATTTATTGGCACGGTAAAATAAAAGTTAAATTTTCTCTAATAAATTCTAAAAAAGGATTAAATTAAAGAAAATAATAAAGTATATTATGTATTTTTAACTGGCCTTTCCGATGCAGCAATCGGATTTTAGAAAAAAATAAATAACAAAGGAACAACAAACATAATTGCAAAAAACCCTTCTTCAAAATTATTGGCACGGCTTTGTTTTTCTTTTAGTATCAGTATAATATCAATCAATTTCCGGTTTACGTGCTTTCTGAACTTTTTTATAGCCATATTATGCTTGTTTAACGCTAATTCAGTGAATAATGTTTTTCAGATAATTTTTAGATAGCGATTTATTTAAACTATTATAAGGGACTAAATTATAATTTTCAATCGCCATGGTTAAAACTAAGGAACACAGCGAAGACGTCAGGAAGCTTGTTGTAGCATGCCATACCAATGGGGAGGGCTATGATAAGATTTCAAAGAAGCTAAACCTTCCCAAATCCACTGTTAGAGCCATAATAAACAAGTTCAAATCGCAAGGCCACGTTATGAGTTTAGAGGGTAGAGGGAGAAAAACGATTCTTCCCCAAGAGATGAACGGAAAATTGTTCGACAAGTAAAACAAAACCCAAGGATCTCTGTTGGGGAGATTGTTGATGAACAGAGCACCTCTGGAGTGAATTTTTCTCGACATACAGTTGGTAGAGTTTTGAAGAGAGCTGGTTTAAAAGCATGTCGTCCGAGAAAGACTCCCTTATTGAAGCCTATGTACCTGAAAGCAATGCTAGCCTTTGCAAAACGTCATATTGATAAAGATGTTGCATTCTGGAAACGTGTTCTATGGACTGACGAAACGAAAATAGAGTTATTTGGCCATAATAAAGTGTCTTATATTTACAGAAAATCTGGCGAAGCTTTCCTGCCTAAGAACACCATACCCACAGTGAAGCACGGTGGAGGCAGTTTGATGTTTTGGGGATCCTTTGCTGCCTCTGGACCAGGGCGACTTTTTAAGGTCACAGGTAGCATAAAAAAGGAAGATTATGTTAAAATATTGGATGAAAACCTGAAAGACTCTGCTAAAGAGCTCTCACTTGGTCGTCGTTGGTGGTTCATGCAAGATAATGACCCAAAGCATTCGGCTAAACTGACTAAGAAATGGCTTGAGGACAATCATATTAATGTTTTGGAGTGGCCATCACAAAGCCCAGACCTTAATCCAATTGAAAATTTATGGAGAACATTAAAATTGAGGGTAATGCAAAGGAAGCCTAAGAATCTTATTCAATTGGAGGATTATTGTCAGGAAAAGTGGGCTAAAATTACTACTGAAGAGTGCAACAACTTGGTTGTAAACTATGAAAAGCGACTGAGGAAGGTAATCAAGGCCAAAGGCTATACAATTGATTATTAAATAAATCGTGCCAATAATTTTGAAGAAGGGTTTTTTGCAATTATGTTTGTTGTTCCTTTGTTATTTATTTTTTCTAAAATCCGATTGCTGCATCGGAAAGGCCAGTTAAAAATACATAATATACTTTGTTATTTTCTTTAATTTAATCCTTTTTTAGAATTTATTAGACAAAATTTAACTTTTATTTTACCGTGCCAATAAATATGATCATCACTGTATATATATATATATATATATATATATATATATATATATATATATATATATATATATATATATATATATATATATATATATATGTATATATATACATATATATATAAATATATATAAATATATATTTAAATATTAATTATTAATTAATAATTACTACGTTCATAAAGGTTTTATGTACGTAGTAATTATTAATTAATAATAAATAATTAATATCTAAATAAAATAAAAAAGTAAATACGTCCTAAAAATGTGGGCTAAGACAAATGTAAACAAAGGGCAAGCAACTCCTTTCTTATAATAAAAACGCTCGGGGAGCGAAGTGAAAAGAAAGAAATTAATCGCTAATAAAAAAATAAATAAAAAATTCAAATCTTATATATATATATATATATATATATATATATATATATATATATATATATATATATATATATATATATCCACACCAGGACAAATATACTAACAGTATTTAATAACTTACATAAAACTAAATCAATATACTATAACATAGGAGATCGAAATTAAAATATGTTAAAATAAAAATAATCCCCCCTCCTAAATCCATCTTTATAGCAACTTAAAAACAAAATATATATATATAAATATACCAAGCCCCAAAGGAAAAGAAAAGGAAAAGAAAATAAAAACAATTTCTTCTGACGATAATCGAACGCACCGATAAAAATCGATTGAGAAGAGTATGGCTGAACAACTATTGGGCGTAAATTAGAGTAAAAATAAGACAACACCAGTTGATGAGATACATCCTATTCTTGAAGATGCTCAATATTTTGAAGGCTGGAATTCGAATAATGACGAAGTGGGAAGCATCTGAGTCAGATTGCACTGAGAGGTGTCTGGTTCAAGCAATTTCTATGTATCCATTCACATGGCTTCCACAAATGTGGAAGCTGTTAAAAGGTATCTTAGAGAAGTTTTATACCCATCATCTGAAGAAAGGTGTTCTCCCTGATGAAGACAAAACGGTGCGGGCACGAACCCCGGGGATCCAAGGATAACTTAATGATTGAGAAGAGAGTATTACAGGATGCAAAGATGGAAAAGGTGAACTCGAGTGTAAGATAGATCGATTTTAGGAAGGCATAAATAATGAATCAGTGAGACGCTGTCGATGATGAAGATTGGAGACATGTATGGCTTAAGGAAAACGCTTCTAACATCGAACACTAAGTTAAGTCAGGATAGTTGACATTAGACGCGGCATATTCGAAGTAGATACATTATCTTTTCTTTATCTAATGGTGTTTATGCCATTTCACATCTTAAAGAGAGAGAATCTTGGACATATCTTTAGCTCTATTAACCAGGAGCATCTTAAAGTGGTGAAGCTAATAGCGAAATAAAGTTGTACGGCGAAAACATGATAAATCGATGAAAACATGGGTTGTTAGTGTTTCGACTTACAGTGTGGGAAATTTGGAATGAACCTAAAAGGAATTTTATATGATTGGCATAAAGACAGAAACAACTTTGGCAATGCTTAGTATACTGCACATTTTGAGTAGCGTAGCTAGGTTGTATCAGAAGAGGAAAAACGGTAGAGAGAAAGTTGATAAGTATGAAACGGTAAAAAATTGATAAGTATGAAAAAGTGTGCAAGAACTGAGCAGATGTCGTTAAACGAGTATGTGGTAAGAAATGTGGAGCGGGTGTTCAAGTTTTGGCTGATGAAGTTGAAATGAATGAAACCAAGGATGCGTATGCGAAACGTATATATATAGAGAATGAGTACAGAAATTGACTAAGAAGTATGGAATGAACAGAAAGTTCTTCCAGGATGTAGCAGGTGTAGCGGATGAAAGATCATGGCAATGGTTTAACGCGGGATGTCTGATTAAGAACACCGAAGCTCTTGTGTATGCAACACAAACAGGGACTAACAACAAAACTGTTGAAGAAAGTGTTTCAAAGAGAGACATTTATCGGATTTGGTGAAAGTTTTGGAGTCTGCTGTGCACGTTACAGCACGGTTGTTGTAAATTGGCTTCGGAACATAACCAGAGTGTTTAGGATATACTGGAAGGTTTGTAGAAAGCTTCGGGCGAAGTGAGCTGGAAAATAGGTTTCAGGGGATATTTAATGGAAAGAGAACACCTGAGGATGGAAATATAGAGGTATGCTGAGACAAAGTACCATGACAACCAACTAATTGGAACATACTCGTCCAGATTTTGTAATCATTTACAACATCTGAAAGAGGTGGCGAATCTTGGAGTCTTCATTGCTCTGGAACAAGAGTTATCTATAGAAAGTTAAAGAGAAGTGTGATAATTACGCTCGTTGGGCATTGGAGATTATACGTATGCATAAGGTAAAAATGCAACTAATCCCAATGATAGCTAGGACTAGGATCAAATCGTTTGTAAAGACATTTAAAAAAACACTACAAATCGCCGACCTCTGCTATTGTAAATACGAGCTTATCCTTGAATAAAACCTTTGATGTATGCTGAACCTTGTTTGGAGTCGGGATTGAGGGAGGGAGATTTGAAAATAAATTTAATATCTTCTCAAATAGACGTTATTAAACTAAATCAGGATTATTATTATTTTTTTACTCACTATGAGTTTTCCTATATAATCATATGACAACAGGTCTCCTCCTATTTTAGTGCCTTTCAGCTCTTCAGTAAATCATTCCAAATGGGCTTTCCTTATAACAGCAACTTACCCTTGGTCTACAATTAAATTTCAGTTGAGGTAAACATCCATAATATCTTAGTACCATTGGTATCTATTCACTGAAATTCTGGTTAGTGTTTTTCTTTCTCGATCCGTCCAAATTCTTTGATCTTTCACGCAGTTCTGTAGTATCAGCTTAAACTCATGCTTTTTGGGGAAGATATGACATAGTTTATATGGTTTTTCGCAGTTCAAGTTTACTTTTATTTTCTCGACCTTTTTGTTTGAGATATGTTTCTGTTTCCATTCCATTGGTTTGGGTTTGTATTTTATTTGTTAATTTCTACCATTGTGGGTTTCTATTTCTTTTTTTTCATACATTTTTCGTAACTGTTCAATACAATTATTCATATTATACAAATTTTCTTCATATTCAATATTTCTTTCACTTATATGAAAAGTTCAGATAGTTCCTTTACTTATAAGAAACTAGTCTGGGTGGCCGGCGTTAGCCAGATGTTTGGAGGTGTGTGTTGAGCAAAAAAAGTGGTAGTAGACAGGAAAGTAGGAGGACAAGAATGTGAAAAAAAACGTGACGTCCTTACCGTTGCGTCCATCCCAAACCGGAAGTGGGCAAGTTAATCAAGAGGGGGTGACTTTCGAAAATATCGGCGAAAAAAGCAACCCCTCCGTTTAGAGAAGTACCCAGTTGAGAGTGAAAGGAATTCATGTTTTTGTGCAATTTTTCGATATTTGGCGTCCAAAGAGTGGGGATTCTAAACGATGCCGATCTCGTGAAAATCCACCACCTCTGTCGAAAGATTTAGGAAGACATACATACATACATATATACATACATGGTGATTGTCACTTCTTGACAGAAGAAGACCATCTTTCCCTTGCTTTATTGCTGATTACTCATTCATTTTCATGTATTTTTGAAATATCTTTGTTTTTAATTATATACACATATATACACTTATACACGAACACATATATACATGTGCAGATGTGATCAAGATGCATCAATTCCTATTTTCTGTGCGAACGAAGGTGGCTCTTCAGACCATCTCTGCTCTTACACAGTCTGTTGAAAAGGTAACACTTAAACCGAGATTGAGGGATGCTGCTCTAATCTGGACGCTCATATAACGCTTCATGCCTCCACTCGATTTACAGACCACAGAGCAAACAAAACATCTGTGCCCTGTAATGTTTTCCTATCAAAGAAATATTGATCTCCATGTGAACGGTTATGGCTAGCTAGGCCAGCAGCTCCAGATAAAGTCATTTTACCGCATAAATCACAGGTGTTGTTCTGCATGAAATCCTCCGACAGACCTGATATATCTCACAGATTTTTCTTCCGGATATCACGCTTCATTTTTGCGTGCTCATATCTTTTCTTTTCAAAACTATCACAGCCATGATAGCTCAAGGACCGCCACTTTTTACGATCATTGGAAGCACTATCCCAACTGAACACGTCAATACCAAGAACTTTAAGATTATCTTTGATGATATACTTATAGCGTTTCCTCGGTTTATGTTGTGGACGCTTTCCTTGTGTAATTTCACCATAGAACAGGCGCCTTGGCAATCTATCGTCGTCCATCCTTGTTAAATGTCCAGCCCACCTCATCTGGTTGCGTATAATGAACTTCTCGATAGAAGGTACGTCAGCCCGCATGAGAACATCCATATCAGTTATAAAAGTGCTCCAGAATGTGTCTCAGGAATTTCTGGTGCACTCTCTCCATGACTTTTATGTGTCTACCATAAGTTGCCCAGGCCTCAGAAGCGCAAAGCAGGGGGTAAAATACGAGATTGATTGATACTTATCTTTGTATGAAGAGTTATACCCTTGTCAGATCATAATCGCTTCTCTAAGCCAACAAAAGTCTAAGTGGCACGCTGTATCCTATAGTTGACCTAATCAGCCAGGGTTCCATCTCTGGCGAGAGTACTACCCAAATACAAAAATGTGTCAACCACGGCAAGTCTCTGGTTGTTGACAAAAATATTTGGTTCCACATACAAACTACCGGGTGGAGGTGTGAGCATGGCCTTAGTCTTCTTAAGACTAATAGTAAGCCCAAAAGACGCACAGGCCCCCGAAAACAGATCCATAATACTCTGCATATCCCTCTCATCATGGGCCACGAGATTGGCGTCATCCGCATAAAGCAATTCACGAACCAGGTGCTGAAAGGTTCTTTCAGCACCTGGTTCGTGAATTGTTTTATGCGGATGACATCCATACATACATTTAAACAGAAGGTGAGATTTATATAATAGATTATTATGATATCCAGTACAGTTGCTTAAGTAATTTATATGTTTGTACCGCACAGTCTCGAAATATTTTTGTTTATCTTATCAGCAATGTTCATCAGCTTGTATTTCTGTAATTTGGTGTAAGCAGGGTCCAGGTGTGCTGTTCCCCATGAAATTCCGTCTTGTTTATTTATTTATTATTATTATTATTATTATTATTATTATTATTATTATTATTATTATTATTATTATTATTATTTGTGTCATTATAATTATCTTAACATTAATTTCATTGTCCGTACGTCAAGAGTCATAAAACATCATCATTGACAAACATTAATTAATGGAAAACGAATTATCTAATTTTATAGTCGCTCTTTATTAGTTAAAATCAGTCAAACTATTTAGTCTTCAAATTTTTTTTTATTGAAAAGACATGCTGCCCGTTTTCAGTTTCAAATTAAATATTTTGTTTTATAATTTAAAAAGGTTATGTTTAAGGGAAGCTGTTTACTAGTTTTTGGATTATAGTTACGTTTAAAAATTTAAATAAAAATTGCATGTGAATTGATATCTGTTCTTTTACAATTTAGATAAAAAATATCCCGAAAAAAACACACTCATAAAACAATATAGTGTGTTTCGTATTGAATTTTCATAGAACCTTTTTCTTAATCAATTCTTTTTAGATTTAAGACGTTAAAAAATTGCTAAAATTGTTGTAAATTTGTCGTAATTTTTCATCTTTTACCTTTTATTAAATTTATTTATTTACCAGCTGTATCCTTACACGGGTTACTGTGGCTCGAGTTGGTGTAATGGAAGAATCACCATCCCCGTTGTTTTAGTACACCGAAATCTACTCAGCAAATATGTTGTTATATACGAACGTGAGACGGACGATTCTAAACAAAAAAAAAGAAGGAAAAGAAGGAACAAGAATAAAAAATGAGTTCCATGTGCCGCCTCTATGGAAAAATTGAAAAAAAAGAAAGAAATTAAAAAAAGAAATAAACGATGAATATAAGGAGAAACACATACAAAAGTTTATAGAATAAATAAATAAATAAATAAATAAATAAAAACGAAAAGAAACGATGGTGAACTTGCCGAAAAAGAGGAATCACGGAAAGAGAGAAGAAATAAATTTGAGAAAGGGAAAGATCGGCAAAACGAAAAACAGAGGGGAGATACATGTAACCCTCCACCCAAAATAAAGCAAAGAAAACGATGTTGTAAATACTGAAGAATGCGAAATAAAACGGAATGGAAACATCATAAGTTGTAATGCCCTGTAAGAAAATGTAAAGTTTTTTGGTCTGTGTTGGTTTTTATTTCTAACCAACGTAAATGTTAGCGTGGTGCGTTTCACCTAAATTGCAGTCCAGTTTTTATGAAAACCTAAACCGGCTTTCGTCCTTATTAGTCTCCTGTGAATGGATACGGACGGTGTAAATGAGTGGTGGTGGAAGTATGAATATTTTAGAGAGAGATGACTTTACTACTTCCATTGATCGTAACCGGTTTTGGCAGTGAACTCTCACCAGATATAATATAGGAAGCTCCGATCTGCGAGTTAATGGATAGCTAATATGCCAATAGCCCACCTCAGATATCGTGATGCAGTCTGTGCATATTACATCCGCATAAAATGTATAGATTTTTAATTCTAATAAGGTCAATGTCATACGGGCAAAATGGTTCATTTTATTTATATAGAGATAATATGTTTTAAAAATGCTTATACTACCATTAAATTTTCATGGATATAGCATGTTATCATTAATAATAGAAGTAGTTGTAGTATGAAGCTATTGCTGAGCGGATTAATGATATTATATCCACCACGTTTTCAATTGATTTAATCTGTTAAATATTAACTGGTCTCAATAGTGCATTATTTGTGACGATACCAGCGTTATCAAATGGCTGCCTATATACAAGATTATAGTTCTACATCTATTATAAGTTTTCTTAAATAACCTCTCACTAACAGAAATGAAATATATACTAGCAGGTCGACCAGGCGTTGGCCGCGATAGAGTAATGATCAACAAATATTTCACGCTTACATATTTTTGTCATCAAAATCGTTGAAATCGTCTATTTTTCAATAAAATCGATTTCTGGTCTGCATAGTGGGGCACCCATCGCAGCCCAGGAGATAGAAGCTTCGTATGCCTCCCCTCAGTGACTTATTCCACAATATATTGTAGTCTACATTGCACAATGGAGAACCTACTATTGATTTTATAAAAAGTATGTTCATATACAATCCCCTGAATTAAAAATGTTAAATGTTAAATTCAGGTAGCATGATGCTATTGTGCTTTAAACAGAAACCTTACACACGCCGTTACAATATCAGAGACCTACTGTAAATTTTATATGCCTGACTTTATTGCTTGTGCGGTGATAATTGCTTGAATTTAATTTTGAATTGAAGCAGTTTATATATCGCGATGCAACTGTGCTTTAAACAGAAACATTACTTTCAGACGCGCTCCTTTCACACCAAAAAACGTACTGTTGCTTTTATATATTGAGCTCTTTCTCTCGTTTTGTAATAAAACTTCTCAAATGCCCGTGTTGTGTTAGGCTATTTAATCCCGGATTCCTCATTTGATCGGATTATTTCAATTATCTATTAGCGGTACATATCGTAGATATTCCAATAGAAAACATATATACGGAAGCTTGCATAATAATGTAGCTTAGTGTGAATTTTCATAAAAACCGGCCAACAGTTTTCGAGCCCAAAAAATGTGGCACAAGGCTGAAAGGTGGAGAGTAGGCAAGCTCCCCTAAAAGAGGGGCATTCTTGCCTCAACTAAAGTTTCCTGGACACCCCCTTCCACATTCCCCGGCTCAGGCGACAAGCAATAAACTTGCCCCACTGTAAAGCTCGGTGGCAAAGCCTGGGGGGAAGTAGACCTCCTAGGTGATACCCAAGCGGTGTACCCCAGCCCGACAGGTACTGGGCCGGTTCCCGACCCCTCACCTGTTAGTCTGTGTGTCAAGAACGAATACTTGACGAGTACTTGACCCTGTTTGCCTGCAGCCGAAGCCGCTAGGAGACACATCCCATCATACAGGAGTATTATGGGGTAGGTATTTATTTGCTTCTCCACGTAAGCAAAATATGACGCAAGGTCGGTTTTTATGTGGAGTGAAGGGGAGGGGGGAATAAGGGATGGTATATAGGGTTGCCCTTACATGAGACAATAACCAATTGCCACAAGGGCAATGATCTCAAAGTGCTGTATCTGCCGGAATAGCTACTACACGATGCTGCTAGGAACTGACGAATCGAATTAATTCATGTTCTGCTACCAACCAATTAGAAACCAGAATTGCTCGATAAATATTAAACCTTTCTGTAGCAATTTCACATATGTTTTCTCCGTGTCAACACGGGAAACCTCTTTTGCTCTGTGGATTGCAACTCCAGAACTGTCTACTGCAAACCAGTCACCTCACAGGACTTGTGTAGAACAAAGAACTATCGGAAACTGTTCTGTCTACTGCAAACCAGTCACCACCCCGGACTTGTGTAGAACAAGAAACCATCGGAAACTATTCTGTCTACTGCAAAACAGTCACCTCCCCGGACTTGTGTAGAACAACGAACCATCGGAAACTGTTTTGAAACTAAAATGGCTTAAACTTCTAGTCTGTAATACTCTTGAAAATCAAATGGTTACGTACCTCCTTTGTGACGCTGTCCACGACTTTTATGCGTTATTCGTCTGACTTGGAAATACTGGTGGCTCCGTCTTGTTTTTTAGGCAGAATAAACAACACGCAGCGCAAATGTTTTCTTTTATATATATATATATATAAGAAAACTTTATTTTTTTACAAAAAAAAATATATATACACACTATATTGCAATTTAAAAATTAATAATAGCCGTTTCATAAAATTTAAAAACAAGGCTTAACTTACCCTAGCTAATCTTAATTACTGCTGGGGAAGAGGTGGTGTTCCCCCTCTTTTACGTAGAGACAAAAATATGCGTGCTCGCCCCATGCCTTTCGACTAGCGAATTGCATTGTTGTCCCCTTCCCCTGTATCCTTCTGCGAGTGACCAAATCATCTCCCGGCGATGAGAGAGGCGTGATAACGTGATGGTACTTACGGCATATAGTGCCACCTTAGAAACATAAAACAAACAGTTAATAATACGTCAACCGCCATTCACTATACCTATTCTTGCATGCGCACATCTAAAGAAAGGAAGTATTAAAGCTGACATGACAGTGCAAGAATAGAAAAAAGATGGAAGTCTATTTAATAGAAGTTACTGTCCCCAATAATGGCTGCTTAGAAAGCACCGATAGGAAAAAATAACGAAATTTCAAGGCCATGTGTATAACATGAAACAAATAAAGAATCTGTCTCTTCTTTATCGTGATTTTCATGACAAGTGCTCAGCTGAGCTTCATTCTATTGTCCTCGCCAAACTTTCCTGAATAACACTCGTCTAATCAAAACCACTATCAATAATGTCCCACACTCTCTATCTTTGCCTAAACCTAAATGTATATCCCATGAACAAGGCTTCTTTCTTAGAACTGCACACCTGTGAAACTCTCTTCCAGTAGCCTACAATCTACAAGCTGACTACAACCTGTCTTCAAGTCCAACGTAAACAAGTTCTTGATGAGACATCTCCCTAAGAAATCCAATTAAAAAATTCCCAACATTTATGTTCACTACGCTATAATCACATTAACTAACGTATACCCATTAACCCCTATCCTCGAGTGACCTCCAGGCCTTGATATGTAGCTATTTCTGTGGAGAAAAAACAGATATCTATACTTGCATTAACAATAGAAACAATCTTTCTCATAAAAGAGAATTTAAAAATAAAATACTACCTGGCAAATGTGCAAGTGCACGAGTGATAAAAACAATTTCACTAAGTGCACGGTGTAAATCTCTCTCAGTTAGAAGTACGGGTTAATGTCGAGCATCCGGTAGAATGATCCATCCTCGACTACAACAAAATGATAATTAAATTGAAAAAAAAAACCGAAGGAGATATTTGCGAAACACTATATTATTGAACAGGCTTCATGTTTCGCTTGCTTTTGCATTTATCCACATTCATTCCAAAGGGTTAAACGGAAAAAAAGAACTCATGCAGTTTGATGAATTTCCGTTGCGATTGCAAAATAGATCTTCAATATGTGCACGCCTCCCATATGATACCGCTTTTGCTGCAGCGGAAACAACCTCGATTATTTACTTATCGCCTTGGGAACACTTTCTTTTAGCAACTTCAAACGGTCCTAAATGTGTTGACCTGTCAAGAATTCATATGTGGCATCTAATATTTCAAAAAGAACACTTGCTCCCGAAGGGCCCCTGTTGAATAGCGATGCAGCAGAAATCATATCTTCTGTGAGTGTGTGTGTGGGGGGGGATGGCGGAGCTTTACGCTTTGTTTGGTTACTACCCCGACAAGGTTAGTAACAGTTGCAACAATATTTACTGTGTGATTTTATAGATTATGTACGACAAATTAAGGCAACTTTAATCTATTTTTGTAAATAAAACATATTTATTTTCACTGATGTTTGTTTACGAGCTACGTTCAATAAATTTCCAGACATGTTAACTTATAGTAGACTTTTGAAAAATCAGTATATTTGCTATTTATCATATTATTGCGTGTGTGTGTGTGTGTGTGTGTAACTAGGCACTAACCCTATTCGGGTTTAACCGGCTTCCTCCGAAGGAGAAAGTTTCATGGGAGTATGAAATTCACAAGCGGTCCCCAGTCGCATGTATATCCTTGTCAGGGGAAGATGATGACCCTATGTTTTTGCAACTCCTGCACAGATATGTCGACGTCCTCCTACATACAGCACCTGTAATTGCCAAATTGGTCACCCATTTTAGCAATGACCAGGCTCAACGTTGCTTTACTTCGGCGTTCTGACGCGAAACTTTTGTGATTATTAAAAAAAAAAAAAGTGATGCCTTGGATTTTTATAAAACTTTCTGAAAAGTGGTAACTAACTGATTTCTATATGATTTTGTTTGTCTATACTTCGCAATAACTCTTGGGTTTGCCCCAGGGGCTAATAAAAAACATTCCATTTTTGGAACAATTTTACCATATCCGTCCAAAATGTTCTGTGTATATTTATTTAGTAGTTTTAAATGGTGCGGAACTAAAATTTTAATACGTTCACGCCTTAGAGACTTTGGGGGCTAAATGGTGGGGTGGTGGCAAATGATGGACTTAGTCATTTCTTTTTTTGCATGGTGCAGAACTCAAATTTGCATATGTTAAGGTCAAAAACAGCACTATTTGTCCATTTGGACCAGGATTTGACGCCACTTGGAGACTTTTGGCCTAAATTGGGGCGGGAGAGTGCTACACTCAGTCATTTTTATGCCTTGTTCACTTTGCACTGACGGGGGACCATGCATGCTTTACTTGTTCTGAATGATCTACATACGAAACAATCGACACGACTTAAATCGAATAACTAAATGTTTTTTTTTCTCCACGTTTACATTAGGATTCTATTACTTGTTCAACATATTTTAAATAACAAAAAGTTTTAATAAAATTCTGCAAGCGATATCTGAATTCGCGTATATGTCTGCCAGAGAGAGATACTTCAGAAATCACTACGTGAGAACGCTATATAACGGTGGTTTTTATAATGTTTGTACATCACTGTCATGGATTTCGCCCTGGATAAAGAAATGAACTGCGTCAATTTCGAACTTATTCAAGACTAGCAAGTCTCTCAGTGTTTTCTGGTCGTATAATAGTCTAACTATGATATTTTAATTCGTACATATTGTGTATGTATT
The DNA here is from genome assembly GCF_053919585.1 of Euprymna scolopes. NCBI lineage: Eukaryota > Metazoa > Mollusca > Cephalopoda > Sepiida > Sepiolidae > Euprymna > Euprymna scolopes. The sequence goes on from NC_136520.1 coordinate 52,121,570, forward strand.
ATCCCTTTGTTTACTACTAGCATGGGTGCTCGGTGTTGCCCGGACTTTTGAATGTGTGTGTTGAATAAATAGAAAAGTTGTTGTAGGAAGGTAGCATCGAACCCGTGACGCGATGTCGAAAAAGAAAGTGAGTTGTGTGTAAGGGTGTTGGTTAAGCAAAAAAAAAAAAAAAAAAAAAAAAATTAAAGGGAAATTGCGAGCGCCAAAACAAAAGGAATAGTAAGCAGACTCGAACCCGTAACGCGCCAGATGAAAAAGAATTGTAAAATAATAAAATGCTCTTATCGGTGCGCCTTACGGTATTGTGGCGTCACGGACGGTCAAAATAACGGCTTTTATGCGCCATCGTTTTCGGGAGCTTTGGATGACTTGCAAAAAATGTCAGCATAAAAATTGCCTCATCTTGGGAACTGCCAATTTGGGAGTGAAGGAATTAACGTTTTTGCCCAATTTTTCGATATTAGTCGTTCAAATAGCCGAGCTTCAAAACAATACCGATCTCGTGAAATCCGTAGCCTCTGTCGAAAGTTTTAGGCAGATATAAAAACAGGATGATGATTGCAACGGTGGAACGTAAAATATTCCCATGTAAAAATTCTCTTGTTCATCGATAAAAGAGAAACCGCTAATTCGCTACAAAAATTCTCCAATAAAGAAACACACTATATGCAAACTTCCTACCCTACATAAAAATATTATGAATATACAAAATATTCCGTCTTTACTTACGATATATTATATCTATTTAAGCGGTTGTGTCCCCACCCCATAAGGTTTTGAAATTTTATCAGTTAAGTTTATCTGTTTTTCGGAGAGGGTATATTTTGTTTTGCAAGAAACAACTCATAAAATCAAGCACTGTTTAATATAATGAAAATTTAATTGAAATATTTTACAAATTACAATAATAGCGTACCTAAATGTTTAATATTGCCGAAGAAATTCTCATAAATTATCAGAAAAATAGCATTTGCAAAATGAAAATTAAAAGCGCAATTCTAAAAAACAGCGCTACCACATTAATACCTGCAATAATTGATATATTTTGGAACTATTCTGAAGGGGAATTTGTTGAGTGTAGGTAAAAAAAGGCACAAGTAATATAAATGGAAAAATAGCACAAGGTTAAAATATTTAAGAATATACATATAAAGGGAACACATTAAGTATTTTTCAACTTAAAAAATAAATTATATCTACATTTAAAAGCAAATAAGCGCTTTTAGCTATCACCTTTCAAAAAATATTATGTTTTTTAGGCGATTATGTCTGAATATTTCGAAAAAATGTTTTCGAATTTAAAGTAAGTGATCTTTTTTCTTTATATAAATGCTTATTAAAATGATCCGTTATTTCTAAGGCAGTCTTACTTTCTGGGAGAGATAACTAATCTTTTATGCATGTCTAATCATAGGCCTAACTGACAATGTGATAAAGCTATTCGAAATCACCTTAAAATTTAAAACATGCAGAATTTATCTCCCATGGCTAAAAATCCTGAACCAGTAAAAAGACATGGAAATAAGGGTGTTACTTTACATTAACTTGGGCAGCACTTTTTAGGATTAGTTGTAGCTTGCGGTACATCTCTTACGTAACACGTAAAAAATAGAGGGCACGTAAAATTATTTCTTAAAACATGAAAAACTGAAGTCATTTATATATTGTAACATAGAAGACACCACTTATCAAGCCCCGGAGGCCACTCGCGGACAAGGGTGGTTGAATTTACAGTAGTCAATGGGATAATATAGCACTAATCGTTAGGGGTGGAAATTTGCGTAATTGGATTACTTAAAGGGAACGGCTCATCACGAATTTGTTTACATTGGACTTGAAGACTACCGAATTGTGAGTCAGCTAGAAAAAAGCATGTAAACGGAAGAGGGTTCAACAGGCGTTCAGTTCTCAGAAAGAAGCTTTGTTCATGGAATCTACATTTAGATTTAGGCACATGTAAAGATTATTTGATATGCGCCATATTTAACTGTGACGTTTGTTCTCACTATATCCAATTAAGCTAATTCTTCCATTTGTCTACTAGGTCACATTGACCTTTTTATCCGTGTATGCAATTATACCTTGCAGTAGTTTATAGTAATGTCCTAAAGAGAAAAAAGATATTGCATAAGAGTGGGGGGGTGAACTCATTTGAAAAGGAGATATTAATCAATATACAGTACCGCGATGGGCGTTTCCTAAAATGTTTTCTTAAACAAAAATACACAGGAAACATCACACACCCTTCATAATAAAATACAGTCTCTCTACTTTCCGTTAAATAAATCTATTCTTATATTTAGGTTAATCATTCACATCAAGATCGCAGCTTCCGCCTTAGACAGACCGTTCTTCAGATGCTGCCTGAGACAATTTCTTGTGCCCTCTTAGTGGAGGAAAACTCCTTCACGATTGAGACAATTAAAAATTTTTGTTCTTTTTCTCCACATTAAAAAAACGACCCTGGTGTCTAACTCTGTCCCGTGGAGAGGCATTGTAAATAGGAACAATCATTTTGAAACACCCGTGCACGTCACTCCCAGCCACTGCCAGTAACTAACATGAAGTCATTTAAAATCAGAAAAAAATGCTTGCCGGTCATATATTTAACTGTGATGAAACTATTCTAAGTTGAATCTTTCTTTGATCCTCAAGTTTACGTTGACCTCTATTATACATGTATTGATGTACGCATTACTACTGCTTACGTTACACATTAAATATATTTTTTAATTCCCTAAATAAAATACCGTATCGAATAAGTGTAGGTAACAAACTCATTTTTCCGCGAGATCTTAATCCTTAGACCATATCGTAGCTTTCGTTTCTCATATTTTTTTCTGAAAGAAAATGCCAAGATAACAACGCACCATTACAAAGCAAACGCAGTTCCCCCATTTTTCATTATATAAATCGCTCGTTATATCTAAATTGATTATTCAAATCTAATCACCGGGTTCCGTCTAAAACAAGGACAATTGGTTCGAAACGGCAGTCACCGCCACTGTTCACAACTCCCACACCCTACCAGCTATCGCCATCAACTACTTACCACTACCGGCACCGCACGATATTGACAGGAATCAGCTGTAATTTATCGTCAGTGCCCGCCTTGACTGCCAGTATCCAGCAGTGCCCGCCAGTGGCTTACACTACCATACAATGAATGACAGTACACACACTTCCATTTCTAAGTAGTCAAATGCGGCTCGAAAATTCATAGTGACCGACAATGACCAAACGCAAGTAACCGCCTAAACATTCACATGAACATCATTGCTCCCCATTGAAGACAGAATATTTCATTAAAAAACAGTATAATAGAGAGCGATACTGTGCATGTCCGACAGTGGACGCGAGGAACAGCCGCTTACAGTTAGTAAGGCAGGCAGTGTCCAACAATAAACACGAGCAAATGCAAGCACCCGACTCCAAACAGCACCAACCACCAGTGATCATCATGCTGTTTATCCCATGCCTACCAGCCAACGAAAGTACTCCTCAGCAATCTACCCAAACCAAGACTACTCTCCGCTAAATTTCATTGACGTGTCAGAAAATACGGGACCGTGGAAACAGGATGGTGTCGTTTGGGATACAAACGCCAGTGGCCGCTATTTAGCAGAGCAGATAACCGTAATTATATTTATTTACATGAGCGGGGATACTTTCATCGAACCTATATATATATATATATATATATATATATATATATATATATATATATATATATATATATATATGACGTGACCACCCTCGACAAACCCGACAAGCAGCTAAGTCCCACCCCTTGACAGTAGAGACCTCTAGGTGTAAGAAATCCTTTTACTCCAATAGTTTCTTTCCCAGAACTGCTAGACTTTGGCGGGATTCATCTTTCCCAACTCTACTGACATGCAGAAGTTCAAGTGTAATGTGAACACACATCTTTCTACTCATCTCCCTTCATAATACCCCTAAAACTTATGTCCCCGATTGTAGCTCCCTACTTCAAAGTGGCGCTGTGCCTTGTTTGGGATGAAATTTAATTTATATATATATATATATATATATATATATATATATATATATATATATATATATATATAACTTAAATATAAAGCTGAATGTCCGTGTGTGTGTGTTTGTGTATGTGTGTGTGTGTGTTTGTGTGTGTATGTGTGTGTGTGTGTGAGTGTGTGTGGTCACGAATAGGATCCTATATGGTTGACTATTTAGAAAAAAATGAGTACATACATGATAGAAGATGTATCGAGACACAGGAATGGGTGTGTTTGATCTGGAGGAACGGTGGTTCATTAAAATTGTGGGGTTTGCGTTCGCGCCTGGTCCACAAAGTATGGAAATAAAAAAAATTAAAAATTAAAAAAAATGTTTACAAGTGTTTTTGATAAAGATGTACAATAGAATACTTTGATAAATATGTTTTAACTTAAATATGGATGGTATAATAAAATAGTGGGGGCTGCGTTCGCGCTGTACCTCCAAAGAATGGAAATAGGCACAAATTTTAATAAAGACTTTTCATATCTATCTGTGTAAGTATACTCTGATAATTATGTTTCAGTTTGAAGAAATATAGTATAATAAAATTATGGGGTGTTCGTTCACACCTGACCTCCATAGAATGGAAATATGTCACAAAGTTTTACAAGTTTTTGTTTTAATATAGATTCACGAAATATTGTGATAAGTGTTTCAGTGTTAACAGGTATGGTATAATAAGTTATGGGGGTTATCTATTTTATTTTTACTTTCATCATATTTTGCTTTGCTTTTGATACCCCCAATTCAACCCAAATTTACAACCCTGCCTTTTCATAACCTCTCATACTTTCATAAATCATTGTCCATTTTCTGTAGGCTGTTTTTTAACCCAGTCAACGACGGGTACTTTTGCTAGTATATATATATATATATATATATATATATATATATATATATATATATATATTTATATATATATATATATATAAAGCTGACCGTATGTATGTGTATGTGTGTATGTGTGGTTGTGTGTGTCTGTGTGTGTGTCTGGTCACTAATAGGCTCCTATATGGTTGACTATTTAAAAAAAAAAGGATTACATATATAGAGGATGTATCGAGACACAGGAATGGGTATGTTTTATCTGGCGGAACGGTTGTTCATAAAAATTGTAGGGTCTGCGTTCGCGCCTGGCCCCCAACGTATGGAAATAAAAAATGAAAAAAAAATTACAAGTGTTTTTGATATAGATGTACATAAGAATACTTTGATAATATGTTTAAACTTAAATAGGCATGATATACTAAAATTGTGTGGTCTGCGTTCCCACCTGGCCTCCATAGACTGGAAACAGGCACAAACTTTATTAAAGACATTTCATATCTATCTGCGTAAGTATACTTTGATAATTCTGTTTCAGTTTGAAGAAATATGGTATAATAAAATAAGAGGAGGTCGTTCGCGCCTGACCATATAGAATGGAAATATGTCACAAAGTTTAATAAGGTTTTTTTTTTAATATAGATCCACAGAATATTGTGATAAGTGTTTCAGTGTGAACAGGTATGGTATAATAAATTATGGGGGTTATCTATTTTATTTTTAGTTTCATCATATTTTGCTTTAGTTTTGCTACTCCCAAATTCGAAGCTATCTCTTTACAACCCTTCTTTTTCATAAGCAATCATACTTTCATAAATCAGAGTCCATTTTCTGTAGGCTGTTTTTGAACCCAGTCAACGACGGGTACTTTTGCTCGTATATATATATATATATATATATATATATATATATATATATATATATATATATATATATATATATTGTAGAATTTACGAAAATAACAAAATTAAAAAAAAAAACGTTTGCAACACACACGCTGAACGCAACGCATGCTTAGAGAGACACGCCGGAAGTCGGGTGACATGTCGAAATCGCAGACGCACAAGAGTTGGGGGGATTGACAAAATTGAGACGGAAAAAATTAATGCATATGGTCAACTACTCGAATCTTTTTAAAGGTTTCAGCTTTCAAACAGCATTATGAAGCAAAGCAACTGACAAACGGCAGATGTTGCTTAATGATTTAAGCACAACTTTTAAAATTAGGTTATAACAATTTTCGGTAGATGTAATAGAAAATATTTGTTTCTTTCTGATTTTCAAATTTGATATTTAATATGTTTTTTTTTACTAATGTAGTACCGCTTATAAGAACGCAGAGGCCACTCGAAGATAAGAGTAAAAGTGTGTGCCAAGAAGCATTTACTGCAACGAATAAATTTAGGATATTTCCAAGTAAAAAAAAAAAGTATGTTCTCTCTACTGTGCTGGAAATTTACTCACAAGTAAGAATATTCTCTGTCTCTACAAAGTCTTTAGGTATCAAGAAAGCTAACTCCTCCTGGAGATTTCACCTGGTTTCATTATGATTTAAATTTACATCTGAGAGCTCTTTTAAGAAGAGACGTTGTTCCTTTTATAACTGCGATCTATATTTCATTACAGCTTCATCTTCTTTTATGTATTTCTGAAGAATCGTCATATTATGAGGCCAGTTGCGTCGACACCAGTCCTGAACAGGTATAATACCATTTCCACAAGCGCTGGCGGGAGCTCGGTGAACACTCGGCGAATGGTGGCGATCATGTTGGTTTTTACTGTTGTGCGAGGTCATGTTGGTGATATTCTCGACGTATGAAAAAACAAACTAGCCAAATGGGTTTAGATCGCGGGCGGAGAGGTTGAGTGAAGGAATGATACAAAGTTGTAGTAATCCTGAGTTTATCAGCTGCAATATGATTGGCCAGGAGCTCAACATATTCTTCAGACAACTAGGAACAGTTTGCTGTTTTCTTTAAAGCTGACTTCGACATTGTGAAGTCACAAGATGTTTCCCTCACTTTAAACTACACTAAATACCATAATCGTGAACGGAAACTTTATCTGCATTGCAGTGGGCACGTCCCTGTTATTCGTGACAATCCAATAATGCATTTTGAGGGCGCTGGTAATGGTCCTGTTGTTATTATTTTGATCAATAGACAGCGTGAGTTGTACAATGGATCATCTCCGATCTCGCTCGTTGAATATTGTGTGACTTTCAAAAATGATAGAAGGCTCCTATCGCTTTTGGGATTTGTAAACTGAAAAAATAGTAAAAAAATCTACAACAAAATATAACAGAAAATCGGTTTTCATCAAATGAAAACGGAATCGTGCACATATATACACATGAATTAGGTAATCTCATGAGTTCTGTCCGAATTTATGATTTGAGAGTGATTTCAGAAAATTCATGAGGCACATATTTTCCAAGTTTAGGAACTTTTCCAAGTAGTTAAAAATGACGATGAACAGTTGTATGGTTTGAACTCAGTGTTATTGCCAATTGATCAACTGATAAAACAGGATTTTCTTCAAGAATCCTTACGCTTTTCGATGATGTTTCTATTTTTCTCTCTGCCAGAATTCTAAACTATGGGAGAATAGAATCCCCTTATAGTCTAGAATTCTACTTTGTTTATATTGTGTTGGTTATTTACGTGTGGATATTATTATTATTTTTATTATTATTCTATGCGAGGAGAATTCGATTAAATCGTTCATAATGATCGCTCACTGAAAAAAAAGCGGTTGTGTTCTTCTCGGGTCAAAGTTACATCAGTTCGCTTAATATTACTGTTATTATTATTGGCTCACAAGGAGCTTTGACACAGATGATCAAATATATCTCATTGAAAATAGCCTGTTTTTTTCCCTGGAAACTGTGTGACAGCAAGTCTCCCGAGATTTACAGTAGTCTCCCCCTGTTTCGATTACATTTGCAAATAAATTCACTTTGCAATGAATTCGCTTCGGAACAACTGATTTCTCGTTGGCAGCGGACAATTGTCTTCACATGAATTTGAATGGCAATAAGCCTTCCCAAGCTCCCTGTTCTCTTCATATTAATACAGCGGAGGTCTGCTTAGTTCTCATTGCTCGGTCTTTCCTTCATCCATTACTTAACTTGGTTATTTAGTCTCACTATTTTTGGGGGGGCAGTGATGAATAAATGGAGGGGTGGGGATTGGATAAGAGAACGTATAATTATGCAGCTTCAATGTTCTTGGTCCCATGTGGCGCGCTTCATGTGTTGTCTTTGGAGCAAATTGCCTGGCCTGCGCTTGTGGATCATGTGTGTTAGTCTCCATATTCAAGTGTTTTCCTTAATAGTTCAGCAATTTTCATTATTGCTGTTCGTTTATTTTTCCAGTAATTTCTCTGATTTCACTTTCTCCCATTCTTTTTTCAAAGTTTTTCGGGATTGTTTCAAGTGATCCTACTATTATACGTATTATTCTGATTTTCCTCATCTTCCATATCCTTGTAGCTCTCTGTCAGGTCCGTGTATTTGCTCCGTTTCTGTTTTTCTTGGTCAACTTGAACAGCAAAGTCTACGATTTGACAGGACTTTTCTTTTTAGTATATTATTACAACATCCGGTCTTCTTGCTTGAATAGGTTTATTAGTTGGTATTCATACATACATAGAATTAAACATACAGGTGAGATTTTTATTATAGATAATTATAATTATGATAATTATTATAATTATTATCATTATTATAATTATTAGTTTGATTATCATTATTATTATCATTTTTTTACATAGAGGGCACCACTTATCAAGGCCCGAAGGCCACTCTGGGATAACGGTTATTGCGTGTACAGTAATCAATGAGATAGTATTGTAGTGATCATTAGTATTGGGGGTTTTGATAGAGTGTCTTACTTAAGGGGACGGTTTGTCAGGAGTTTGTTTATGTTGGACTTGAAGACGTCCAATTTGAAGTCAGGTGGGAAACAGGCAATCGGCAGAGAGTTCCACTGGCGTGCAGTTCTAAGAAAGAAGCTTTGCTCATGGAATCTACCTTGGATTTAGGCACATATAAAGAGTGGGGGAAATTGTTGACAGTAGTTTCAGCCAGACGGGTATTTATCGTGAAATGTTGGCGAGAAGTGACGAGGGATTGGAGCTCAGACAATCACCTTCCATGGAAATAGCGTTAAAACAAAGACAGGCTCGCAACTTCTCTTCTTTGGGAGAGAGGTTGTAGGGAAGAGAAAAGGGCATCCCCTACTAAACCACGAAATCTATTTTGTACTCTGTCAAGGCAGGATAGGCTGTTTTTAGCAGCTCCTACCCAGATGTGGCAGCAGTACTCCATACTTGCACTTACTTGGCTTTTATACAGATAGAGAATTGCATCAATAGTGAGATATCTTCTGCAGCTGTAGAAGGATCCCACTATTTTCCCAGCGTCCCTGGCAACAGATTTGATGTACGTGTTCAATTTCAGATCAGAAGTAAAGGTCAAACCGAGAAGCTTGTCAAAACATGGAGCCTCTCCAAGACGAGAGCCATCCATTTCAATTGATGCCAGATGGGGATCAGAGCTTTCATGATGTAAAGATAGAAGCTTGGTTTTGGATGCATTAAAAGTGACCAGCCACCTCTTCCCTCACTGTACCACGTGCTCAAGATCAGAGGAGAGAAAATTAGGGAGAACTTTGTCATTTACGGTCTTTGCTGTGTTGCCATAGATGGTCGTGTCATCAGCATAGATGTCAACGAATGATTTAAGTATGTGCTTTGGGAGATCATTGATGTAGATCAGGAAGAGAGTAGGGCCCAGAATGGACCCCTGGGGAACTCCAGCATTAATACTGTGGGCCTTTGATTTCTGCCCATTAACCACTACTCTTATGAAACTATCAGAAAGAAATGATTTAATGATTGAGAAAACATTTCCAGTAATACTATAGCTGGAAATCTTGTGAAGTAGGTACTTATGCCATACCTTATCGAAGGCTTTCGATATGTGAAGATCAATTGCCCCGAAAAGGAAACCTTTGTAAAGAGATTCACTAATCCTATATGATATAACCGTTAGCACATCTGCTGTAGATCTTGCATTTATATTTCTTCTTCTTCTTCTTCTTCTTCTTCTTCTTCTTCTTCTTCTTATTATTATTATTATTATTATTATTACACTGTCACAGCCATTCATCCTCTATTTGTCTCCAGCAATGTCCGTTAGTCCTCTTAAAGATTTACATAACAATACATCTCATAAATATTTGCTTACCACCTGAAGTTTTGCCGGAGCATTTCCATCTTTGATTATACAATTGTCCTGTTTTTTTACCATGACGCATGTTTGTATGGTTGAGCTTTTGCTTGTTTTAATTTTCATCCGTAATCGCTTTCCATATTCTTGGTTTTTTCTTTCTTTCTTCTTCTTCTTCTTCTTCTTCTTCTTCTTATTATTATTATTATTATTATTGGTTCGCGTGTCGCTTTCACACGTCCAATACTCTTCACCTCCTTCGATAAAATTTGCAAATAAATATGCATTATTGCAACAAC
>NC_136520.1:52136970-52146970 GCF_053919585.1 Euprymna scolopes
AAACTTATGATTATCGTTTTTGATAGCACAGGAATGATCTATATGCACTGGGTTCCGATTGGGCAGGCAACCAATAAGTAATACTAGTTTTCCAGGGAGTTAAAGAAGAGATATCGTTTAGAAAAGACCAGCACGCTTTAAATTGTGTCAGTGGCATTTCCACCTGAACAATGTACTAGTCCACGATATCATTGTCACAAACTTTCACGAAAAACACCCGTCTAGCTGAATCCACTGTGAAAAATTTCCCCCACTCTATATCTGTGCCTAAATCAAAACGCGGATTCCATGAACAAAGCTGCTTTCTTAGAACTGCACGCCTGTCGAAACTCTGTTCCGTCTGCCTGCTTCCCTCCGGACTACAACTTGGATGTCTTCAAGTCCAATGTTAACAAATTCCTAATGAACCGTCCCCTTAATTAAACACTTCATCAAATCTCCACACTAACGTAATGTACTTGCAATAACCCTTATCCGTGAGTGGCTTCCGGACCTTGATAAGTGGTGATCAATGTGTAAAAAAAAAACAAAAAAAAACTATTCGATAAAGATCGGCATTAACTCATCCAGTAACTCATCCTCGCTATAGTCCACACTTTGCTCCCTGTGACGTAGTTGTTCCCTAAGCTCAAGGAAAACCTTAGTGGCTGTAATTATGAGACAATTAGAAATGAAAGAGGTAGTCACGAGGGCCATTTTCACACTTAGACAAGAGCACTTTCATGGGGCTTTTCAGAAGTTATTTCAATGGTACAACAAGTACCGGAGGAGATTACTTAGAAAATGGCCATGGTTTCAAGTGTGTAGTATTAATAAAAGTGCTCACCCGAAAAAAAAAGTATGAAAACTCAATGAAGGCACCAAGTATTACTGTGTTAATTTGTAAGAGGGGCATAGGAAAGTGTTCGGGAAACATTTAATACCGTATATAATTGAATACATACACATTTAACAGTTGCATATAATATTGTCAGACATTGGCTATTCCTCGGGAGGGAGTTGAGAACACAATCCCTACGCGAGGGAATACTGTGTAAAGAACCCAACTCTCTTTCTCTTTACATGTGACACACTTTGTACAGTCACCGAAACCATGCCGGTAAAATTAGGCAACTGTTTTGAGAGCGTCAATCGAAAACAAAAGTACCACAATCATAGATCTGTTTATACAGGTTTGGATTGTTGCTTTTAGATTATAGAGACGAGTAAATGTGATTTCTCTAATTTATAATAACTTCCTTTTAATGGGCTATTGAACCTGTTAGTATTGTAATGCTAATTTAATATTTGGTAGATATAATCAGAGTCTCAAATTGCATGACAACAGTGCCTACTATGGAATACAAGCAGAGAGACCATAACTTCACCGGAAATGATCTACACGATCAATACTTTTATTGTCATCGAAACTGGTAAAATTGCTCGTTTTTCAATCACATCGATTTATAGTCGAGAAGTCATCGCAGTGCACCTGGAGAAAACTTCACATGCCCTCTCGATGTGTAAACTACATTGCAGTCAAGATTGCTCTATAGAGAATGTAATGTTAATTTTATAAACTTATTTTAATATCATGACTTGCATAAAAGTTTAAAATGCAAACGTCACTTATCATGGATCAATTCTGCTCTACAAAGAAATATTCATTTAGAACGCTCTCCTGTCTTATCAAATTGACTACTCGCGATTTTATACGCCAAGTTATTCTGCTTGTAACATTTATAAGACTACCTAAAATGCACAAATTATAAATGTATTAACTTTGTTATAAATTAAACTGTTTTTATATAATTAGATATTTTAATTATCAATTCTCGATAGTTACCCGAGGTGTGGTGCTACTAATGTTGCTATTTAAGAGCACCAAGAGACGTAAAGTATATCTGTAGAAATAAAATTTAAAAATTCGACTCAGCCGTTTCAGCGTTGTCTCTCACACACAAAGAGACAAAAATGCATTATATATATATATATATATATATATATATATATATACATATATATACATACATATATATGTATACACACACGCATATATATATATAACGCTGCCTCTGTGTGTGTGTGTGTGTGTGTGTGTGTGTGTGTGTGTGTGTGTGTGTGTGTGTGTGTGTGTGTGTGTCTGATCACGAACAGGCTCCTATGGTTGACTATTAAAAAAAAAATGATTACATATAAGGGTAGAAGATGTATCGAGATACAGGAATGGGTGTGTTTGATCTAGCAGAACAACGGTTCCTTAAAATTGTGGGATCTGCGTTCGCGCCTGGTCCACAAAGTATGGAAATAAAAAAAATTTAAAAAAATAGTCCCATGATGATGTGAAGATGGGCCAATTATTAGGTATCAGAATATTTATAGGAATTTTTGACACCTTTAACACGAAACTGCGAATAAATATAAAACACTCGTAATTTCTCTCTTAAAAGTGCGTTGTTTATTTTCTTTATGGATTATTCTTCCAAAATAAACTATTAAAGTAGTATAAAACGTAATAGAAATATTTTTTCCATTTTTTAAAAAACAGTAAAGAAATTAATTGAATTTTATGAGTTCAGTATTTTTCAATTTTTAAACTATAAAAATCTATCAAAATTTTTCTATTGATTATATTTTTACGATATTTTCAGGGTCAATGTGAAACTTTATGCTCTTTCCAATAAACCGAATATAATATTTTAGACAGACGTTCTTTTAATTCACGCGCACCTATTTTGAAATGTTTATTAAAAAGTGAATGATGTATTTATGTGCCAAAGTTTTATATATCACAAATTGAAGATAAAAGACCAGCAAATTATATATTCAAATTTAAAACGAAAAAAAGAACAGTTTTTTTTTTGAAATTTACCTGTAAAGTCCTAAGTTTAAAACCTTTTAAAAAAAAACAAAACAAAAAACACGTTGTTTATATTTTTTATGAAACCTTGGTCCTTGCTCCTTTAATTGAAAACAAAATTAGGGTTTTAATCCCATTTTTCAAGTAGTTATAAGCTTGGAAAGACACATTTTGAAATATCTGCCAAAGTTTTATATATCTCAAATTGAAGATAAAAGAAAAATAAATAATATATTCTAATTTAAAACAAAAAAAGAACCGATTTTTGAGAATTTACTTGTAAAGTCCGAAGTTTAAAACTTTTTTTTTAAACACGTTGTTTGTATTTTTTATGGAACCTTAGTTCTTGCTCCTTTAATTGAAAATAAGATTAGTGTTCCAATTACATTTTTCGAGTAGTTATAAACTAGGAAAGACAGGGGGTCGAATAATTCAGCATTTTTCACGAAATTTCTGACACACCTAGCCAATTATTAGGGCCTGAGTATCAATAGGAAAAACATACATGAGATGTTGGTGTGGCTGTGTGGCTCCTTCTCCTCCAAGGAAAACGTCTTGACCTTTGATGGCATTCGGGTTGGATCTTCCTTTTCCTCAGGGCCCCTTCATTCTTTAATACAGACATTTATGGAAGACACAAAAACACAGAACATGACACAATTGTAATATATGTGCAATATAATAAACTATTTATTTTATTAAATGTATATATTATATATATTACAATATAAACATACAATTTACACATTCTTTCATTGATTTTCACCATTATTAATTAAAACTAACTAACCTACCTTATCTAGTGTCGAGGGAGAGCGAAGATGCCCCCCCCTTATTTTACGGAGAGACAGAAATGTGCGTGCTCAACTCACGGCGGTCGGTGCTGAGTGGGTTGCGAGTGTAAACTGGCCTTGATTTTTCCTAAAATGAATTATTTAATCTTTCGTCAGGTGACCATTGCCAGACTCGTTCTAGCCTGTTATAGCTTAGACAACCTCACTGTAGTCTTGCTGAAGCCACACACAACTTATATCTTACAGTGTTACAGCTGCTGTAAGGTTCGGTTTAGGGGTACCCTAAATCTAGATGAGACACACCTTGTTTCCTGATACCTGTAAACCCTATCGTTTAAGAAAGCCTGCGCCTTCTTATGACCACTTTGGGGTCGCTCATAGAGCATTTCGCTTTGTCTAGCAGCAGACAAGGCCTCCGATAATGTTATCGGACTCGGTCTTACCACATCCTCCTTGATAAAGGGGTTACTTAACGCATTAATTTAGAGAAGAGGAACAGAATTTTAAAAATAATCATTGTGCCAACGACCCGACGATATTTTGACATTTGCTAGTGAAGGCAAAGGTCACAAAAATGAGGAAGCAAAATATGGCACAATGGAGGTCTGGGGAGAGCTTCTACATTAATGAACCTTGTGCCGAACTTGGGTTGTACTTGTGAGGTACAGATGTTTTAAGCAAGTGTTTGTGATTTGGAAAATGTTCTGCTATGACTCAAGCCAAGAATGACAGTCCGTTTATCATATTGAACCAAGGTAAAACGATATAAGACATTAAAATTTGAAAGGCCAAACCCGAAAGAACTCATGGATACAAAAACAAAACAATGTTTAAACGCTATGTGTCCGTCTCGCCCCCATTATCTTTCTCTTTTTCACCCCCCCTTCTCTCTTTCTTCATTGAAAGAGAGTATTAAATATAATTCGATTGTTATTGCGTAGGGAAATGTACACAGACACACAGACACACAAATACACAGATACACAGATACACATACACGTTCACTTTTATAGATATACTAGCATATATGTATGTAGAGCAAAATAAAAAGATAAATAAATAAAATAAAAAACGTTCAATTGAAAACGGTCTTGTACCCCTTTTCAATTTTTGAATCTTTAAATCTTCTTGCCCGATTAGATCACTTATGATCGAAACAGTCTGCACATCGTAGTTTTTTTTGTGGCACTGTAATTCAACCCCAGAATTCCTTTTCCTATATCTGTCTTTTTTTTTCGTCCGGGCAGCATGAGGTGAGCACGTACTTTTCTGCCCCTCTGTAAACAACAGAACGGCCCCCACCCCACATCATTAGTTAGCTTAGGTAGTTTAATTTTGAAGATGGTTAATTGTAATTTGTCTTTGTGTTTATATTTTATACATTTTTAGAATACATACTTAATTGTATTTCTAGAATATTACGACTGTATCGTGTTGTGTGTGTTTCCTGTGTCTGCCATAAATATCTCCATTAAACAACGGAGCGGTCCGGAGCACGAAGAAAGTAGATTCCAATCAAAATGCGACTAGGGTAAAAATCTCATCTTGAGAAAATGGAGAAGCCTTATCCAACATCTCAGGTATGCTTTTCTTTTCGATGCACAAAACCTATTGACTGTCCCATCTTCACATATTAATGGGACCGTTTCTAAGACATTTAGTGATATACATAAGCAAGTGACTGGCTGCTCGTGTTATAGCAAGATATGACTCTATTTACATAAATAATAATAAAATAAATAATATATATATATATATACACACATTTATTTATATATACAAGGTGACCCTCCCCCCCCAAAAAAAAAAAAACAGAGGACATTAAATTGTTTTTCTGAACATTTTTCAGTCAACGGAGAAAAAAGTCAACGGAGAAAAAAAAAAGGCCAAAGGCCCTAGTGTTTTGATGTGATGGTTTGAATATAATAAACTAGTTATGACCGAGGTTTCATTTCGTTCGGACAAAACACTAAGAACGGAGCCTTATTAGAGTTGGGGCCCGTTGTATTTTTGGTCACCCTGTATATAGATATATCAGAGAAAGTTAAAGCTAAAGAGAGATATAGATAGAGAGAAGGAGAGAAAGAGAGAGAGATCATCCTCAAATTTAAAACTTCTCGGCTTGACCTTCACTCCTGATCTGAAATGGAACACGTACATCAAGTCTGTTGCCAAGGTCACTGGAAAGATGGTGGGATCCTTCTACTGCTCCAGAAGATATCTCACTACTGATGCAATTCTCTATCTATATAAAAGCAAAGTACGTCCAAGGATGGAATACTGCTTCCATATCTTGGCAGGAGCTGCTAAAAACAGCCAATACTGCCTTGACAGAGTACAAAATAGACTTCGTGGCTTAGTTGGGGGATGCCCTTTTCTCTTCCCTGCAAACTCTCTCCCACAGAAGAGACGTTGCAAGCCTATCTTTGTTTTATCGTTATTTCCATGGCAGGTGCTCCTCTGAACTCCAATCTCTGGTCCCCCCTCGCCAATCTTTTACAAAAAACACCCGTCTAGCTGAATCCACTGTCAAAAACTTCCCCCACTATTTATCTATGCCTAAATCAAAACGTAGATTCTATGAACAAAGCTGCTTTCTCAGAACTGCACGCCTGTGGAACTGGGTTTCGTCTGCCTGCTTCCCTCCTGACTACAAATTGGATGTCTTCAAGTCCAACGTAAACAAATCCCTAATGAACCACCCCCTTAAGTAGACACTCTCAAATATCCACACTAATGTACTGTACTTACAATAACCCGTATCCTTGAGTGGCTTCCGGGCCTTGATAAGTAGTGACCGCCTTGTAAAAAAGAAAAAAAAAAGAAATGTAAGCTAGTAACATGTGTTTGTATATTGCTGGTTCCAGATAAAGACACAAGTTCATCGAACACAGTATCAGCATAGACATGATTAAAAAAATCGACGCTCTACCTCAGATATCAAACACTGACTTCCTGTCTGTTCGAAATTACCTTTTTTGTAATGTAATCCATTGTCACACATGCAAAAGTTTTCTATGAAATTTACGAACATTTCTCATTATGCTTACAATATATTTCCTTTCTCGAAAACGTTTGTCCTACATTTGAGACATCCAATTCCTTTGAAGCTGGTAAGTGGTCTTTTTGAATCTTTATTGCTACAATAATACTTTTGAACTCAGTCTGTCATAATGTTTAAATAGAAATTAATTATCAAACATATTTTTCCAATATGCGGTACGTGATCATGTTAAGACATTTAACCGAATTAAAATAAACAGATATATGAGTTGTGAAAACATTCAAACTAATGTTAGTTCCTGCGTTTCATTTTTGATAAATGTGAAAAAAAGAAAACTTATTACGAAACGATTTAATTTCGAGTTCATTATAGAGTCAAACTCATAACTCGGTTAAATACGCCCATACCCAATATTGTTATGATATCTTTTCATTAGGTCTCATTACGTATCTTATGTCCAAAATTTGGATGAACACTAGCGTAGATTTACGAGATGTCTGTAATAAGTTTCCAAACTATTTTTACAGGCACTCAAAATTTTCGTAGAATCTTAAAGAACACGCTAGTATAAGATTTAAATGTAGGTAGATGATGCGTCAATATGATTTATCATAGTGGAACGTAGATAGGGCGAAATTATTTAAAAGGGGCAACATCGTCAATACTAAATGTGTGATAATTTGGGATTTTCAGGTGCCGTATGTGACCCCCGCTTATCTCGGAAGTGTTTCTCCAATCATTCTGGCCTTCTTCTTGCCACTGAATTCAAGCAGTTACTATTCAGGAGAGGTGTGGTTTTAGATTGTGCAACCCTTGGC
Organism: Euprymna scolopes; assembly: GCF_053919585.1. NCBI lineage: Eukaryota > Metazoa > Mollusca > Cephalopoda > Sepiida > Sepiolidae > Euprymna > Euprymna scolopes. The sequence continues at coordinate 52,144,426 of NC_136520.1, forward strand.
TCACAATTACACGCGCAGCTGCCCCTACAGGGCGCACCCTTTGTCTTTCGAGACTAGACATAGAAGGTTCTTGAAAATTAGGTATGCTATTGCTATGCACTTCATGAGATGACTGACGAATGTTTATTAATTCAGGTTCAAACGAACAGCTACAGGAGTATTTGGAATACCTCCTACATAACCCTGATTATCACGGCTGGTAATTTTCAAAAATGCAATCTGGAGGTGAGGACACTTTAGAAGAATGACATGCAATAAGATTATGTTTTAAACTTAGAACAAAAATGCCACAAGAATGTATGGAATACTTCACACTGCTTTTGGACCATCTCGAATCAACTGAGCATCAGTTTCCGGGTGGCATAAGAGACTCAAGGAAAGTTACGGAGTCCGTGAGGCATTATGAGAGGTGTGGGAGGAGAAGGTAATCAGAACACAAGAATTGAAATAAAAATGAAATGGATAAGAACCGTCGTGTTTCTATAGAGAAAATAAATGCACAATTTAATGTCAGTGTGAGAGGAACTGAAGATGCGGAAGATTTTCCCGAATACACCAGTCTTTAACTTCATCCTTGTCACAGACTATTTGATCAAGATAGGCAAAAAGACAGTCCCTCGCCCAGCTCTCGTTCCCTGTTATTTTTCCTATTCCCTAAGCTCCAGCAAAACTTTAGAGGATTCAGTTATGAGACAATTTAGAAGATTAAGGAGGTTGTAACGAGTACTTCCTTAGGGGCTTTCAGAAATTGTTGGAGCGGTACAACAAGTGCATTATGCCCGGAGAAGATTACTTAGAATTTGAGTAGAGTATCATGTATGTACTATAAGTAAAAGTGCCCATACGAAAACAAAAGTCTATTTAAGACACGCCGTAGGTTTTATCACAAATATATAATAGAACGATTATATTCTAAAGTATATAAGTATTATTTATGCAGCTATGTTTCAAATCATCATACATAATTTTAATTGATCTTTTTCTTACTTGGGAGACTACTACATATTAAGGGCTGAAGCTCCTCTTGGATAAGAGTAATGTGTAGGTAGAGAGGGCGACAACCGGATTTGTTACGATGGACCTTGGATAGAACTAGATTAGTACAAACGGGAGCTGAATAGGAACTTCGCATAAAATTTGAATACGACGATATGATATTCAGTGGGCAAGTAGACGCGCTATTGTGGACAACAGACGGACAGTTCTTGAAAAAAAACTCTTTCTATGGAATAGGGCGGGTGATGGTATACTAAATTATTCATGTGCGATATTTTGCAAGACACAGATTTCTTTATTTCAGACTATTAAATTTAATGCATGTCATGGTGCGCCAGCGGACAACAGTAGTTAGAATTTCAATTGCAATTTTCGCGGATTAATGTGTTCTTCATTAATGAATGCGTGTCTTTATTAATATCTATAAGAATTACTTACAATCTACGTAAGATGGCGTGAATATCATTACCAAGTGTGGTTTAATATTTAACTGTTCGAACCACCTTGGAATAAATTACATTCTTATTATATTACTATTTATAACTAAAACTTTTTTTGATTATCATTAAAAAAAAAAATAGTTTTATTTATGTCGAACGCCTGTAAGAGTTTTCTTGAGAATCTAACAAGGTGCATGATCTGTAAAGTAGAACACCCTTTTTTGTACGTAATGGCAAATAACTTTCGAGAAATTATCCCGGTTTAAATATTAATTAAAAAACATACCTCTCTTAAATACATGTTTCTAAAAAACTGTAGCAGCACTTCCACTCTCTAACTACTAAATGATCGCACTCGCCTCACTACCAGAAAAGCCTATAATATATCATAGTATTTACTACGCCACATCCACTCAGATACATGTATATATATATATATATATATATATATATATATATATATATATATATATATATATATATATATATATATATAGGAGCAAACACTTTTTGGACCATCTTCAAATTACGTGATTTCCTTGAATTCTACTTGTGCAAATGGAAACTCAGTTAATTTTCTGTGAGTTATATTTTTGGATTATAACGTCATGGGATTATTTACCTTTCACCAGACTATCCATTCACGTGTAATCACCTTTTTCTTCACCATATATCCTCTGCTCCACTTTTTCTTATCAAGTAAGATCTTTAACTTACTTGTTGTTTAATCAAATACTTTTGTATGAAAACTCCGATCCCGCATTTTACTAATTCCTACCCTCTGATGAGAAGGAAAGTATTTCTTCTAAACTCCGCGGATTAAGGACTATCCACTTCTCAAGAGTTTCATTTTCAGATTAAATATGTTTTTAATTCTTTTTTAAAGTGTTTTTTAACATGTTTTATTAACTGCTTGCTCCTATTATAAGCTCTATCTCCTATTTGGTTTTATCGAGCTTTTACATCTGGTTCAGTTTACTTTATAAATATTAATTATTTAATATTTTAATATACTTTAGTTTTACCATCTTGGAGCATTTTGGTAAATTTAATTGTATTTTTTTTATTATATATAAATATATATAATCTAATTTTAATACCTACATAAT
>NC_136520.1:52156970-52189470 GCF_053919585.1 Euprymna scolopes
GTAGATTGGTTTAAGTTGGTGTTATTATTTAATCTGGTAGTTGAGTTATGGCTGTTAATAGGTTCATGTAGATTTAAAGATTTTGATACTGTGCAGCTATAGATAACATTTTTAATTTTACATGAGCCTTGTAGGGGACATTTATTTTTTCTTCTACAGTTACAGTCCGATATATTTTGTAAAGTTGTATTTTGTAGCTTATTAATTTTCTTATTATTAGAGCTAATTATTTTTTGATGTAGGGTAGGCATAGTAGAGTAAGAGACTTTAGTTGTGTTCTTATTGAACATTTTATTATATCTATGGGGGGCTTTAAAGTTCTTATCTAACATTTTAAAAAATATGGTGTCTTTTAAATTTAATAAAAACCCTTCAAAATTTTCTGACGAGGAGACCTTGCTTATTAAAAAACTATATGTAATTATTGTACGTAAGTTGATGTCTGCCACAATAAAAAGCATTGTTTTCCGAAACGATCGTACAGATAATTGATCTTGCTGTTGTTCCTTCTTATGAAACGGATTTTTAATTTAATTATAATTTGATTTTTAAATTTAAAAATATCAATCACATTACTTAATATATATATATATATATATATTTATATATATATATATATATATATATATATATATATATATATATATATATAAAGCCCGAAAAAAAAATGAAAGTATAAAAATATATAATAATATATGATAATAATAAAAATAATATTATTATTATCATTATCATTATTATTATTATTATTATTATTATTATTATTATTATTATTATTATTATTATTTTATACCTTCATTTGTCTTTCACGCCATTAATGGAAGCCGAATGGATACGGTCATCGCTAATCGAGCCAGATATGCCTCGTGTTGCCGAGTTCGAATCGCTCGTCTGGTGTTAATCGTGACACTCTGCACTGAAGCTTCCCGAAAGGATGAAACACTATTGTCTGTAGGTATTTAATTATTATAGTAATAAAAAATAATTATGACAACCCCTTTAAGGGATTCTTTTCTTATCGTTTAGCCCTTTCAGTTTAATTAAAGTCGACTAATTTAGCTCTTTGAGATAGATCATCGCATAATACGATTAGATCACTGACGTAAAGAACATTACAAAAATTAAAACCTTTCAAATTAAACGCTATTTTACGCAGTTAATGGTAGCCGAATGGATACGGTCTTCGCTAATCGAGCTCGAGATGTCTCGTGTTGCCGAGTCCGAATCGTTCGACTGGTGTTAATGGTGACACCCTGCACTGAAAATTCCCGAAAGGATGAAACACTAGTGTCTGTAGGTATTTAATTATTATAGTAGGAAAAATAATAATAATAATAATAATAATATATATATATATATATATATATATATATATATATATATATAAAAATATATATATAGATTAACATGTCAGGAGGTGTTTTGAAGCATGAAAGCGTTGTCACTTGTTGTATTAAATATTTAACATTTTTTTATTTTTTTTTAATATTTCAAGTGGTCCTCCGCCCTTCATAACAAAATGCAACGAAATGAAAATAAATACGTCTTTAATTTTCATTTCGATAGATTTTGTGACTAAAAACGGAGACCCGCTTAAAATATAAAAAATAATTAAAAAAAAACAATTAAATACAAAAGAAACAACGTTTTCATGCGTCCAAACACCCTCATAACATTTAAATCAAGGTCCTAGAAACATACGTGGAATTTTTACATTATATATATATATATATATACATATATATATATATATATATATATATATATATATTTATATATATATATATTTGTAGTCATCGACATACAATCCTGTTTCGTTGTATCACAACTCATCAGTGCCGCTAGACAAGCATCTCTCCCAGAACCGTCGTGTTGACAGTCGGCATTTCTTCCACTCGACCATGGAATCGACGCCCGTAAATAACTCGTCGGAATATGTATTTAAATAGACACCCGCCACCAATTTTATAGTGCTCAAATCGCCTGTTCGTAAATAAACAAATAACGAGCTTCGCATTTTCAGCTAATTAAGTAGCGGGTGGGATTATTTACGACTCTGCTCTACCCAAAGAGCGGGGGGAGGCTTAAAATATATATAAATGATTACTTTTCTACATTATATATATATATATATATATATATATATATATATATATATATATATATGTATATACATATATATATATATATATATATATGTAGATAAGTTATCATATATATATATATATATGTACAAAAGTAATCATTTATTTGGAGGTGTTGTATAAGTGGGGACTCTTTATGAAATGCAATTTCAAAACCTAAAACTTCTCATAAGAAAAGTGGAGAAGGTGCTAGGTAACATCATAGGGTGGCGACATCTAGCGATAGTTTTATTAAAATCGAAATAGATTATTGAGTCTGTTTTGTAGAGCTATTACGGTTTCCGTGATATAGGAAGAGTACTGGATGTATTATGTAATGGTTGTATCGATCTAGCACATTTATCATAAATAAATGTGTTCCCTTTTTTGAATAAATGAATAAATCTATATAAAATAATATACAGGTTTTTATACCTTCTTTCATCCTTCTTGTTTTCTTTCTAAATAAGCTTCAATACAAATTTGATGATTTTTGGGATTATCCCGATAAGTCTCCATTAAAGAATTGAATTCATTCCTATATTTTAACTTCAACATTCATTTATATATATATATATATATATATATATATATATATATATATATATATATATATATACATATATATATACATATATATATATATATACATACATATATATATATACATACATATATATATACATATATATATACATACGCATATATACATACGCATATATACATACATATATACATACATATATATACACATATATATATATATATATATATATATATATATATATATATATATTTGAAATTTTTCGTGGGCTTCAGAATTTAATAATGGCTAAATACAGACAAATCAATATAATGATTCAAATAATAAAAGATTAAAATAAAGGCAGGCCAGCCAGGTTTCGTTCCCCGCTCGCCACAAAAAAAATCAAGGAAAATAGCATTACAAAAAGTCATGAATATGGCAGAGGGGGGCGAGGAAAAATACGCAAAATATACGGGGAACAAATTACAAAGAGACGAAATTAAGTCCTAAAAGATTTTACTTTGCTTGCAAACCGAAGGTCTCAAAGGCTTAACAAAAATAGTCTCTAGAATTTTGAAATGAAAGGGCGAGTGCGACTTACTGAAGATCGTAAACATGTCAGCACTGAAATTCCTGGCACACGCATGGTTATTTATAAGGTGCCTGCAAATTGTATACGTATTATTCAGAACATCCTATTTTGAAAAAAATTGCATAACGAATCTTTGATGGTACATGTTGTTTCAACCGGGAATCTAATCTTTTGGATGTTCGCCTAACATAGTGCGCACTACAACTACATTTAAATAAATAAATGATAGAATTATTATGGTGGGCGAAAGGACATCTTTGCAAATGAACGATAACATTGTTCTGGTTGGAAAAAGCAACACGAGGATTCGATGCAAAATAACACGTTTGCATAAACAAAGAAATTTGCTCAGCAAATCGGTCGCTGATATTACCTAGCCAAGGTAGACGTAGGTAAACAGGGCATCTATTAACTATGATTTCTTTAGGTTTATAAAAATTGGAAACTTTCTTATAAATAGTAGTTTCAAGAATATCTAAGTGGGAACCATTATTACAAAGGGTCTTAGTAATAAATTTAAGCTTGTCATCCAGATTAACTTTATAACAAATCATCAAGGCCCTATGTGCTAAAGTCCTTATTAAATTGTATTTTTGGTTTGTAGGGCAAAAAGAGTGCCAACGCGTACAGAAACCGGTAAAGATTGGTTTACGATAAACAGAAGTAGGAAAACATGAGGATGTCTTGTCCACAAGAACATCCAAAAACGGAAGAGTAGAATTCGTTTCATTGTCTACCGTAAACTTAAGTGCTTGATAAACGTTATTTAGGGACACAAAAAAGCACCCGCATTCTTTTCGTTGTCAAATAAGCAAAAGTATCATCTAAGTAACGAAAGTAAATGTCTGGTTTGCATAAAAACCCACAAAGATATTAGCCAACGCTGGTCCCAGTAGGGAACCCATGACCACACTATCTGTCTGTCTATACATAATATCGTTGAAACTGAATTCTACCGACATGGTGGCGAATTTCATCAATGCTACAAAAATATTTTCCGGAATTGGGCGAGTAAGAAGTTTACTCCGATATAAGGCGTCAGCACAAATATCAATAGTCTCTAACAATGAGATGAAAGTAAAAAAAAAAAACTAGAAATATTAAAAGAACACATAATTTGTCTGGATGAGTATAATTTTGCATGAAGTTAGCAAAGCTAAAAGAGTCTTTAACGCAAAATGAATTATAACGCTCTAAAACGGGTTCTAAAATACTTGTCAACTATTTTGTAACTTATGTTGACAGGACAATATCAAAGATAATATATAGGTCTCAACTGTACCCCCTTTTTATGGGTTTTAGGCAAACCATACAAACGTGGGCGAAGTGAAACAGTAGGGTGAATTAAATTAGAAATGAAAGTGGGAAGAACACCACTTTTGAACCATTTGGCAAGTTGTTTTGGAACTTGGTCTCGATAGAAGTAGTAAAATCATGAGTATCTACTCGAGTATAATTTAACAAATTTTGAGGTGTCCCCCAGGATAGTCATCACTTTATTGACATAATCCTGGTGATCCATTATAACAACGCCGGAGCCTTTGTCGGGATTTGTGATAACTAAAGTTTTATTATAGCGAAGTGCTTTGGTTGTACGATAGTGATCACTTCGCCATTTTGCTTCACAAATTCATGACTTTTTTAGAATGATATCTTCCACGATTCAGCTCTGCTGAGTGTGGAACAAAACCTAGTTAGTTAACCCTTATTTTAATTTGTTTTTATTTTTAATTCATTATATATATATATATATATATGTATACGCTTTCGAATTTATAGTTGTATGAATATATAAATATACAAGGAAAAGTACGAAACATATATATGTGTGTGTACACACACACACACACACACGTATATATATATATATATATGTATATATATATAAATCATTGTTTTAAATACATACACACAAATATATATGCATATATATATATATGTCTTTGTTTTATATGTATATCTTTATATTTATACAACTATAATCTTTCGTCAATTTGAAAGCGGAAGTCTTTTGGGGCAGGATAAAGAGAAGCACATATTAAATGTCCACGTGAAGATGAAGGAGGAGTTTTAATTTTCATTGGATCCTTAATTTAAATTCATCATTCTAATTCTTTTGAAGGAAAACTTTTGAATTTCCGTATTGCCACGTGTCCCTTTCCAATCTAGCTGAGCTGAGGACGTGTCTGTATATATATATATATATATATATATATATATATATATATATATATATATATATATATTTGTTTACACGCACACACACACATATGTATATATATATATATATATATATATATATATATATATATATATATGTACTTTATGAAAAATTAATGATGTATCAACACCTTATGATGACAGACGTTTCTCTAGCGTAATATTCCTAATGGAAAAGATTTTAAATCTGGTTAATCATCATTTCCTGCTTCAAGATGAAAATCAAGAATTCTCGACAGGAAATGGTGATTAATACATCGTCTCTCATACGAACGGCAAATACTAAGGATAGCTTGTAATATATATATATATATATGATCTGTTATATTTATATACTATATATATATATATATGTATATGAAATCTGTTATATATACGTATATATATATAGCTGTGTTTCTCTCTACATAATATATATATATAAATATAAATATATATATATATATATATATATATATATATATATATATATATATATATATATATATATATATACTAGCTGTACCCTGCCACGCGTTGCAGTGGCTCAATTTTGTGTAATGGAAAAAATTTAATAAAAAGAGAAAAATGTATGTTTCTTATATTCTTTGTACAGCAATCTACTCCAAAAAGTGAAAAAGAAGGCGAAAATGAAAAAAATGGTACTCTCGCAGAATTTGATCTTGATCCTCGGGAGTTTCTGTCAATCATTCATGGTTTGGACTCGACCAACAATCGGTGGATGAAGCCGAACGTAGCAAAAATATTGAAACGCTAAATGTTTTTTTTTTGTTGTTGTTTTCTGTATACAAAAATGTGAGTTAGTAATTAATATTTGGTTCAGGGCGGTACTATACACAGATTCGAAAAAGTTGTCGAAAAACAAATAAATGAAAGCAAAGGTAAGGTAAGTTACGTTTCTACCTAAGTGGATAATTGTTTAGTGTTTTTTTTTTTTGTAATGTAAAATTTTTAATCGGCTCGAAAAACAGAAATGGTCGCGGACTCTGTTCAATACGTTAAGTTTGGGAAAGTAAGTTTAAAACTAAAAACTATACAAAACAGTGTCTGAAACCCACCGAATATATGTTAGCATGACATAGGCTGGCATAATCGGTGAGTTTCTGGCAGTATTTTGTATAGTTTTTTTAGTTTTAAATGACTTTCTCTAACCGCCACTATTTGTAGCTTTCTCTGTCCGCCACTATTTGTAGCTTTCACCGATAAACACTGCTTTTCAAGCCGACTAAACGTTACATTAAATGAAAAGGGTTTATATTACTAAACACAGATACAAAGAAGTTGTCAAAAAATAAATATATAACAAATAAATGTAATCAAAGGCAAGAAAAGTAAATGTTCTACCTAACTGGATAAGATTTTAGTGTTTTTATGTAATGTATAATCGGTTAAAAACATTCAATCTTTATCGGTATTTCTGAAAAAGACAAATGGCGGCAGACTGTATCGCACACGGTAAGTTTGGGGAAATTTTGGGAAAATGAGTTTAAACTAAAAAACTATACAAAATAATGTTAGGGACTCACTCAATATATGTTATCATGGCGTAGGCTGGCATATAATCGGTAGTTTTAAACTTTTGCTCGATACAGGTGACGACTTTTAAAAGTCCCTTTTAGTGATTACCTGGTTTGAGGATATTTGTACAACTAAACGGCAAATCTGCTCAAAACAATGCAGTATTATTTTACTTTAAGGCCCGTTTCATGTTCGTATATAACGAAATATTTTATTGTAGATTTCGGTGTGCTAAAAGCGAATCTGCAAATCGTTTCTGTAGCAAAAAGAAAGTTTTCATGATATTCATGAAATTACTTTTTCGAAAAGTGGGTGATCACTTTTCAATGTAAATTTAACTTAGAATGAGCACCCACTTTCTGGACACTTGAGAGAGGCGCATTTTTCTGTGTGTTTCTTGGCTAAAAAGTTTTTTGTTTGATTTCTTTTGCTTGGTAATAAGCCCTGAACTCTAGGACTATTTTCCATTTCACAGCCGTAACCTTCGTTTACGCTATGCGTGAGCATAAACGAAAGCTGTTTAGCCAATAAACATGGGAAAAAAAATCCCCCCTCTCTCAGGTGGCTAGAAAGTGGGTACTCATTTTAAGTTAAATTTACATGGAAAAGTGATCGCCCACTTTTCGGAAAAAGTAACTTCTTCATATCATAAAAACTATTTGTTTGCGACGGAAACGGTTTGCAGATTCGTTTTTAGCACACCGAAATCTACAAAAAAAAAATGTTGTTGTATACGAACGTGAGACGCACGGCCCTTAATGGAAAATTATATAAAAAATCCGTGGAAAATAGTTTTTAATAAAAACAGCAAATGAATTCGATAGAAAAAAAGTGGATGCTATGTTTTTTTTTTATTTTTCTGTGTGTTTCTTTGCTAAAAATGTTTTGTTTGATTTATTTTACATGGTAATATAACCCCTGAACTCTGGGACTATTTTCCATTTCACAAATGTAGCCTTTGTTTATGCTACGCGTGAGCATAAACGAAAACTGTTAAATATGCGCTCGCGTACGAAACTGCCTTCTAAAAAAACCTTTAACACGAAAATAAATGCCCCTTACTTAGGTGGCCAGAAAGTGGGTGCTCATTTTAAGTTCAATTTACATGGAAAAGTGATCACCCTCTTTTCGAAAAAAATTCTTCATATCATGAAAACTATCTTGGTACTCCTTGGGCGCTGACTTCCATGGCACCCCGCAGAATTATTTAATGGTCGTTCCCTTAGTCCCCCTAGTCAAGTCTAACGCATGCGCACGTAACATTTTTTATTTATTTACATACGTGGCGGAGTTATACAACCATCACCCCCATGCGAATTTCTATACTGATAGGTTTGTTGAAACTTTTTCACTAGATTGTTATTGATTGAACACTAACCAGATTTTGAAAAAAATTGAAAAAAAAAATCATTTCAACATTTGAAAGGGGTACCTACATTTTAGTTACCACGTTCTGGTAAATCGGTCACCAATTTTTTTTTTCTAAATACGGAAGTGTCTTTGGGAGATATAAAATGGTCGCATGTTGGCGAAGCAATGTATCGGGAGGCGTACGGGATGGAAAATTATTAGTAAATTTTTAGATTAGGTCCACCTCCTCAATTTTCTTTTAAATGACGACTTGAAATGGTTTTCGACTATGCTGAATACGAAAATCGCATTAAAAATTTGCAGAAATAAGTAGTTATCAAGATATAAAAAGTTGTATTATGCATTGTAATCTTTGGCCGCCATTTTTTACGGGCGGGCATTTGTTTATGGCGCGTGCGCGCGTAAAAGATGACCGCCAAAGTATACAATGCATAATATAACTTTTTATATCTTGATAACTACTGATTTCCGCCAAATTTCAATGCGTTTTACGTATTCAGCATAATCAAAAACCTCTGAATGGGTTCATTTAAAGGAAAATTGTAAGGTGGACCTAATCTAAAAAAATACCAAAGTATTAAACATTTCGGTACTCATGCAGAGAGTGATCTGTGCTGAAATAATAATGTCATTATTTTAAAAGCCATTCTTAACATGGGGAGGGGAGGGTGTTTTGTACCTATTCAGTACTTTAAAAACCTATCATAAAACTTTAATTAATCGTGGAAATACGATTTAAAAAATAGCGCGGATCACTCTCTGCATTAGCACCAACATTTCTCCAGCATCTTAGTGAAATTTATAATACTTAAAAAAAATTTAAAAAGAAAACAAAAATTTTGAAAAAAAACCCTCACCTTTCATAAAAACAGATAAATTATTGTAAAGACACACTAATAAACTTTCATTAAACAAATTATTAAAAAAAAAACCACACACACACAAACTGACTTTTAACTAAATAAGTAAAAAAAAAAAAGTTAATTTAAAAACTCGAAACTTTATTTTCATAAAACCGATAAAAAAAGTCATATTCAATCTATATATTTTTTTCTTTGAGAAACAAATATATTTCTGACTTAGAAATGCGGTAGAGGCTTCTATGGTTTTGATATACTGCGTTTTTATTGGTTACAAAATGGGTGGCTGATTTATTAGAACGTTGTAACTAAAAATTGAGCACAACTTTCAAATGTTGAAATAATGATTTCTTTAAAAAAAAAAATTTAATAATCTGTTTAATTAGTGTCCAATCAATAATAATCCAGTGAAAGAAATTTACAAAAACCTATAAGTATAGAAATTACTCATATTGTACAACTAAGGCACTTTCGCAAACATTTACGTTAACTCTTTTCATAAATAATTAAAAAAAAAAGTAACTAAACCATTTATTGATAATTTCTCGCATGTACAAACATTTATTTCTTTATTAATTTACGTAGGCTTAACTCTTTTCATAAATAAGAAAAGTTTTACTCTTTAAGAATAATAAATGGAAAAAATTCACAGAGTGATCCGCGCTATTTTTTTAAATCGTATTTCCACGGTTAATTAAATTTTTACGATATGTTTTTTATTCAATTGTAAGGTTAAAGTACAGAATAGGTACAAAACACTCTCCCCTACCCATGTTAAGAATGGCTTTTTAAATAATAACGTTATTATTTCAGCACGGGTCACTCTCTGCATGAGTATCATAAACATTAATACAAATACTACTTATCTCGATAAGCGAAAGGCTCATTTCTACCGGAAATGAAAATCTCGTAGTTACGAAAAATATTTTCATTTATAATTTAATATGTTTATAATTCGCACTGTTAAATTATTTTAATAACATGCAAACATTCTTTGACTTTAAAAATAGATTTTCTGAAAATTTCAATTAAATTGGTAATGTAGAAATATGGTTCTATAGACTTTGAACGAACCAAGAATTACATATATATATATATATATATATATATATATATATATATATAGTCATCCACATACAGTACTGTTTCGCAGCTCATCAGTGCGGCTAGACAGGCAACTACCTCAAGCCAGGATTGAAACCCGACCGTTTACACGGCAGTCAAGGCTTCTAACCATTACGCTATTGGCGGCTGCTTGAACGAGTAGTGAGTTTAACGATGTTTTGATATCGTCCGAAATACCTCCGCTCGATTTGTTTACACAAAGAGCGTCGCTTATATGCTAATGGTAATTCGTTTTTCACTTCTCAATATGCTCAACTCAAGGTGAGGAGCACTATAGTCATCCACATACAGTACTGTTTCGCTGTTTCACAGCTCATCAGTGCGGCTAGACAGGCAACTACCTCAAGCCAGGATTGAAACCCGACCGTTTACACGGCAGTCAAGGCTTCTAACCATTACGCTATTGGCGGCTGCTTGAACGAGTAGTGAGTTTAACGATGTTTTGATATCGTCCGAAATACCTCCGCTCGATTTGTTTACACAAAGAGCGTCGCTTATATGCTAATGGTAATTCGTTTTTCACTTCTCAATATGCTCAACTCAAGGTGAGGAGCACTATAGTCATCCACATACAGTACTGTTTCGCTGTTTCACAGCTCATATATATATATATATATATATAGATATAGATATATATATAGATATATATAGATATAAATATATGAATATATATATAGAGAGAGATAGAGAGAGAGAGAGAGAGAGAGAGATCTATCAGAAATGTATATACTTATAATTGTATATGGTCCTGGATATGACATTAAACTATAGCCGATGGTGACGCTCCAGCTTGCGGTCTTTTGGGAGTATGGAGTCACCATTTAATTGCCATTTCTCCAAGGTCCATTTTGACCTAGAGTGGTTGTACCTGTTAGGGTCCCAACTATGAGTTAAATAGAAACCGAGTTGAAAAAAACAAATATATTCTATTAAAATATAATTCTTCAAAATCAACGGATTCAGTAATAAATAACTTTAATAGGACTGATATGCCGTAAAACAAAAAAACCAACAAACCAATCAACCAACCAACTAACTATAACAATATACAAAGTAATGCATTGTATAATCGCCTTAGTAAATCAGTTCCTTTCCCTTTCATCGAAGTGGAGGAAATTTAAGGCTGGTTACCATTTGCGAATTTAAGTTTCTGTATGGTCTCTCCGTTTATATCGGCATTATTTGCCGTCGGTCTTGGGCCTCTCTTAGCCATTAGACCCAAGTCGTACCGAATCAGGGGGTGTTTGCTTGGAGATAGCGCTATATTGCCTCACAATAATACGCGAAGCTAAATTTACAAGGACGACTGTTGTCTGTTGAGTCTGAGCAAAGTAATCATCGATCTATAAAGTAAAGCAGCACTGCATAGTTTTGTACAAATATACATCGTTGCATCACAGTTAAACAATTGATTAAAGAACCCAATTAACCAGAGTTGCCGAATCAGTCTCCTCAATATGTTTATCTTGGTGTTTTCAAACGCTGTTGATATGGTTTTTCTTAAAACCGTTAATAAAAATACAATAGTTTCTAATGAATACATTAAAAACTCATACAATGACAGTTGTAGTATTCATTTTTAGTCTAGTGAACAATTACTTATTGTTTACATCGAATATGATTTATTTACCTACATAGCTACCACAATTTTTAATGATTTTTTGCTATCCTCCTTTGATGCTTGATCGCAAATATTTAGGGCTATTTTTGACACCCATTACTTTGTTGCCACTCTGAAATCGTAGAACCCATCTCCAACCTTTGCTGATACCAACTACATCGGCTTTGTAAACGTTAAAAAGGTGGCAATGAATATTTATCGATTTAGTTTTTGCTGCAGTGGTCATTTCGATTATCCATTACTACTTCTGACACACTTTTCTTTTAAGTGGTTGTGTTCTTTTAGTATTACAACGTCAATATCTGCAACAGAGCGATGCCATTACAAGTCTGTAATACTTAAGTTCACTCATGATAGCGATGAAAATTACAATACTCTATGATGCAGCCGGATGGAATCAAAAACATAATTTCGTTTTTTTTTTAAAGTATTACAACGTCAATATCGGCCCTGTCGGTGAGACATTAGAATACGCCGACTGCCTCCCCCCTGCAGAGGGTAAAAGTCCCTCAATGAGGGTCCTGGATATGACCTTAAACTATATCCAGTGGTGAGACCCCAGCTTTTGGGCTTTGGGGAGTGTGGAGCCACCCATTAATAGCCATTGCTCCCAGGTCCACTCTGACCCGGAGTGGTAGTACCTGTAAGGGTCCCAACTATGGGTTAAATAGAAACCGACGTGAAAACAACAAATATATTCTATTTAAAAAAAAATTCTTCAAAATCTTTGGATTCGGCATTAAATAACCCGAAAAGGGTTGATATTCCGTAAAACAAAAACACCCAACCAACGTCAATATCTGCAACAGAGCGATGAAATTACAAGTCTGTAATACTTAAGTTCACTCATGAAATCGATGAAGATTACACTACCCTCTGATGCAGCCGGATGGAATCAAAAACATAATTGTCGTTACTATAGGAATTTTCCTTGTAAAAAAAAATGACATATTTTCAATAAAATAAACGTACTTAGCTCAAGAATCTAATTTAAGGATCGTATTTCTATTCATCCCTACTAATGTTTTATGAGTTTAAAATAATTTTGATCCACAGGAATATTTTATAACCATGCACAGAGAAACGAACAAGGAACTTTAGTCTTTTAACCGATTAAATATTTTTGTAAGATTTGTGGCATTTTTAGTTACACTTTCTTTACTTTAAATACTTTATCGATTTGTGAAGTTAAATAATATAAAAGATATTTGTCGTCGGTTGTGAGTTAGTGCATAATTGATTTAAACCTGAATATATTTTCATATAATTTAATAATTAAGGACGACACTACCTAATAAACGCGATTAACTCCTAATCTAGACTACAGAAGGTAAAACAAAAACCAAAAAAAAAACAACAAAAAATTAAACTCGATTTTGATATATTTTAATTTCAACTCATTGGTTGTGTTTACATATTTATTTAATTACTAGCAGTATTACCCGACCTTGATCGGGGGGTTATTTAATGCCATTTTTATGCTTATGATATGTCAGATAAAATAAATATGTAAAAATATAAATTTTCGAAAAAAATTCTCAATCGAAATTTATGAGAAGATTAAATGAGAAAAGAGAGTATTTCATATAAGTGTTCGTAAATGCATAAGTAATGTATAAACAATATGTTTTTATTTGTGTTATGCGGAGTGTTTTATTTTGATTAGTTAATCAAAGAAAAAAATCATTTTAATAAGTCAATGAATTTGTTTTAGTATGAATAAATGTTATTTTAAGTGTTACTTAAAGTCAAGTTAATGAAAAAAAATGAAATAGCTATTTCAAAATATTTTTAAAAATGTCAAGGTGTATTTATACTGTAAATGCTGTATTGCTGTCAGTGAATGTTTTATTTAAGAAAGTAAATTGTATCAATAATCGACTTTCCAATCAAACAAAAAGAAAGAAAGAGAAAACACGCTGTAATGGTCGTGTATGCGTGTATGCGTGTATGCGTGTAAGCGTGTATGCGTGTTTGCGTCTCTGCGTGCACTGTGAAGTGTGTGGTAGTAGCATGAACAATTCCATAACATAAATAACGGTGTTAGCGTCCGTCTAGTTCGTCGCTAAGCAACGCCCTGCAAGAATGGCACGTCAGTTTCATTTGCATACGTATAATACATAGACGATATCAGTTGCCGATACTTGTTGGAAACATTTCGATACAAAACCTTGCTTAAAACACTGCCAGGCACAGCAATTACCTTTATGTTAAATTTCAGAAAAATCAGTCCAGCCGTTTGTGAGTCTATAACGAACGAACACCCACACACATGCACACACAGACAAAGTTACATTTATATAATTGTAGTGATATCTTTATAATTTCATTTTCAATTATACAATTGTGTATAATTCTACCACTGAGCTATAGCTCAAGATGTCAGTAATTCTGTTTTTGTTGGAAATTATTTGCTAAGATATGATTATATCTTCCATCGGTGTAAAGTAAAATATTTCCCTGTAAAAACTATTCTTTCTCGTCTGTTAGAGAGACACGACTATTTTTAAGATCGGATTTTTTCGATTTTCGATTCTTATCGAATGAAATTCTGTACAAAACATATTTAGCAACCCTGCCGGTCATTTTCATTTGCCTACGTACAATACATAGACGATATCAGTTGCCGATACTTGTTGGAAACATTTCGATACAAAACCTAGCTTAAAACACTGCCAGGCACAGCAAGTACCTTTATGTCAAATTTCAGAAAAATCGGTCCAGCCGTTTTAAGTCTATAACGAACTCACACACACACACACACACACACACACACACACACACACACACACACACACACACACACACAAATTTGAATTTATATAATTGTAGATATATTTATAATTTTATATTCAATTATATAATTGTATATACTTCTACCACTGAGCTATAGCTCCAGATGTCAGTAATTCTGTTTTTGTTAGAAATTATTTGCTAAGATATGATTATCTCTCTTTCGGTGTAACGTAAAATATTCCCTTGTAAAAAAACTATTCTTTCTCATCTATTAGAGAGACACGACTATTTTTAAGATCGGACTTTTTCGATTTTCGATTCTTATCGAATGGAATTCTGTACAAAACATATTTAGCAACACTGCCAGACATATAAATTACATTTGCGTGAAATTTGTAAAAGATAGCCTACGTCATTACGCAACCCATGAGAAAGTAAGAAGCATACACAAACATTAAGTGACGTTTATATAATAGCTAAGATAGAAATAGACTTATGACTCTAATATATAATCTATTTATAATCAGTTTGAGAACTAATTATAAATTTAGAATCAGAACTTTTGATTCTATATCAGACTTAGATGACCATTCTAAATCACGATTTTAAAGATTAAATCTACGTAAAATTATTGTTTATAATTACCCAGTCTGGGTACCCGGCGTTATCCGGGTGTTTGGAGGGGTGTGGTGAGCAAATACAAAAAAATAGTAGTAGGCAGGCAACATCGACCCCGTACCGCGAAGGAGAAAAAACACGTGAATAAAAAGTGACGTCTTTGCCGTTGCGTCCATAGCCAAAACAGAAATGGTGAAAGTTTAAATTAAGGCTAATCAATCGACAAAGGAAACGTCTTCCGAAAATTCCGGTTTGTAGAAAAGTGTCCAGTTAAGGGTGACGTAATTAATGTTTTTAGCCATGTTTTCGATATTTGTCGTAAGAAAGGTGGAGCGCCAATACAATATAGACTCTCGTAAAACTCCATCATTTCTGTCGTAAGTTTTAGGCATAGATACACACATGCATATATACATACATACATACATACATACACACATACATACATTTAAACAGACAGGAAAGATTCATATTATAGATGTAATAGCATGTTTATTATTCGTTTTTTTTTAAATTCGTTTACCGGGCATCACACTTATCATAGTTGTTAAAAACAGGCACCTAAACGTATTGTACATACTGCATTTAATATTTCTTAACAGAACACATTCACGTATAATATAAAGATAATATCTGATTCAAAAGCAATGCTTTGATGGATAATTATGTTTTTCTTTTCCCTGGTTGAGAAAATCGAAGTATTTTAAGATAAACTTGTGTGGCCAAAAAATATGTAGATTTTTTTATAAGATAAATGCATGTTTATCTGGTCAATGCGGTTGTAAATAAAATATTCGCATGACAAAATTAAAAATCGCACATTTACTATATAGACTTAATAGCATTAAAATCCGACGATGCTAAAATATGTGTTTAGAAATATGGAACATCCAACAATTAAATAAATGTTATTAACCGTTTAAGTCGAGTTAATGCCTGTTAACATCAGCCGCTAAAATTAACCAATGTCAGGGAGTCGGTCTATTCTTTTCTTTTTTTTTTGAGATGAAGATAAGTTGCACTTTTAAATTGTCCCTCATATCGTTAGGCTCATCCATTTAATGTATAGTCTTGATTAAATAACATTTTAGAGATGCTAAAATATCTATAAAGAAACAGGAAATAAACTAATTATATGGAAATACCAACACTTAAAAAAAGGTGCGATGCTGAACCGGTTGAGTTGTTTTAATGTGTGTTACATCAGTCCCTTAAATAAACCAATGCCAGTTAAATATTTTATCGTTTGAGATGAGAGTATGTTTCACGTTTAACATATCCCCTTCATACGTATTTTCAGTGACATTCCTACAAGGTTTATTGAAATTAAATATCGTTGGTCAGTAAACGAAGAGACACATACTGACAAATGAGGGGGAGGACATCATTGGTTAGACGTATTGGATCATTATACGTTTAATCCAGACAATCAAATTAAAAACAAAATACATTCGCTAGGCTGATTTCTTCTTCTAGATAAGAACGTTCCAAATAGCTTTCATCAAATATAACTATCTGGCAAGATGATGTACGAACGAATAGAATAAGTGGTAACAAAAATAATACTGAGATACTTTCATATTAGGCACTGAAGTAGAAAGAATTCACTTTGAGCTTACAAGAGAATTTAGACTACATTTCAATATATGACATTATAGAGAGTAAACAGAAACCTTATATGTTTGAAAAAGCGACAGTCCTTATTTCAGTCATCCTATGATGGAGTCGGACGCTTATTCTTGAACCTTCTGTTTAATAGCCCGAGTAATAGGACAATGATAATGTTTAATACATATTCGTTGATCAAGTATAATCTTGGAGGTTCTATACATTACCTTATGTAGAATGACAGAAGAGAACTAAAACACGAGAAGCGTTTTTGCTATATTACCGCCATATACACTTTTATGGCAAGCGATTGAGTTGACTATATACGAATCGTCAACGAGAAACGAGTGCGTTTTTGGAAGCTACAAAATTACGGTCTACCCTTGTATTCCACTATAAAATGTAAATACTTGTTTATTAGTGCAATATTTCAGGACAGTGCACTTATAGAATCTCGATCATCTAATTTACTCTCTAGAGTAGTGTAATATCAGCTTTTGTTTTACATTAATAATAATGACGTTCACGTAACGTGGTTTAACGACAGCTGATTAAAAAATTCACAAAAGCGTTTTGCAAATCTACAATGTAATAGGTGAAACATGGAAACTCAACACAGTTGTTAGCAAGTTCAACGCAAGTAACTAGAACCTAAGATTTTACTTATGAAATCATTACACGGATTACAATCAAAGCATAGATCTGTCATGAGATCAGACCGGAAGCAAATAATTTATTTTATCAAATAGAAATTAATATTATTTTAACCTTTATCAAAATTATAAATAGCGACTAGAAATGTATTTGTTAAAGGTGATATTTTTTTAAATGTAGAATACGTATATATATATATATATATATATATATATATATATATATATATATATATATATATATATATATATATATATATAGGTCCGGCAAAAAGAAAGGCAGCACTTTTAATTTTTTGCAAAAACTGCAAATTTAAGCTAAACTTAATGTAACTGTTTAAACAACCTGTGCCTCATTCGATTCGCCTTTTATTCCTCTGTAATTTTACTCCTCTGTAATTTTACCTGTTCATATTTGACTTTTAATTGAAATATTCTAGTGTTCACGTCAATTTAAATAAAGAACTTCAAATTGAGTAGGCGAAAAGAAAGTCCGCAGCAACAAATTCGCTTAAAAGTAGCTTATATTATCGCCCACAAATCAGTATAAAATATCAACCAACAGTCAACAAAACATCTCTAATCGTAGTTGTTGTTGTTCTAGGTTATATAACGTAACATTTAGTCCATTATATATGCCACGGCATTCTATTAGTGATCGTCAGGAGCTCATTAATCTCCACCTTTCTGGTGTATTCAATCGAGAAATCGGCCGTAGATTGAAACGTGATGAGAAAACGACACGAAAACTGTGCAAAACGAACCAAAACACCGGCAGTGTTTGTAATTCCCCGAAATCTGGTCGTACTAGAGTTACTTCTAACAGGGAAGAAAAGGCTATCAAGATTCGCAACCTAAGAAACAGATTTGACAAGCCTCCCAACATCCAACAAGTGTGCAATCTTGTTTAAAAGTGCTCTCTTCCTAATGTCAGGGACAGATTAAAGGAATTTAATTGACGAGGATATGTTGAAAGACGCAAGCCAATGATTTCTGTAAAGAACAGAAAGCGCCGTCTGGACATCGTCAGATGCACTGAAGATCATGACTCTTCATATTGGTTTAAAGTGCTTTTTAGCGACGAAAGCAAGTTCAATAGGCTAGGCAGTGATGGTAGGCAGTACGTTCGTCGGAGAAAAGACAAAGAATTTAATAAAAAACTGCTCAGTTACAACGCTGCAAGGAGGTGGAGGTTCAATTTTGCTGTGGGGCATTATTAGTACCAATGATCCAAGGCCTATAGTTCGCTTGCAAGGTCGAATTAATTCGAGCAAGTACATTAAGATGTTGACTGAGAATTTTCTACCCTAGTTTGGTCGAAATTTGGATGGTAATCCTATCTTCACGCAGGATAATACTCACACAGATGACAATGGCAAGAGGTTCGTAGAAGAACATAATTTTCCGTGTTTGGATTGGCCTGCACAATCCCCAGACCTCAATCCTATCAGAAACGTATGCGATTGCAGCTAGCAGCAGGTGCGCAATGATAAAATCTCAAATTTGGAAGAATTTTGGACAAAAATTAAAGAAAAGTGGGATATCCTTTCACACGAGTATTGCTGCAGTTTAATTCAAAGAATTTCCCAAAAGATTGTAAGCTGTCAAATTACAAAAAGGCTATGCTACTAGATATTTACTGGTTCATTGTGTTCCTGTTGTAATCGTGTTGCATTAATTTTCTAAAGTTACATTTAAATAACAATTTTTCATTGAGCGGGCGTTCTTTTTGCCGCTTCAATTTGAAGTTATTTTTTTTTAAATTGACGTGAACACAGTAATATTTCAATAAATATCAGATATTCACAGGTAAAATTATTGACGAATAAAAGGCACATTCAAATAAGGTACACTTGTTTAAACAGTTACATTAAATTTAGCTTGAAATTACAATTTTTATTTTAAAATTAAAAGTGCTGACTTCTTTATGTCGCTTGTATATATATATATATATATATATATATATATATATATATATATATATATATATATATATACATATTTATAAATTGTTTAGTAAAATATAAAGAAATAAGTAAAAGATATTAAATAATTATGAATAATAAATATAACATCATTAAAAATTAATGAAATCCAAATATTAGAAATATTTTTGAAACGTATAAAATTTATATGTAAATACATATATATTAGGAATTAAAGAAAATAGATAAATCATATATAAAAAGCAAAAAAAAAAATAAGTAATTAAGTCGTCCATTTAGTAGGAACTAACTCGGGTGGCCGTCGTTGCCCTGACGTTTGGTGGCGTGTGTTAAATAAAAAAAAATATTGGTAATAGGCAGCAGGTTCGAACCCGTGACGCGAAGGCGGAAAAGAAGGTTAAAAAATCTGACGTCGTAACGCTACTCAATGACGCGTACAGAAGTTCGGAATGTTGAAATTAAGTAAAGTCAAAAATGGCAACGCAAAAAAAAAGACCCTCCTTGTAGAAAATTGTCCCGTTGACGATGAATGGAAGTAATGTTTTTAGCCAATGTTTCGAGATTTGTCGTTCTATACCGATCTCGTGAACATCTGTCGCGATGCATACATACATACATACATGCATGCATGCATGCATACATGTATATATACATTTAAACAGACAGGTGAAATTTATATAATAGACTAGTGTTTGGAGGTGTGTGATAAGCACATAAAAGCGACCTCTCCCTGTTGAATGATGTCAATTTAAGAATGAAAGAATTCATGTTTTGAGACAATTTTTCGATATTTGTCATCCGGAGGGTCGGCTCTAAAACGATACCGATCTCGTGAAAATCCATCGCATCCGTCGAAGTTTTAGGCAAACATACCAACATGCATTTATACAGACAGACATACATACACCCATTTAAACAGACAGGTTAGATTTATATTATAGACGAAGTGTTGGTGTCTCTGATAAAAATGATTAGCAATGTAATAAGGGTAAAGAATTTATAAGATGAGACATTAAATAAAAAGTTAAATAAAAATGTAAGAGAAATACTAAAAGAAAATAATAATGAAATAAGAATAAATCTTCAGATAGAAATAAGATGAATATTACATATTACATCGATTAAACATTGATTCAACATAAAAAAATATATCAACTCATGTAAGATTAAAATAGGAAATTAAATTATGATGTTATTGAGTATCAATATGCAAACTAATGGAATCCTATAATAATGACAAAGTTTCAAAGCAGCTAATAAAAATAACGAAACAAATATATAAAGAAGCCACAAAAAAATAATAAGAGGATAAAAGCAGAAATTTTTCATATTATTTTAAAATTAGACGCTAGTATACGAATTGCTAAGAATTTATTGAAGTTTGATAGTTTTTATTGACGAACTCATCGCTGTGCTTAAATGTTATAATATATTACTTTTTACGGCAGCTTGAGTGAAAGATGTTGTACAAGTATATATTGCCATCTACCTTCTTATTGAATACTTGTCGCTGCCTTGGATTGAATTAGATTGATTGAAATATATACTAACAGAATACCTAGCGTCGCCCAGGATTTCATGAGAATGATTGAGATATATACTATTAAAACACCCAGCGTTGCCCGGGATTGAATGAATTAGGTGAAAATATATATTAGCAAAATACCTGGCATCGCTTGGGATTTGATGAGATAAATGTGTTGCATATTACCTGTCCTTGCATATACATGCTGTAAATTACCTACACTAGGAAAGATACAATTATTTCATATGTGTAATACCCGTCTTATGTAGGTGAAATATTCTTTTGCTCGAAATAGCAAA
The DNA here is from genome assembly GCF_053919585.1 of Euprymna scolopes. NCBI lineage: Eukaryota > Metazoa > Mollusca > Cephalopoda > Sepiida > Sepiolidae > Euprymna > Euprymna scolopes. The sequence goes on from NC_136520.1 coordinate 52,178,312, forward strand.
TGATACATAAACATACAAAATTCCTCTCTCATAAGAATAATCAATTTTTTCATTATGTGTACGGTCCCGAGCAACGCCGGGTAGCCCCGCTAGTCTATATATATATATATATATATATATATATATATATATATATATATATATATATATATATATATAAACGAAAATGTGTGTGTGTATGTATGTGTGTTTGTATATCTTGTAGTTTGCCTTCTTATGCTGACAGTTTTCTTTATAATTCATGTTACAAGCACATTCTACTAAATTAATTATAACGTGTTGATGACCTTCTTATCCTGTCCGTCCTCATGCATTCTTGCAATCTAGATGATGCACAACATAATGGATCCGATTGCCTCTGAACACGTTACATCTTACATCATATTATGGATTTTTAAAAGTCGGTAAACCGGAAGCAGCACGCTGACCGTAAAACAGATTCCCATGCATGCAACTCTTACTACATTTCGTTTTTAGTTGATCTCTATTCAAAATCTTATAAAACTCCTTAAAATAAACACAAATACAAAAAGAAAAAAAAATTGTAGTCTCATTATTTTAACATCTTGAACCACTTCCGAAACAATAAAATAGTTTACTGTCTATGTAACCCTTATTGTAATCCCTCGTATTCTGGCATAAGTTAAATTTGTAATTTATAGTCTAATAATGTTTCATCTACGATTGGCTACAACATGCAATCCGAAAAATGAAACAAAAGCATATACAATACAATTAGCAATAAAAAACAAACTTAGCCACATTGTACATGATGCAATAGAACATAAATATTCCATAAGGCGACGCAGCTCAACTGAATTCCCAAATCTCCTACCGGTTCAGTATATCAATCCGATACAAAGCAAAAGTTCGCTTCATTTCTATAACTTAATAATTATAAAACATCATTTTAATCTGACAACAGATTTTTGAACTAGCGAACCAGAAAAATTCATAGCAGTAGAACGTTAAGCTTATCAGATTTTTTGGGGGAATTTTTGACACTCCTAACACGAAACTGCGAATAAAATATTAAAAAAAACCTTGTAATTTCTGTTTTAAAAGTGTTTTTTTTTTGAAATTTTTATTTTCCTTATGGATTATACTTCAAAAATAAACTATAAAAAAGTAATAGAAATATTATTTGTTTTATGTTTTACAAAACAGTAATGAAATCAATTGATTTTTACGAGTTAAGTATTTTTCAATTTTTGAAATTTAAAAATCTGTCGAAATTTTTCTATTGATTCAATTTTTACGATATATTCAGGGTCAATATGAAATTTTATGCTTTCTCAAATGAACCGAATATAATATTTTAACAAATTTTTATTTTTAATTCACACCCTTGTATTTGAAATGTCTATTGAAAATTACATCATTAATTTACTCGCCAAAGTTTTATATATCACAAATTGAAGACAAAAGATCAGTAAACAATATATTCAAATTTAAAACAAAAAAAGTGTTTTTAGAAATTTACCTGTAAAATCTGAAGTTTAAAACCTTAAAAAATACACACCCACACATTGAGTTTTTAATACAACCTCGGCACTTGCTCCTTTAATTGAAAAAAAAGAATTAGGGTTTGAATTACATTTGAAGTAGTCATAAGCTTTGAAAAACAGGGGCTCGAATTAATTAACGCCGCCCCAGTTTGAAATGTCTACTAAAAAGTACATGAATAATTTACACACCGAAGTTTTATATATCACAAGTTGAAGATAGAAGTTCCATAAATAATATAGTCAAATTTAAAACAAACAAAAAAAGAAGCGTTTTTTTTTTTAGAAATGTACGTGTAAAATCCAAAGTTTAAAACCCTTTTTTAAAAAAAACACGTTGTTCTTTTTTTATTTATTTATTTTTTAATGAAACATTGGTCCTTGACAAAAAATTAGGGTTTGAATTAGATTTTTCGAGTAGTTATAAGCTTGGAAAGACAGGAGGCCAAATTATTCAATATATTTCACGCATCCGTAAGGTCTGTTTCTGACACACCTAGAAGAACGTCAAGTTTGTAATGAAGATTGCGTGTCTAAGACATTCAAAATTAAACTCAGTTCCAAACAGCAGTGGCATTTATTTTTTCCCACCGACCTGTGATACGTTCCCTCACAATTTAACGATTATTTACGGCACATAACTATATTTTTGTAGAATATTTTTCAACGATTCTTATTGTTACATCGTGTGTGTCACATTTTCGTTTTTTTTTCTATCTTTCTTTCCAACCAACATTTAAAACATAACGCGTTTTTGTTTTTTCTTTTTAATTTAAAATCGACTAATTTTCATAGGGATTTAACAATTTATAATTTAATTACAAACATATTTCTTTTCTTCTTTGTATTACAACTCGGACTCTTATTTTCTTTTTTCTTATTTACGTTATGTGTGTGGCAGTTTAGGCTCGAATTGCATCGTTGAAGCGAGCAGTAAAACAGCATCAAATTGTAATCTCTATTTTATGCTGATGTGTATATAATGAGTGTATGTGTTGATATTATGTACACCTGTAATCGCATCTAGTATCTGTGAGTATATAATACGTCTCTCTCTCTCTCTCTCTCTCTCTCTCTCTCTCTCTATATATATATATATATATATATATATATATATATATATATATATATATATATAACTGTTCCGTGCAGCTCATATCGTCTAAGGTATGTGTGTATGTATTTCCCCCGACACGTGTGATTATTTAATACGTGTTATCTTCGTTACGACTTCATGTATGCTTCGGTGTTTTAGACATTGAAATAACTTATTGAGATTGTCGGACTGACTTCCTCATCTTGGTTGTTACAGTCACAAGGTTTCGGCCGTTTTGCCCTCCGGCCTTCATCAGATGATTTGTATCGAACTGGGGAACCGAGTCTCGAACCCAACCCTTTATTATTATTATTATCGGACTCCAGCTAGGCTCTGGGGACATAGTTGCTGATTCTCTGTTTTGAATGTTACTTTTCACTGCTTTCGTTCAGGATTGAACTCAGCACCTTTGGGTAACTGTAAACTTTGATGCAATGTCTAGGACCACTCGGCCATATGTCACTAGGACGATGTCACCGAAACGTTGTGACTATAACAACCAAGATGAGGAAGTCAGTCCGACAATCTCAATGAATGAAAACACCTCATCTCAAAAAAAAAAAAAATACAGACAATTCCTATTCAAATAACTTAACACGTGAGACGAAACCGGACATATTCTTTCTAAGCGAAACTGGAATAGGGCCGACCACTTCCCTAGATGAGTTCATAATTAACGGATACTCCAACTTAACATCTAAATCTGAACCCCAAGATCGCCATGGGCATGGAATATGTGCCTACATTAAATATGGCTTCCCGGGTGTCAGGGATATCTCTAAAGAAGACCCTAATTTACTTATGTGCTTCCGGGTTTCACTTGCTTACACCACTGCATTTATATTTGCCCTATATCGCCCCCACAATAGCGGAGTTACTATCTTTAAGAGTGTATCTGAGAAAATAGACCACATTCTGTCTGCACATCGCTCCGCTATCATTCACATCTGTGGTGACTTCAATGTCCATAACATAGAATGACTGACCCACTCAAATAAGACAGATGAGTAGGGGAGATTCTGTCATGAGTTTGCCATTGCCTATGACCTCACTCAGATTGTTCACGAGCCCACTGGTGTGCCCGATACTACCGCTCAGTATGTAAGCCTTCTAGACCTTCTCTTCTCAACTTCCCCTGAGCTATGTTCCGTTCTGTCTCCTGTATGGTCCTCCAACCACTCTTTTGTATCAGTTAAGATAAAAATGAAATGTAATAAGTCTCCAGACGTACCCCTCCACTGTACAGTATACCGATACTCTATGACGTACTGGGATAGCTTCCGTACATTCATATATGATCTACCTCTGCACTCCATGTTTAAAAATGATGTGCCCTCTATAGTATCAGACCTGACCGAATGGTTGATTGTAGGTATAGACCGATTAATACAATCTAAAAAATTCCAACAAAAACCTAACAGCCAGCCATGCTTCTCCCCAGAATGTGCTGCTGCTATCGCGCACAGAAATCACTTTTTCCATAGCTACCAACGTAATAGACTAAGGCTGATTTTAGGACCGCCAGCAACCACTGTAAAAGAATAATTAAAAATGCAAGAGAGTTATATGCTCAGTCCGTTAAATCCAAAGTAGCTGATCAGCGGCTTGGGTCCCACACCTTTTGGCAAATAAAACTCAGAATCCTGAACAGAAGTATGTGTTCTATCCCAACTATTATCAATGGACCAGAAGTCATCTCGTAAGTATCTAACAAGGCCAAACTCTTTGCCAAGTATTTTTCAGCTAATTCTACCCTATGTGACGAAGGCCATCAACTCCCTGTATTTCCTCCTATAACACACAACAAGCTAGGTAACATATAAATATCTGTGCGTGAGGTCGCCAAGCTAATCAAGAACCTTGATTCCACTAAAGCAACTGGCCCTGACGGCATCCTAATTATAATGTTAAAAAAGCTTCGTTGCCTTAAGCAGAAGTGCTTTCAAACACCTTAAAAAACCTCATTAGTATGACCTGTATTTAAGAATTCAGGTGATAAGTCATCTCCCTTTCACTACAGACCAATACCTCTCCTGTGTGTTATGAGTAAGTTGCTGGAATCCATATTAAATAGAGAAGTAGTCAACCACCTCAGCAGAAATACACTTCTTAGTGATACGCAATATGGTTTCCGTTCTGCAAGATCTACCGCAGATGTGCTAATGGTATTATCTCATAGGATTAGCGAATCTCTTGACAAAGGCTTCCTTTCTAGGGCAATTGCTCTTGACATATCAATGGCCTTCGACAAGGCATAGCATAATGGCCTACTACACAAGATGTCCAATCATTTCTCTCTGATATGCTCATAAGAGTAGTAGTTGATGGACAAAATCAGAGGCTCGCAGCATTAATGCTGGAGTCCCTCAGGGGTCCATCCTGGGCCCAACTCTATTCCGGATCTACATCAATGATCTCCTAAAAATACATATTTAAACCATTTGTGGACATCTATGCTGGTGACCCGACGATCTACGGCAACACATCAAAAGACGTAAATAACAAAGTTCTCTCTGATTCTCTCTCCTCTGATCTTGAGCACGTGGTACAGTGGGGGAAGACGTGGCTGATTACTTTTAATGCATCTAAAACCAAGCTCCTATTTTTACATCATAAATGCTCTGATCCCCATCTGGCATCAATTGAAATGGATGGTTCTAGTCTAGGTAAGGCCCCATGTTTTGTTTGAAATAGAACACGTACATCAAGTCTGTTGCCAAGGTCGCTAGAAAAATGGTGGGATCCTTCTACCGCTCCAGAAGATATCTCACTACTGATGCAATTATCTATCTATATAAAAGCCAAGTACGTTGTGGAAGCAGGGACCTGGAATGGAATTCCAGAGTCCAGCCGTTCTGGAGAAGAGACTACTGGAGTAGAAAGATCTTCTACATCTAGGGACCTCTACTGTGTGGGGGTGGGATTTAGCTGTCTGTCAGGTTTGTCGAGGGTTTCTACGTCGTGGGGGCACAAATTTCTGCAGTTCGTCAGAGCATTCACCATTAAAATACTTGTAGCACAGGCAGAGGGGTGCAACGTTTCGTCGATGGGACAGAGGCTTAAGCTTAGATGCTAGTTCAGGGCCTACTAGATTGGTGACTCTCTTTGGAACCTTGTCTAGGAGCGAGAGACTAGCAGCAGATGCACCAGCCCAACTGTGACAGCAATACTCCATACATGGGCGAATGGTGGCCTTATAGAGGTACAGGATACTTTCAGGTGTCAATAGCTTTCTAGCACGGTAGAGAGAACCTTCCATTCTTCGCAGCGGCCCTGGCAATGTTTTCAATATAATTGTTCCAACTCATGTTTCCTGTGAATTTAGGCCAACCAGTTTGAAAGGTGTACTCTCAGACAAGGAGTGGCTGGCCATTGCTATTGGTGGCAGAGAAGGTTTCTTGTAATTATTGAAGGAAACCTGTTTAGTCTTGGCAGCATTGAATATGCCCATCTATTTTTGTGCCCATTCCACTACAGATTGGAGATCATCTTCTAGTGTTTTTGCCATTTATTTAGTTATGTTGACAGAGTACAAAATAGACTTCGGGGCTCAGTAGGGAATGCCTTTTTCTATTCCCTGCAACCTCTCTCCCACAGAAAAGACGTTGCGACCTATCTTTCTTTTATCGTTATTACCATTGCAGGTGATCGTCTGAGCTCCAATCTCTGGTCTCCCCCTCGCTAATCTTTCACGATAAACACCCGTCTAGCTGAAACCACTTTCAAAAATTTTCCCCACTCTTTATCTGTGCCTAAATCAAAACGTAGATTCCATGAACAAAGCTTCTTTCTTAAAACTGCACGCCTGTGGAACTTTGTTCCGCTTGCCTGTTACCCTCCTGACTTCAACATGGATGTCTTCAAGTCCAACATGAACAAATTCCTGACGAACCGGCCCCCTATGTAACGATACTTTATCAAATCTCCTGTACTAATGAATACTGTAACACTATCCCATTGATTACTGTACACAAAATAACCCTTATCCCGAGTGGCTTCTGGGCCTTGATAAGAAGTGACCTTCACGTAAAAAAAAATGACGAACAGCATTTTTCTGTGGAATTGCATCAGACCAAAAGGGTAACATGACTTATTCCATCGGTTGGTCTTGACTGAGTGCTCTATGAACCTGCAAAGAAAAGCTCTTCCATCCGAAGCAAAGACAGTCGACATGCAATATTATATTTCATGCAACTTTATTTAATGATGTTCCTGTCTTAAGGTTTCACATATTATTTATTCTTTTTTTTATTTCTATATTTAATACATTCTTTTTTTTTATTTCTACACTTAATACTTTCTTTTTTTATTTCTACATTTAATACATTCTTTTTTTATTTCTACATTTAATACATTCTTTTTTTATTTCTACATTTAATACTTTCTTTTTTATTTCTACATTTAATACCTTCTTTTTTTATTTCTACATTTAATACTTTCTTTTTTATTTATACATTTAATACTTTCTTTTTTAATTCCTACATGTAATACATTCTTTTTTATTTCTACATTTAATACTTTCTTTTTTATTTCTACATTTAATACTTTCTTTTTTATTTCTACATTTAATACTTTCTTTTTTATTTCTACATTTAATACTTTCTTTTTTATTTCTACATTTAATACTTTATTTTTTATTTATACATTTAATACTTTCTTTTTTAATTCCTACATGTAATACATTCTTTTTTATTACTGCATTTGATAAATTCTCTGTCTTTATTTCTACATGTAATATATTCTTTTTTTATTTCTACATTGAATACATTCCTGTTTATTTCTACATTTAATACTTTCTTTTTTTATTTCTACATTTAATACTTTCTTTTTTTATTTCTACATTTAATATTTTATTTTTTATTTCTACATTTAATACTTTTTTGTTTATTTCTACATTTAATAGATTCTTTTTTTATTTCTACATTTAATACTTTCTTTTTTATTTCTACATTTAATACTTTCTTTTTTATTTCTACATTTAATACTTTTTTATTTATACATTTAATACTTTCTTTTTTATTTCTACATTTAATACTTTCTTTTTTATTTCTACATTTAATACTTTTTATTTATACATTTAATACTTTCTTTTTTATTTCTACATTTAATACTTTCTTTTTTATTTCTACATTTAATACTTTCTTTTTTATTTCTACATTTAATAGATTCTTTTTTTATTTCTACATTTAATACTTTCTTTTTTATTTCTACATTTAATACTTTTTTATTTCTACATTTAATACTTTCTTTTTTATTTCTACATTTAATACTTTCTTTTTTATTTCTACATTTAATACTTTTTTATTTCTACATTTAATACTTTTTTTATTTCTACATTTAATACTTTCTTTTTTATTTCTACATTTTATACTTTCTTTTCTTATTTCTACATTTAATACTTTCTTTTTTATTTCTATATTTAATATATTCTTTTTTATTTCTACATTTAATACTTTCTTTTTTATTTCTACATTGAATACTTTCTTTTTTATTTCTACATTTAATACTTTCTTTTTTATTTCTACATTTAATACTTTTTTATTTATACATTTAATACTTTCTTTTTTTATTTCTACATTTAATACTTTCTTTTTTATTTCTACATTTAATACTTTTTTTATTTCTACATTTAATACTTTCTTTTTTATTTCTACATTTAATACTTTCTTTTTTTATTTCTACATTTAATGCATTCTTTTTTATTTCTACATTTAATAGATTCTTTTTTTATTTCTACATTTGATACTTTCTCTTTTTATTTCTACATTTAATAGAATCTTTTTTTATTTCTACATTTAATACTTTCTTTTTTATTTCTACATTTAATACTTTCTTTTTTTATTTCTACATTTAATAGATCATTTTTTATTTCTACATTTAATACTTTCTTTTTTTATTTCTACATTTAATACTTTCTTTTTTATTTCTACATTAAATAATTCCTTTTTATTTCTACATTTAATACTTTCTCTTTTTATTTATACATTTAATACTTTCTTTTTTATTTCTACATTTAATAGATTATTTTTATTTCTACATTTAATAGATTATTTTTTATTTCTACATTTAATACTTTCTTTTTTATTTCTACATTTAATACATTCTTTTTTATTTCTACATTTAATAGATTATTTTTTATTTCTACATTTAATACTTTCTATTTTTATTTCTACATTTAATACATTCTTTTTTATTTCTACGTTTAATAAATTTTTTGTCTTTATTACTACATTTTATACAATCTTTTTTATTTCTACATTCTATACTTTCTTTTTATTTTCTACATTTAATACATTCTTTGTCTTTATTTATACATTTAATACATTCTTTTTTATTTCTACATTCAATAGATTATTTTTTTTATTTCTAAATTTAATTTAATACAATGTCATTAATTGGTACTTCGTGGACATCCTCCCGTCCGCTGCCTTACTGCCTAAGTCGACATCGAAGTGGCTTTTTTTATCTCACTCAATGCTTACATTTATTTATAAATAATACAACTTTTGTGTGAGACCTGACATCATTGATAAATTTTATTTTGTAACTAACATCTATTTTCTAATATTTATTTTACAATCAACATTTGCTTCATTCAAAAAATATCTACCTTAATATATACGATCTTCATTTTACGACATAACTCTTATTGTTTTATTATTCCAACATTTCTTTTTTGTTATCGAAATATTTTCTCTGAGCATTGCCTATCCATCATCTACCTTTTTAAATATAATAATAATAATAATAATAATAATAATAATAATAATAATAATAATAATAATAATAATAATATATTTGTTTAAGTGACTCGACGATGTCCCTTAGTGGAATACACAAAACTCATTTTAGGTGGTTGAACGTGGGTGGATATACATTGGTGCTGCTTTTTATAGTGTTCGTATTCGTTTACTGATTAAAGAGTTACATAAATTTGCGTAATCTCCATTTGTTTACAGTTTATTCCGTTTATTTCCCTTAGAGAGACTTTATTTAATTTTCACAGTTTTACAAATTTCATGTAAACAAAGACAATTTCTCCAGGAAAATGCCTACTTCGGATCATTACCTTGTGATGTGGATTACTTAAAATAGAGGTTGAATCATTTTTCCAAACTGCTATCAAAGACATTCACTTCGTATTTTACCACGCAATTCGGATTCGAATTGTTGTATCCCTTTCATTAATTTCCCTTACACATTTAAATGCTTAAACAACTTTTAATTGTGATTTTCCATGCCTCACTGACTTTAGCAAATAAGGTGTAAAACATTATAAATATTTGCTAATATTTTCTCCTCTGAAGAGATGGTAGATATCGAAAATCCTATAGAATAAGGAGTTATGGTTGGTTGGTTGATTTTATTTTACGGCATATCAACCTTTTTCAGGTTATTTAATGCCGAATCTAGTTATTTTGACGAACGATTTTTAATGGAGTATATATATATATATATATATATATATATATATATATATATATATATATATATATATATATATATATATATATATACCACATATATATATATATACATATATATTTAAGTTAGATTCTATTCAACCCATAGTTGGGACCCTAACAGGTACTACCACTCCGGGTCAGAGTGGACCTGGGAGCAATGACAATTGAACGGTGGCTCCACACTCCCCAAGGCCCGCAAGTTGGGAGCTCACCATCGGATATAGTTTTAGGTCATATGTTGTATATCGAGCATTTCTTATTTAGGTGGGATAGTACTTATGGAATATTACTGCCAATAGTATTTTGTAAAACTTATAATCACAGGGTTTCATACTAGTTGATTGTTAGATTATTTTATTCTGAAGATGATATATATATATATATTTATATTTATATATATATATGTATCTCTCTCTCTCTCTCTCTCTCTCTCTCTCTCTCTATATATATATATATATATATATATATATATATATATATACTAGCGTTGTTGCGCGACTTTGCCCAGGCGTATGAAATTTTAATTTTGTCAAGATTCCGCATATATAATTATAGTGTTGTGATTTCAAAAATACAAAAGTACCACCAGCCATCAAAAATCGAAATCAAAACTGTAGCATTCAAAGCTGGTGGCGTTACCACGGGACTAACGGGACACGCATATAAAGCAATTAAATTTATAAATTAAACATAAACTGAGATTAATGTACAAAATATGTAACGATTTATTAAACCTTTGACTCATTCAAACCAATTAACAGGCTGAATACCCATAAAAGAAGGGGCCGTATAAAAATTCATACATATGAGACCCTAAGCGCAACTCCGCGACTTTTACTTTCGGAGGAGACATAGTTAAACAATATTAAGAGACACAGACAGGCAGACCGACTGACCGACCGACCGACCGACCGACAGACAAACATATAACCGTTTATGTATGTATGTATATATATATATATATATATATATATATATATATATATATATATATATATATAACTATTTCATTTATTCACATAAATTTACTATACAAAAGTATAGATTTATGCGTAAAATTTAAGTATTTACTTAATATGTACACATAGGTAT